>NC_061111.1:216679030-216870146 GCF_002878395.1 Capsicum annuum | reverse complement strand
GACATTGCATTAGCTTCAACTGGACCCAAAGAAATATCTCTTAAGAGTTGATTATATGCGGTTGTATTTGGTAAATGGTGTACCTAAAAATATTATACATACATATATATATATATATATATATATATATATATTAGTTGAGGAATGTGTAAATGTTTAAACTTTGTAGAAATATTAATACACTTACGAACCTTATTTTTAAACCACGTTGTAAAGGATGCATACACTTGATTTTAGTGGAATTGAGTCTTAAATGAACTGAAAATCCAACATGGGAAACGTAATTAATTGTTTAAGGGACTGAGTAAACAAATAAGATATGTTAAAATTTTAATCTATCTACTTCTGAAAGGGCTCAATTTCCGCGCAATTTAGCATGACATACAAAGTTGCTGACTTGCGCTCTGTGGGAGTGAGCCGGCGAGGTATGGTCTTTTTAGCCTTACAACCTGATTGATTGAAAATTGTTATCGGTTGCAAATGAGGCTCATTCACATCGTCCTGATGATGATTCGATCGGTTTCTTGAACAAGCGACTTCATCACCAAAGTAGTATGAACAAAATTGAGAAGTTTCTCATGCAAGATATACCTTGACCATAGAGCCTTCCACCCTATGTTTGTTTTTGGGACTCCTTTTTTATTTTTCTATTTCCCTGTACAATGTTAAGGTTAGATGTTTACTATATTTAAAAAAGATATGTATGAATCTAAATATGTTGCAAATGCTTATCATTCGAATGAATACATCCACCTACTTTGAACTAGACCACCTAGCCGAGTTTTGTGCACAAGGTGAATGGGAAGATGTTCCATCACATCGAAGAACGCTGGCAAAAAAATCTTCTCCAGATTGTTGATGATAACAATAATATTACATTCTATTCGCGCTAGATTTTCTCCTTTCAATGTGGCGATACATAAGTCTTTGAAGAACAAACTGATCTCTTCTTTTGGTTTTCATATGTTTTCAGGTAAACCAATAAAATCAATTGGAAGTAATTGTTCCATGAAAACATGACAATCATGGTTTTTCATTCCGTGCAAGAATCCTTGAGTCATATCAACCCTCTTTCCCAAATTTAACGCATATCCATCGGGCATCTTCAACCTTTGAACCCACTCACATATTTGACATTTTTGGTCCAACTTGAATGTAAAACTAGCCTTAGGCTTAAGAACATTGCCGTTGGGCCCTGCTGTAAGTGTAATTCTCTGCGGTTGGAATATTCTGGTAAGTCAAGTCTGGCCTTAGGATTATCCTTTGTTTTGTCGGTGAAATCCATAACTATGTTGAACAAGTTGTCAAAATAGTTCTTCTCAGTATGCATGACATCAACATTATATGTAAGTAAATTATCTGGCCAATATTCTAACTTCCAAAAAATACTTTGCTTAGTCCAGTTATGCAAAATGCCATATCCATCAAGCCTATACAATCATTCCTCGCTGGTTTTAGGCAAATTCTGAACTATTTCTCAGATGTCATGACCAGACAGCCTTGGAGGTGGACCATCATATTTCCTTCAATTCCTTCCGAATGAATTCTTAAGTCTTCTAAATTCATGATTAGGTGGAAAGAAACAACGATGAAAATCAAACCATGAATTTTTTCTGCCATGTCTCAATGTGAAAGATTTTATTTTTTTCATGCAGTATGGACAAGCCAACTTTTTAGCTGTCATCCACCCAGACAATATTTCATAAGCAAAAAAATTATTAACAGTCCACATTAGACATATATACAGATTGAAATTCTGTTTAAGAGGGATGTCCCAAGTTTCAACCCCCTCATGCCATAAAATTTGAAGTTCATCAATCAAAGGTTGCAAGTAGACATCTATTCCGCTTTTTAGATTACGCGGGCCAGGAATAACATAATTCAGAAATATATATGGACTAGTCATCAACAGTTCAGGAGGAAGATTATAAGGAGTGATAAATACAGGCCAACATGAATATTACGCACCACCAACTGAAAAAGGAGAGAACCCATCCACATATAATCCCAATCGAATATTTTATGGCTTAGCTGCAAAATTAAGATAAGTTGCATCAAAATGTTTCCAAGCCTCTCCATCAGATGGATGACTCAAACATCAGTGGGCCTTCTATTTTCATTGTGCTATCTAATATGAGGAGCTGAGCTGTTTGAAGCATACAACCTCTTCAACCTTTGAATAAGAAGTAAATAATGCATCACCTTAATAGCAATTTTATTTCCAGTAAAACCACGCTTATATCGAGAGTGCTGACAAAACTTATAGAACTCTAGCTTAGCATCTTCCTTAAAGTATAACATGCAGCCATTTTCACAATAATCTATTCTAACCGAGGAGGGACCTAACTTTGACGCCAATCTTTTTTCCTTATAGAAAGAATCAAGAACCTCCAAGACGGGGTCAACTAACTCATTAATAAGGTCAATCATTGAGTCCATTCCTCCTTCAGCAATATTCCAATCAGATTTAATACTTAAAAATCTAATAGTAACAGACAAACAAGAGTGCGAACACCCATCAAACAAAGAATGACTAGCATTATGCAATTCTTTGTAGAAATTGCCCGCTTCGCTATTAGGAACATCTTCAACATTTTCCCTAAACTCAACCCCGTATTGCATCCCAAAAGCATTGTGCACCATTTCTGTCATCCTAGTATCTTGACATTTATTATGCCCTGCAGACCTACTACTTTCTCCAACATCAAAGTTATTTTGCGCAATATCCCCATGAATGCCACGCATTCTTAAAAGTTCCTCGTGAAACCCTTTCTATAAAGATGTTCCTTTATATCTTCTTCACTTACAAGATTTATCCCATCACATCTAACACAAGGACAACCAATAACCCGATAATGTGTCCACATATCAACTGTCTTAGCATGTTCAAAAAATATTTTGACACCTTCAGCAAATTCCTTCCTAATACCCATTCTATTATCATTGTTCTGTTGATATATCCAGCTATAATCAGGCAACAACTACGCAATCAATCAGATTCAACTAATTAGATCAAGTCACAAAAATTTAACCATTTTCAAGCAAATAAGTCACCAACCAAACCACATTCAAAACAAAAAAAATCCTTTAAAATACCTACACTTAACCATTTTTAAGCAATTAAATCACCAACCAAACCACATTCAAAACAAAAAAATTCCCTTTAAAGTTCCTACATTTAACCATTTTCAAGCAACCAAGTCACCAACCAAACCACGTTCAAAACAAAAAAAAAATCCTTTAAAGTTCCTACACTTAACCATTTTCAAGCAACTAAGACACCGACCAAACCACATTCAAAATAAAAAAATTTCCTTTATAGTTGCTACACTTAACCATTTTCAAGAAACTAAGTCACCTACCAAACACATTAAAAACAAAAAAATTCACTTTAAAGTTCCTACAATTAACCATTTTCAAGCAACTAACTCACTTACCAAACCACATTCAAAAACAAAAAAAATTCCTTTAAAGTTCCTACACTTAACCATTTTCAAGCAACTAAAAAACCAACCAAACCACATTTAAAACAAAAAAAATCCCATTAAAGTTCCTACACTTAACCAATTTGAAGCAACTAAGTCACCTACCAAACCACATTCAAAACAAAAAAATTTCCTTTAAAGTTCCTACACTTAACCATTTTCAAGCAACTAAGTCACCTACCAAACCACATTCAAAACAAAAAAGTTCTCTTTAAAGTTCCTACACTTAACCATTTTCAAGCAACTAAGTCACCTACCAAACCACATTCAAAACAAAAAAATTCCCTTTAAAGTTGCTACACTTAACCATTTTCAAGCAACTAAATCACCTACCAAACCATATTCAAAACAAAAAAATTCTCTTTAAAGTTCCTGCACTTAACCATTTTCAAGCAACTAAGTCACCTACCAAACCACATTCGAAACAAACAAATTTCCTTTAAAGTTCCTACACTTAACCATTTTCAAGCAACTAAGTCACCAACCAAACCACATTCAAAACAAAAAAATTCCCTTTAAAGTTCCTACATTTAACCATTTTCAAGCAACTAAGTCACCTACCAAACCACATTCAAAACAAAAAAATTCCTTTTAAAGTTCCTACATTTAACCATTTTCAAGCAACCAAGTCACCAACCAAATCACATTCAAAACAAAAATTCCCTTTAAAGTTCCTAGACTTAACCATTTTCAAGCAACTAAGTCCCCAACCCAACCACATTCAAAACAAAAATTCTCCTTTAAAGTCCCTACACTTAACCATTTTCAAATGACTATGTCACCAAAAATGCAACAACAAGACCGACAAGATGTCAACAACAATGCTAGTGAATCGAGCAAGGCCACACACGGCTTCACTAGATTTCAATATGTACAATAACAAGAAGATAACAACAATGCTAGTGAATCGAACAAGGCCACACACGGCTTCACTAGACTTCAATATGTACAATAACAAGACAAGGATTAATTATAAGAAAATAGAGACTAATCAATTTACCTATGCTTGGCGTAAATTAAAGTGAAAGAGATAAACGATCACCCAAAAAATTAGCAAAGCAATCCTTTTATCGAATTTGAAATCTGTCAAATAGTAAAATTATTAGAAAAAATACTCTTTCGCTTAAATAATTACAACAATTTAGTAAAGGAATAAGAATAAGATTTTTCCCCAAACCTACTAAATAATTAATGAATAAAATGGAGAAATAAGTGTCAAGACTAACCAAAATTTAGGTAATTTTAAATGAAATTAGTGTTGGAACAAGCCTAGCATTAGCTAATTCAATCTCAAATTCCAAAAATTAGCTAAAATCTAGCTAAATAAAACAAATATCCAAACCCTAGAACTCAAACCACAACCATTTGACGAAATTAACACTATGATATTTGTATATAGACATTTAACATTTCTAGTTATTAAAAACAAGTTTGTGGATACAAGAATAAGCTAAATTTAGTTAAAGAAAGTTAGTTTTTACCTTGTCCAAAATTAAAATTTAGGATGGAATAGTTCCTTGAAAATGGATTAAGGCCAAAATTGAAAGTTAGGATGGAGTACAAACTTTCTTGAAAGAGCAAGAACAATGGAGATTAGGAGTTTATTATTAAAGTGTGAGATTTGGAGGTTTTGGGGGATTGATGATTGTTTTGGACAGGAAATGGGTGAGGTTTTGGAGTGATTTTGTGTTTTATTATGTATTACGGGTCGGGTCGGATTAAATATTTATATTTTTTTCAATTATTACGAAAACCGACCACATGGGGTCAGTTTTCAAAAATAATTACAGAAAACTGACCACATGTGGTCGATTTTCTGTAATTATTTTTGAAAACCTTCCACATGTGGTAGGTTTTTCTAATAATTAAAAAATTATTTTTGAAATTAAAATTTAATAAATTAAAATTAATAAATTAATAAAATACAAAAATAAGTTAATAAATTAAAATTATTTTTTAACAAATTAAAATTTTAATAAATTCGATAATATTTTTAACAACATTCAATTAATTTAATACAATTCGTAAATAAATAAATACACAGTACATACACTGTGTATGGTACCGGGACAACATCAAATTAATTTAATACAATTCGTACATATATAAATTAGATAATAGTTATTTTATCATCACATTAACACGAGTAGTATATTTCCTCAATCGTATAATAATATCAATGATTTTTACAAATTACAATAAATTTTTGGTTAATTAGCTTTTAAATACGATATTTTATATATATATATATATATACCTCGTAATACTAGTCTTACATTATTACAACTTCAACAACATGCGCGTGCCTACATTGACCCAAAATAGTATATCTATTTCCTAAATAGTATGATATATACCAACGTATCATTCAAACTATACTGATATATACATTTAATTATCTAACTTTCGATTACCACATACATCACTACACGAGATATACATATATGTACATATATTCAATTGTCTATCAGCTTTAACATACGTACTATAAACATCACATACACGATTCTACTACCCCATAATAATATATATACAACGTATTTCACAGATACTCAGATGAATTATAGATTATTATCTTATGTATGTCATTAGTATACCTTCGCCATATAATATGATATATATATATACATCACATCCACAAGTATATATTACCTTATAATAGAACACGTTCATTATATTCTGATGAATTATCAGTTATATATTACATTATTATGACTGAAATAGTAACATAATATCATTATCTCAACGGTATGATATATATATACACACACACACACATATTCATTAAACAAAGATTATGCATGTTTAACGTCATTTAACGTATATACAAGGAAAATATTTATTCCATATACTGAAACATAAGTAAAAGATAAAAATTATGTTTAACATAATTTTTTTATTTATGATATATTGTTTAGTGTTATTTTTTTTTCTCAACATTTAAGAATGATTGATTTTTATTATTATTATACTGGTTATCGACTACGCGTGAAAAGTGTAACTTCAAAAATTTATATATAAATTACATTACATATATATAATTATTTTTAATGAAAATAATATGTGTATGTATATATATATATATATATATATATATATTTGATTACATATATACACTTATTGGTTACTAAAATTTATTTACTTTTTAATATTTTATTAGTTCAAAAACCGACCACTAGTGGTCGGTTTGGATTTTTTTTTAATTTTTATTTTTAAAATAAATAATAATTAATATAAAAATTAATGAAATAATTTTTTTGTCTTTTTTTTTTTTAAAATAAAAAAGCTACCACTCTTGGTCGCTTTTAAATTTTTTTTTTTTTTTATAAAACATTAAGAAAAACCGACCACATGTAGTCGGTTTTTTCCGACAAAAACATGTGATCGATTTTGTGTGGTCGGTTTTTCTTTTTTTTTTTTTTTAGTAGTGCGGTGATCGAAACATATGTCCTGACTTTCCACGAAAGGTCCAGTAATATTAAGCTTTCTTTTAAATTCCTTTAACGGGAAACATGAGAAAAATATTTGATATTTAAATGTAAAGCGATATTGTGGAGTGAATAAATATTTATTTGTATTTGATTTTTATATTAAACCAAACATTTGCCCATAGCTGTTAAAGAATAAAGTGATAAGTGTGTATGCAATATATTCATATATTGTAATTATTAATTTGATATAAACTTCGAGTGTGAATAAATTTTATTTTGCTCATGTTATATGATACACATTTATATTTTGTGAATTGCAGACTACATAAATTCTAACTAATTTTTTCCCTCATTTATCTCCCAACATGAAAGACTTGCGGATAGTATCATGCCAAAACCACATAATTAGAGAGAGATACATGACTTTAAAAAATTCAAAATCCTTTAGAATCTTATATCAATTGGACATCTTTGTAAAGCATCAGGACTACATGGTAACTATTGAGAAATAATAATAAAAAAAGAACAATAAGAAATGGAAGGATGCAGCTATAGCTGTGTCAATATTTACAAGTAAGAGTTTTCAAAGTACAAACAGATAAATGCATTAAAATTAAATGGACAGATGAGAGTTCATAAATTTTCAATTATTAATCTATCTTTAGTATGTATCACACCACTCAGACTGTAGTCTTTTTCTAAACCCTTAAATATGAAATATTTTATACGCTGAATTATCTAACTGAACTTACGTGTTATATCAAATTAAAAATCAACCACTGGATATACTATAATTTTTCATGATATAATTTTAATATTTTAAACTTATCTCATGCACATGCGCGCTAAATTAGTTCCCATGAAAGGACAAATGAATGGCTGAATGATACAACTAAAAGTATCAAAATAGCATATATAATATGGTTTTATTAATTTTTTGTTATTCTATCACTAGTACGACAACATAATGATACGACCGATGAGATAACTTTGTAATTTTTTTCCTTGCCAAAAGAATAGACTTTGTAACATTTTTTTTGCTATAAAATATAGTTAGCATGTGGATGATGATCACTTGTCGATTCTAGCTTTTAAATTTTAAATGTATGACACATTGAGATGATGGAATTTATTTAAAATAAAAGTGTAACACACACCTTTATTGGATTCCTCTAATTTATTTTTATACAACACAGAAAATTATTTAAAATTGAAGTGTAATACATACACCTGTATTGAATTCCTCTAATTTTTTATTATACAACACAGGAAATTACTATACAGGCATCTTTCAAATTGAAGCAAGGGTACACTTTTGTTTGGATATTTTTTGCCTTAGAGTTTCCTTTGTATTATAGGAAATATTATGCAGTAGAGGTAGCAAAAAGCTTCCACCGAGTCCATCACCATGGCCAATATTGGAAATATTCACTTGTCAGGTGCAAAACTCAATATATCACTAGCCAACTTGTTAGGTGCAAAACCCCATATATCACTAGCCATTCATTCAAAAATCTATGGTCCAATTATGAGTTTAAAATTGGGCCAATTAACACAATTGGTCGGTTCTTCATCATCTCCACTAGAGCATTGGACGTGAGAGTTGCTTCTTATCCAGCTCATCGTGAGTAAAAGGATTCCAAAAATTAAGTTGGAAGAGTTAATTTTAAGAAAAAAAAAGATCTCCCATGGGAAATAAAATTATGCTTCCTTAGCAACTGTATGTATTTATTTAAGTTTAGAGATCTACCAAAATATTATAAATACTAATAAATAAAATAGACCAATTCAAAAAATATAAGGAACTAAAACAGATTTTATCCGAGAAATGAAAAGAATTAAAAAATAAGAAGAGAAAGACTACAGTATAATTTAATTGTTGGAATATGTCAAAAAGCAATAAAAGCACAAAAAAAAAAGAAATATCATATTTAGAATCTCTAATAGATAACCTAGAATACATATATCAACATGACTTATATACTATCAAATAGATAAAATGAATAAAGAAGAATTCATAATAGATGAAAAAACATATGAAAATTATGAATGATTAAAAATAAGAATAGTATTTTCTAATTTAGGAAGAAGATATAAGAAAATAGGTGAATATTTATACTTAATGTTAGAAAAAGAATAATTAAAATTAGAAGATAAACTAACAGCTATGGTAAGAATAACAAAAGAAAATGAAGAAATAGACGGGAAAAAAGAAATAGAAAAAATAAAAAAAAAACTACGGATGAAATACGAAAAATAGAAGAAATAAAAAATAATAGGATTACTGAGTTGGAAAAAGAATTACAAATACTAAAAGATCTATATAAAAAAAGACAAAGAGAAAAAGACGAAAAGAATAAAGAACAGAAACTACTAGATGAAATAAACCAATTTAAAGAAAAACTACAAATAAAAGATGAAGAATTAAAGACCAATGAATTAGAAATAAACACAATAGATACTGAAAAAATAAATGATTATGATTCAGAAGATAGTGAAATATATACAGAAATTTTAGAAAGAATAGAAGATCTAGAAATTAAAGAAAAAGAAAAAGCAGTTACTAAAAAAATAGAAGAAACAAACACAGAAGTAAATACTCTTGATACAAAAGATGACGAAAACATAATACCTAGTACATCAGAAATAAAAAAATCAAAATATAATTATAAAAATAAGTACAACCCAAAAAATGAATATAGATGGACACCAAAACAAATAGTTAATAAAAATTACAACTTCTTAGATTTAGACTGTGTAATAAACACAAATAAGATGATACAATTATGGGTAGGATATATATCAAAATAATTACTAGATAATAGCATAGACACAGCAGATACACCAGAATATATAGAAAGAACATTAATAGGAACAATAAAATTATGGCTATCAAATTTAACTGAGGAAAGTAAAAAGATACTAAGATCTGACAAAAAAACAGAAGGAACAACTAAAGAAGGAACAACTAAAGCAATACCCATAGAAATATTAAAAAAATATGAAACGACTATAAGAAATGAATTTAGTAGTATGAAAACAAAAGAAGAAGAAGAAGAAGAAATTATAGAAAAGGATACAAATAGGAATTTAATGTTGAAATTAGTAATATGTAATATGTGCTACATAGATAAATATACATGTGCATTCAAAGAATATTATTATATGGAAAAATATAATATATAAGAGAGTAAGAAAATAAGGAGATTATATTTTAGCAAACTACCTGAACCATTTAGTTCAAAACTAATAAAAAGTTGGGATGAAGTAAAAATAGTAGATACTCTAGGAGCAAGGATAAAATTTTTACAACAATGGTATAGAAATATATGTGAAAAATACAAGGAAGAATTAAAAATTGAAAAAACATTAATAAAAAATTTACCATGTTGCAAAGAGAAAATAGCACCCCAATTTGAATGTGAAGAAAAATACTACAAGAAGAGAAAAAGACATAAGAAATATAATAAATATAAGAAATCCCAATATAAATATAAAAAAACCAAGAAAAAAGATATTACGTAAAAGACTATAAATATAAAAGACCATATAGAAAAAAGAAATCTATAAAAGAATATAAATATTATAATTGTGAAAAATTAGGACACTTAGCTAAAGATTGTAAAATACCCAAAGATTCAAAAAAAAAAAAAATCAGAAATAAAGATAGAAAATACAGAATATATGCAAATAAATTATATAGATTATGAATTAGAAAGTGAAGATAGTATATATGAAATCTCGAAAAATGAAACAGATAACGAAATAGATAGCGAATTAGATGAATTAAATGACTGAAGAAAGTATACAAATAATAAAAAAGGAAAAATATTTAAATGAACAAGAAACAAACCAAAAAATTATATTTGATAGTAATATATTTGAAGAAATAAAAGAAAAAGAATTAGATTTAAGTATAGAAAAAATATTTAAAATACCAACAATAAAAAATATATTTAATAGACGAAAAGAAGAATACTACGTAGTAAGCCAAAAAGAACATATAATAGATTGTAGATACGCGAAAGGAAAAGCTAGTATACCACTAGTAACAAAAAGAATAGTTAATAAAGAAATACAGGATATAAAAAGTAAAGACCCAATAAAATATGCACACCTTGGAGGAACAAAAATATTAATAAAAGCATGTTTTGGAGAAGGAATAGAAACACCAATAGAACTATATTTAGCAGATGATAGGATCGTAAAACCTATAGAAAAAAACATAATAAGTGCTATAAGAGGGAATCTAATATACCAAAAATTTAAATTTATAATAAGTGCAAATTATTCAGTACCAATAACAGATAAAAATATAGATAAGTCATTAGTACTATATTGGAAAATATCAGGAATAAAGTTAACTCCAAGAAGTAAAATATTTACAACAAGATGTAAAAATTTATATGTATTAACAACAAAGCATAAAATAGCTGAAAAAAATAAAAGAATAAAATACAAATAGAAAGCCCTTTTGAGCTATTTGTAAAAATCATAGATAATAATGATTATAGCTACCAAAATATAGATATAGAAGAAGATTTAGAAATAGTAAATGAAAGAATAGGAACATCAAGAAGAATATTTGATGAAAAATCAAAACCATAAAAAAGAATAGCATATGAGATAACTCCAAAACCTAACCTAACTCAATATTATATAATAGGAACAATAGATGAAAAAAAATATTTAATGCTAATAAACATAGGACAGGAAGATAATTATATAATGAAATACTTAGTAAAAACTGAAGAAATTAAAACAAATAACGATAAATGTCCAGATTTGCCAAGAAACCTAATAATTATTAAAAATATGACTGAAAAAGAAATTATAATAGGAGTCAGAAAGATAAAAGTTGAATTTGAAGTAAAAGAAGAAACATAAAAAGCAAATATAATATTAGGAATAAAATGGTTGGAACAAGTAAAACCATACAATATAAAACATACCCAATTAACCATAACGTATAATAAAGAAAAATTGTTAATAAAAAGATCTTTTATATGAAAATATATGTATTCATGAAGATAATAGTAGAAGGATATTATAATAGCTATTATACGCCAATGATAGATACAGAAGCAGAAGCCAATTTATGCAGATATAACTGTTTACCAGAAAGTAAATGGGATAAGTTAAAAACACCAATAGTATTTAAAGGATTTAATAATGAAGGAAGTCTAATTACATATAAAGGTAGGAATGTAAAAATACAAATATGGGATAAAATATTAATAATAGAAGAAATTTATAATTACGAACTAACATAAAAAGATATGATTTTAGGAGTGGCATTCTTAGATAAACTATATCCACACATAATAACTAAAACACAATGGTGGTTTACAACACCATGTAAACAAAAGGTAAGAGGAAAAAGAGTTATTAATAAAATAAGAAAGAAAACAGATTGGATATAAGGAAGTGAAAAAATAACACAAAAATTAGAAAATACAAAAACTACTGAAGACATAATAGAATTAATCATATTCTCAATAAATAAGGAAGAAATGACCATATTTTCAATAGATAAGGTATAAATAATTAAGAATAAATTAAAGCAACTGTATAGTGAAGATCCACCAAAAGGATGGGAAAAACATAAAACTACTGTAAAAATTGAGCTAATAAATAAGGATAGTATAATAACCCAAAAACCACTAACATATAATTTTGATGATCTAAAAGAATTTGAAATGCATATAAATGAATTATTAGAAAAATAATATATACAAAAAAGTAATAACAAAAATAATAGCCCAGCATTTATAGTAAATAAATATAGTGAACAAAAAAGAGGAAAAGGCAGAATGGTTATTGACTATAGGAATCTAAATCCAAAAACTATAATATATAATTACCCAATACCAAACAAAATACTAAAAATAAGACAAATACAAGGATATAATTATTTTAGCAAATTTGATTGTAAATCAGGATTTTACCATTTAAAACTAGAAGAAGAATCTAAAAAGCTAACTGCATTTACAGTGCCACAAGGATTTTATGAAAGGAATGTGTTACCATTTGGATATAAAAATGCACCAGGTAGGTATCAATATTTTATGGATAATTATTTTAAAACAACTACCTAAATTTATAGTGTATATAGACGATATATTACTATATTCAAAAACTAAAGATGAACACCTAAAGTTATTAGAACAATTTACAAATATAATAGTAGGTCTATCGGAAACAGCCTTTCTACTTCTGCGGAGGTAGTGGTATGGATTGCGTATATCTTATCCCCCCAGACCCCACTAAGTGAGAATATACTGGGTTTTTTGTTATTGTTGTTGTTGTTACAAATATAATAGAAAATTCAGGAATAAGCCTAAGTGAGAAAAAGGCAGAAATAATGAAAAACTAGATAGAATTCTTAGGAATACAAATAGATAAAAATGGAGTAAAAATGCAACAACATTTAGTACAAAAAATAATAAATTCAAAAGAAGAATTAGATACAAAAAAGAAATTACAATCATTTTTAGGATTAATAAACCAGGTAAGAGAATATATACCAAAACTAGCAGAGAATTTAAAACCTTTACAAAAAAAATTAAAAAAGGACGTAGAATATAATTATAGTGAAGAACATAAAAAATAAGTTCAAAAAATAAAAATACTTTGTAAAAAACTACCAAAATTACAATTTCTAGACGAAAATAAGAATTTTACATATATAATAGAAACAGATGCAAGTGAGTATAGCTATGGAGGAGTACTCAAATACAGGCATGAAAACAAGAAAAATAGAACATCATTGTAGATATTATTCAGGAACATTTAATGAAACAGAAGTAAAATGGGAAATAAATAGGAAAGAATTATGTTCATTATATAAATGTTTATTTGCATTTGAGCCATATATTGTATATAACAAATTTATTACATGAACAGATAATACACAGGTACGATGGTGGCTAACTTAGAAAATACAAAATTCAGTTACAACAAAAGAAATACGGAGATTGGTATTAAATATATTGAACTTTACATTTACAGTTGAAATAATTAATACTAACAAGAATGTTATTGCAGATTACAAATTAAGACAAAGCTACACAAACTGATATAATAGAAAATGATACACTAGAAGAAATACTCAAAATCCTAACTACGCGTTCAATAAAAGTGGACAGTATGGGCAATGAGGTAGAAAAGCTAAAGACTAATGAAGGTAAACTGAAGTTTAAAGCTACAAGTCAGCCGCATGACTATTAAAATGTAGAACTATGTCGATCGGAAGACATAAAAATTCCAGAGCTAAAAGGAGATGTTGGGACACTCCATAAAACCCATAACCTTTATCAATCTACATCTGCAGGTACAAGCAAAGGAGTTAGCAAACAAGGATTGAGTCTAAACAAGATATTTGATAAACTATTTATACCAAAAATACAAAAAAGACCCTTTATTCGTACCCCCACAAACTAATTTAGAAAGTTTTAACCAAGCTAAAAAAGCCTATAACCATATAACCAGATCATATATAGAAAATATCCATAAAATACAAACTTACCTAAATCTTAAACCCAGAGCTATAAATATCCAAGAACCAAACAAAGACTATATAACCCAAAAATTACAAGGATACAAAAAGTTAATTGCACTACCAAAAACCAATCCCAACCTAGTTAGAACTTGTTTTAGTTACGGACTACTAAATACCGTATATACCCAAGACGAAAATGAACTAACAGCTTTACCAGAGATATACAAAGCATTCACTACTTACAAAAAAATAACCAAAGGAAACCTATATTTTATAAAGTTTTATACTGCCCCAACAGAGATATTATATGACGAAATTAAACCAGTTATACAAGTTGTAAAAGTAGGATTAACTAGAGATATGATTATACTAGAAAATATTGGACAACAATCAGAAATACCTAAGGTAGAAATACCATATTTCTACGCAAATAAACGAGTTATTAGAATATCTACGATTATTCAAGAGCTAGCAAATAATTATCTCAATGGAAACCTTATATGGAGTTACTATTCCCGAGATAAGCTAATGATATATTCAAATTCAAGGGAGCTACGACAGTCAGATATGGAAGAAGTCCAAAAATGGATAATGACATTACTCAATCCAGAAAGACAACCGACTATAAGAGCAATTAAGAAGGAATTTATTTCAGAAGAGCTATTAACAAGATATTGCAAATTAATAGGTCATAAATATCCATATCATTCATGTTCGAGATGTAATGGAGAAGATAATATTATCCCAGAACTCCAACTAGAATGAAGGACAAAAATTAATCAAGGTAGATACAAAGTAAAAACAGATACAATAAACGAAGAAAAATCAACCAAGAAGATAGGGATAAAAGAAGCCATCTGGAAGATAGACAACAGGAGATAAGGAAAATGACATAAAGGAGAAAGCGACATAAAGAAAGACGGTCCAATAAAAAGATAAAGGAGAATACAAGAAAAAGGCTACATGTAAATTATTTTTGTATTTTAGTGAAAAGTTAGGTTTACTTTTTTACTTTTAAGATGTAAATTATTGTATAGCCATTATTAGTTTTTGACTTTTTTGACTTTTTTGACAAGTGTAGAATAGGAATAGTTTTAGGATTTTCATTTTGTAGATTATAAATAGAAGAGCCGTTGACAATCTAAGGCAAGACTTTCTACACGGAAAGCAAGCCTCTTTGTAAACAACAAAAATTCTGTAAATATTCAATAAAGATATTAAGTTTTATAATCAGCTATGAAAAATCAAAGCTCAGAATCATCAAATCTACAAAAACAAGTATTTTCATTTATAATTATGAATAGCTAAATTCATAAATTCATGACAATCATGATATAATAAAATAAGTTCATATTAGTTACTATATATTAGAATTATTCAAAAGATAATATGTTACAAAGTTTATTAGCAAAGAGAAAAAGGAGAAAAATTCCCAGAACTATGCCATCCTAAAGGTGAAACCAGTAAGACAGAGAAGCTGTAATAGAGTAGTAACCAGAGTCGAGGCTCTGTTTAGGGAAGAAGTGTTCAAACGTACCATGCTAATAGTGACATAGGAACATAATTATCTAAGAATAATCTAGTATATAGTGATCTAAGATGATCATATTTTGTTATGTATATGATTGAAAGGAATATTTTGAAATAAGCATCATATGAAATAAAATGACTAACTACTTATCTAATGAGATATAGATAGATTCAAGATACTTGTTTTGAATATACTTAAGGATATAGAAATAATAGATATAAGAAAACTCATATGGAATGAGTTACTAAATACTGAATGGATAGAACACGAGTTAGAAAATATAGATTTTGATGGTAGATATTATTATTCAGATTGGTATTAATCAAACTAAAATGATAAATTATGAATACTTAAAATACTAGAGGAGAGATATGGAGCAAATAAGATTGATAGAAATACTTATTAAAAAGAATCTACTTGACTACATAAAAACTAGAAATATGAAACATATAGTATACCTTAAAAATAATATAAAAAAATGAATAAGGTTAAAACAAATAACTAAAGAATGTTATAATATAGCATTTCAACATATATCCATTAAAAAACTAATAATGGCTATACAATAATTTACATCTTAAAAGTCAAAAAGTAAATCTAACTTTTCACTAAAATACAAAAATAATTTACATTTAGCTTTTTTCTTGTATTCTCCTTTATCTTTTTATTGGACCGTCCTTCTTTATGTCGTTTTCTCCTTTATGTCATTTTCCTTGTCTCCTGTTGTCTATCTTCTTGGTTGATTTTTCTTCATTTATTGTATATGTTTTTATTTTATATCTACCTTGATTAATTTTAGTCTTTCATTCTAGTTTGACTTCTGGGATAATATTATCTTTTCCGTTATATCTCGAACATAAATGATATGGATATTTATGACCTATTAATTTGCAATATCTTGTTAATAGCTCTTTTGAAATAAATTCCTTCTTAATTGCTGTTGTAGTTGATTGTCTTTCTGGATTGAGTAATGTCATTATCCATTTTTGGACTTCTTTCATATCTGACTGTCGTAGTTCCCTTAAATTTGAATATATCATTAGATGATCTCGTGAATAGTAACTCTATATAGGGTTTCCATTGAGATAATTATTTTCTAGCTCCTGAATAATCGTAAATATTCTAATAACTAATTTATTTGCATAGAAATCTGGTATTTCTACCTTAGATATTTCTGATTGTTGTCCAATATCTTCTGGTATAATTATATCTCTGGTTAATCCAATTTTTACAACTTGTACAACTAGTTTAATTTCGTCATATAATATCTCTGCTGGGGCAGTAGAAAACTTTAAAAAAATAGGTTTTCTTTGGTTGTTTTTTTTGTAAGTCGTGAATGCTCTATATATCTATAGTATAGCTGTTAATTCATTTTCGTCTTGGGTATATACGGTATTTAGTAGTCCGTAACTAAAACAAGTTCTAACTAGGTTGGGATTGGTTTTTGGTAGTGCAATTAACTTGTTGTATCCTTGTAATTTTTGGGTTATATAGTCTGTGTTTGGTTCTTGGATATTTATAGCTCTGGGTTTAAGATTTAGGTAAGTTTGTATTTTGTGGATATTTTCTATATATGATCTAGTTATATGGTTATAGGCTTTTTTTTAATCTTGGTTAAGACTTTCTAAATATGATATTTCTTCTTTTTGTGCTTTTATTGATTTTTGACATACTCCAACAATTAAATTATACTATAGTCTTTCTCTTCTTATTTTTAATTCTCTTCATTTCTTAGACAATATCTGTTTTAGTTCCTTATATTTTTGGGATTGGTCTATTTTATTCATTAGAATAGAACTTCAGCTTCGAAAATCGTATCCCACATTTATACAGTTGGATACAAAATTATCTATTTTCTCTCTCACAAAAAATGGAGAGATGAATTGATATATGGGGCTAAAATATCTACTACTTTAGTTCGCATTTCAAAAATAGATAATTTTGTATCAAACTCTATAAATGTGGGATACGATTTTCAAAGCTGAATTCCCATTCTATTCATATAATTCTGCCTTCTACCCTCTTACTCGTACGCCTACCAACTAGAATGCTATTACGAATCCTCATTCGGATGTCTTCCTATTTGTCCTCAATGGAGAATGCGAACGAGAATCATGAATACAATTATCTTCTCTTCCAATAGGCTTGATGCAAATCAACATCTAAGATCTCAAGGTAAAAGAATTGATTGCTTATTGTTCAAAATATAGTCAAGAAGTTAAAGTTATGTAACGATCATTTCCACGTTACAGTATAGCTTAGAGTGTAAAATTTTTAGTTTATACTCTACCACAATGAGGTATTGAAAATTTCAGGCTAGGGTTGTCTTGGATGAATTCCAGGAGTGGTGTTGTCTAGGTAAATTTTATAATATATAGATTGGTGATTAGATGATTTAATATCATAATGTGTTAGGCAAGGAGTTAAGGAGTTCATAGACACTTTCAAAACAAGATTTGGGTTAGTAGAACTATGGATATTGCGTTTGACCTAAATGGTTTAGTTCGTGATGTGGAAATATAAGAGTTTGTTGTAAAATTGGGCAAAATTGGGAAGCTGTCAAATGCACTATCTCTTCTACCTAGCTGTAGCAAGTGATAGGCTGCTATCGTTGTCCCTCTATAGTGGGATGATTCCCTCTATAATGAAAGTCAAGATGAGCCAGCTATGCTATAGCAGGAATTGGGCCTCTATAGTAGCCTAAGCGGCAAATAGAAGCTTTTGGACTTAAAATATTATTTTCATTCTAAAACATTCACATATTAGGGTAGGGATATTTTGAGCACATTCCACCATTGAGGTATGTTATTTCATATATCTAACTAGATTTTCATACATTAATCCTTAGAATATCTAGGTTATGATTATGGTAGAGGTTTTAAACTTGGTCTAAGAGGATTTTCTGGTACAAAGTGGTGACATAAGGTATGAAACTTGAAATTTGATCAAGGGTTACTAGGTTTTAATTTTCTATGCTAGAATTGCTAGAATTCGCCCTTGTAATGTGATATAGGAGGAACGAAGTGGAACGAAAGGAAAGAAAATCCTAGAATGAAGGAATTATTCATGAATTTGGACTTAGAGTTATGAAACTAAGTTCTAATACCTAAAATTATTCGAACATTGGTTGAAGTGTGTTCTATGTGTTGTTTCTAGATCAATATCAAGCCGAAGCTATGAGAAAGGGTAAATCTCAAGTCACTTAGGGCATTGCAAGGTTTATATCAAGGTAGGTGATGGTTGAATTAGAGTTAAAATTCAAGTTAATTGCATTTATGCATGTTAAGTGACTATTTTCTTACTTAATGCTATGAATGCTAATGAATGCTGAACTTGTTAATTGTAAATACAAGTTAGAAATTGACAATCTATAATGAGATTTGTAAAAAAGGAGCTTATTGATGAACAAGGATGTGGATTCACTTATTATGTGTTTGTACTTATTTATGGTGCTGATTGTTGTTGTGAGCTGAACTTGTAAAGGTTGATCATGATTAAATTTATGGATTTCATGGTGGATAAAGGTCAGGACTCTAGAATAAGAGTGATATAACACTTAGTTTGGGATAAATGTAGCAAACACTAGTTGTTTCGGTTATTTGGTACATAGACTGAGCTTATCCCTTGTAGGTTATATCTAGTGGCAATATATAACACCCTTCCTTGAGTGAATCGAGTTATATTGGTGTTTATTATATTTGGATCGTTGTGTGGTTCGGGTTGCTTATATTGTACATGAAATGAGCTAATGCTTGTTTATTCAATAATGAAGTGGTTATAAAAAGCGATAAATTAAGTTGTGTTGCGATTTATTATAGTTGAATTGATTTGAACACCCTTTGTTAAAAGTAATTAATTATTTACATGACATGATTGGTTAAAGTAGTATTGTGGTGGAAAGATTAACTTGAATGCATAATTTCTAGATGACAAGTTTGCTACTTCTTTATAAATTGTTAGTTAAGTGTTTATATTTGTTAAGGTGATGTTACCTAAGACCATACCTGTACATAGTGACTTTGTACTAATACTACCTTCTACTCTTCTTTTTGTTGATTACAAAGAATATTTTAGTGGCTTCGGCAAGATTTCATCTATAGATCATGATACAACTTTTGATTTAAGAGTGAGTATCATCGACCAAGCAGTCATGGATATATAGTGTTTTCAATCTTATTGTCATGACTCAAAATGTAAAGGGTCATGATGGCACTTGTTGCGGCGAACCTTGACAAGTAAGCCTATCACAAAAGCGGATACAAAAGGGAAATAATACTCAAGTCCAAGGTAAGACGTCTAGAATGAATCCGAACCATGAAAGTATAATAAATGCAGAAAGGAACATAGCCAAAAACAATACCATAACTCCCCAAAACCTAATGTAAACAGTGTAAGAACATATCTAACACAACTCAAGAAATAGTGTAAAATGTCCAAAATATAAGAGAAACTCTATCTCTAAAATGAAAATAAAGACATAGTCTATAGAGAAAGGTAGTAGAAGACATCCGGACCCCTGAAAATCACTCATTACCTTGAAAGCTCCAAATATCGGCCGAATCAAGCATTGTGGGGCGCACCTGATCCTGAATCTGCACTAAAAGGGTATAGTAGGAGTGAGTACGGTCCACTTTTACTCAGTAGGTTTCATAGGACGATTGCGCAAAGTAGAAAATATAGCATACAAAATACACACCAAGGAAACGTCATCTATAGTCAGAAAATATCCCATAATGGTAGCCCACACCACTTGCACTAACAGTTTTATAATATCACATATATTGCAACAAACCAGAAACGATCATAAGTATATATTACAACACATTCAAGCAGAAGCAGGAAGGATGATATATATGTACACACAAGATCATCAACTACAAATATATAAAGATATAACAATTACATAAGTAACAAGTCAAAATAGAAATACAATCACATCAAAAGCATAATGAAGTAGATACAATGAGAATGATTGTGGTGATGATAATGATGCAAGAGGTTGTCGCACAACCTCTGAGACCGTTGAACAGTCTCCGTATATATCTACGGAGGTAAAAATTCCCGACATAGGACCTATAGGGGGTTCGTCAACCCGTATACAATCGATATGTCATATCTCCTCCCCGACAATCCCTCGAAGAGGGTCTTCTAAGATGTCACAATATATCTTCCCTGACACATACCTCAGGAAAGGTTTTTAAAAGGTGTTGCCACTGTTTCTCAGTAATTCAATGGTGGTATCGTTGTTTTATGAATGAGTATGAAGATGCAATGCTCATAACCAACCACAATGAGTATTTACACAACCAAATACAATATACCATCACGTGAGCCAATTATCCGCTCATTATTTATAGCCAGTCATGAAATTCGACCTGGTTTATTTTCGAATAGAGTATGAATACATCACAACACATAATTGGTACCACAATATGCTTTTCGTTAACAAAACACAATTATTCTCATGTACATAGGCTATCAACATTGCATAGGACTCCACACGATCACATATAGCACATAATATATCAAATCCACCAATTACATCACATATAGCCCCCCCCCACGGGCACAACAAAATAAGATAGCCATTTTCTTGATTGGTTCCCACATCCTTAACATGCTCTTGCATGCAGATTAACTTCCTAATCCAATCTGAAAGAGTTAAGCCATAACCTACCTCAAATACCAAAACTAATCCGCTACAATTTGATTCTAAAGTCCTACTCCTCACTAATAGACCCAAAATCAACTAAAACTTCAAAAGGAAGCCAACGACACTCAAATTGCCTAATTTTGAATTGGGGTCGTAACAGAACCCCAAAATAGGTTTTCAAAGAAAAAGGAAAAAATTGTAACTTTATTTCAAAAATAAGCTCCCCATGCTTTTAGAAGTCTACATCTGAAAACCTAAGCGAAAACGAGTTAAAACGAGGTTCAAATTAAAGAAAAATCATTTTTGAACTTTACCGGGTAAAACCTTTGAAAATCATTTAAAAATCAAGAATCAAAGTTGTTTTGTAGATAAAATTGAGGAAAAACTAATAATTGTAGGATTAGGAACATTATTCGAGTGAAAAGTGTTGAATTGGGGCTTTATTTGAAGAAATACAATTTTTGCATTTGGGCCCAAAATCCCTGATTTCCACTTTCAAATTTTAATTAAAACAAGAATTAATGTTAAAAATGAAAGAAATTAGTTTAAAAGGGTGTAATAGAGCTTAACCAAGCTTTAAAATGGAGAATTTTTCTCAAACCCATGAAACCCTAAGCTCCAAGTCTCAAAAATAGTGAAAATGATGAAACATTGGTATTTATACTCAGTACCCGTGATCGTAGACCATGGATTGCGATTGCGGTATCTTGTCTTCAGGGGTGTCTCAATTGCGAGAAAGGGTAGCAATCACGACATCCTAATTGCTGGCCCTATTTCAATCGCATCACCATTTTTCAATTGTGGGTGCACTAGCTGGGGATTTTGGATCATTCCCCGCGGCCCCTTGGGATTTATCCAAAATCCCGTGAACGCAAGCAACCTATGCTACTCTTTTAAATATAATGCTCCAGCCTCAATGGAGATATCAGATTTTCAAAAAGACGTCATTTCACAAAGTTGATCCCAAAAATGTAAAATCATAATTTTCCAAACCAAGGGTCGAAATAGATTTTCAAGCCGTAAAACCACCCCAACCATGTTACCATACTAAAATCGACGTTCCAGGTCTGCTGGTATAGTCTGTTTTGCCATCTATTGTACTGATCAAAAGATATCAACTGAATTCAAATATAAGGCTCTCGAAGCTACCAGAAACCATAATATCGCACAAATGGCACCAAAATGCATTGGGAATAATGCCAATCAACCCCACACCCCATAAATACCACAATGCAACTAAATGGAGGGTAAATTATTCAAATCATACAAAAACACATGTTTCATATATTTCATCAAAATTCTAATCAAGTTCGCTCTCGAACTAAAGGGAAGAGAAATACTTGAATTAACAAAAAGCTAGGGATAAGAACTATGCACATCAGACTTAGCCTTCCACGTAGCCTCATCTACAGGTCGATGTCGCCACTGAACCTTAAACACAGGGATAACTCTTGAACGCAATTGTCTAACATCCCTAGCAAAAATGGAGACCAGCTCATCAACAAAAGACAACCTCTCATCTATCTGGATCGACTCCCAACATATGAGACTCGTATAGAATATAATGGAGAAGCATGGAAACATGTAAAACTGGATGAACAACTAATAATTCTAGTGGCATAGCTAACTCATAAGCTACATCACCAACGATCCGAAGAGTCTCAAATAGACCAATAAACCTGGGGATAAGCTTGACCCTCCTCCTAAACCTCATCACACCCTTCATGGGTGAAACACGAAGGAAAACACAATCACCAACACCAAATCTCAAGGAACAAAGTCCATGATTTTCATAGAACTTCTTCCTACTTTAAGCTGCTCGAAGTCTATCCTGAATGATCCGGGCTTTATCCAAGGACATACGAAGAAAGTTTGTACCTCGAGGTCTGACCTCAAAAAACTCAAATGGACAAATATAACTGGGGCTAAGCTTTCCCTCCTCCTAAACCTCATCACACCCTTTACATGTAAAAAATGAAGAAAAACACAATTACCAACACTAAATCTCAAGGAACAAATTCTACGTGATATGACCCGAACCTCGGCCTTGTCGTAATGGGCAATCCTAAGCCCAACCAGGACTGGGAACCGCCCTTATTACCCTACCCAACCACTAAACGCATACCTTAAGTGGGCTAAAGTTTGAATATATAACAAGATAACGTATCCAACCATGTGGTGTCTCTGGTATAAGTCTATAACCGAGACCAAACCAATCAAGTCCAACCACCAAATAACCAACCAAACCAATGAAAAAACCATAAACCAATACCATGATAGTAAATCAATGTATGTATATAAAACAAAAACAATTAGTACTATACCCAAGTCCACAGTTGTACATACAATGCTTCTAGACCAACCATATATAACTAGTTGGGACATGCCCCGACCATAGCCAAAACCAAAGTCTATGAAAGACAAGAAATATATATAAAGTAACCCATGACATGAAATAGATGCCTTCTGAACTATGAAAGCTCACCACTTCAATCAAATATCGACTTTCCCCACATCCAATCATTAAGTAAGAGGAGTAGAATGGTATATTCCTTCATAGCGTAGGTATACAGCCGCCGGTAGATGGGTTAGCAGATGAATGCTAGCAAGCACTCAGGATAAAGATAAAATAGTACCAACCAGTGAAAACCAAGTAAACCAACCAATGCATATAACCATACATATATATAAATATATAACCATGTCAGGAAAGGGAACTGGATTTAGTATGCATTTAAAACCTTTACCTGGGCTATGTAGCATTTGCCATCCTAAACCACCCACGGTCAGTATAAGTTCAGTTCCCTCTGCTGAAAGGGCCTAGTGCGTATAGCTGCACGACCAGGTAAAAACTTGGGATGACTAATACATCCCCTAAATAAGTGTGACATCATGCACACGGTTACCAATACACAACCTCATATAAACAAATATGAGTTTCCAGTTTTGGTCACCTTCCACAACTTACCTACACCTCCCCCTTTAATACCTAATTAAAACCATTTCCAACCAACCAAACAATTATCTATTGATGAACCAAGGCCATTAGTAGTGATAACGTCATACCGACCAATACTTGCAAGTTTTATCCATAGCCAACCATATAGGTTTTAGGTAACTTCTAAGTGCCCTTCTATTTACCATATTAAACCACTTGGGGGATTTCTACGTATCCTAAAGCATAACCAATTAAGCCATAGCAAATTATTCAAGCCAATTTTGTTAATGCATTCACTTGGGGGATTTCCATGTATCCCGTAAGGTCTTAAAAATAGACCAATCATGACCACCGAAAACTTTACCTTTTAAGCCATTCCAAACCATTTTAGAACATGCCAAATATTTAAAGAATTTATATCCTTTAAACCATTTTAAATCATACAAAACCATCCAAATACATTTAAGGTTCCATTACCAAACAAAACTATGCAAGAGTTCCAATGAAAGTTCAACAATAGAGTAAAAACATCCTTTGAGGTATTTTATTGAACACGTTGAGGGCATACCTTTACCAAGACCAAAACCAACGTATAAACCACCATGATTAGGGTTACTTAAGACCCATTTGTTAAACCATAACCAACAACCAACCACATATGCAAACCATCACAAAAAATAAGTAAAAACATAGTTTAACCCAATACCAAACCATACGCATCGAGACCCTCAACATGTATTTCGAAATCCACTATTCATGATTCATAAATCATTGTTCAAAACACAATACACATGTCTTTAGTTTGAAATAAGAATGAGAGAAGGAGTACATGCCTTATACATGAGGATTCACAGAAGAAAACTTGACCTTTGAGCCCTTTAAAGAACATATGAAGAAACCCTAGCCTCCAATATTTAAGAGTGAGTTTGAGAGAGTATTTGAAGTATTATAATATTTTAACAAGTGTTATGGAAGGAAACCAAGGGTTATATTCTTGAGGACATAAGGGTTTAAGAGTAAAAAATATTGAAACTACCCTTGACTTAAAATTAAAAACCCACGTCCTAGGGTACAATTCACCCTTACTATCTGTATCCTAGGGTGAGAGTGGTACCCCAACTCATAGCCAAACCTTGCCATGACCTTACCAGTTGGTTTCTATATGACTCACACCTCCCTAATGATATTTAAGGGTACGAGTGACACCCCCAATTGTACCCACAAACTGTACCATCGGCTAACTCTACAAGACTAAGACAATCATGCACCATATACGACTTTCCCTACACCACTCGTATCTTTCTTCATGATTCGTACCCTAGGGAGTCATATCTTTGTTAGTAGACAAGACATCCACGAGGCCTAGGATATGATTGAACTCTCAAGCCACCCCATAAGTCGTATTCAAGGGTACGATTGGTACACTTATGCCGTACCAAGTCACAAAGTCCTAAACCATTGGAAATTTTGCAAGGGTCCTATTCCTAGGGTGTTTCAGTCTCCCTTACTAGGATCATTCATCCTCAAATGATGGGTAAGGGCATGAACAAGCACGAGGTAACACACTAACACCCATCAAACTTTTCTCCAACCAAAATAGAGGATAAGGGTAATCATCTTAAGCCATCTCACTAGGTAAAAAATACTAAAGGCTATGATGATTCAAGAAAATCACATAACGGACTTCATACAAGTAGTGCCTCCACAACTCCAAAGTAAAAGCAACTGCGCGCAACTCTAAATCATGGGTAGGGTAATTCTTCTCATAGGGCTTTAACTGATGAGATACATATGCAATCACCTTACCCCTACATCATTACAAAACCTACCCAAACACCTAAAGCACGACAAAATATGGTGAAACCCATGCCTTCATTGGGCAAAGTTAAGATAGGAGCTGAAGTTAACAAATCCTTAAGCTTTTGAAAGCTCTCCTTACAAGCATCAGACCATTGGAAAGAAATTTTCTTTTGAGTCAACTTGATCAATGAAGGTGTAATGGAAGAAAAACCCTCAACAAAACACTGATAATAACCTGCCAAGCCAATAAAATTCTGAATCTCAGTGGGCAAAGTAGGTCTATCCCAATCATGAACCATTCTAATCTTGGTTAGATCAACTATAAGTCCCTCCTTAGTCACCACATGAACTAAGAAAAAAACAGATTCCAACCAAAACTCACACTTTGAGGAGTTGGCATACAACTTCTCATCCCTCAATCTATGAAGCACAATTCACAAATGCTCCTCATGCTTAGCCTCACTCTTAGAATAAACAAAGATATCATCTATAATTACAATGATAAAAGAGATGAGATACAATTAAAATACCCGTTTCATCAACTACATAAACCATGCAGAGGCATTAGTTAACCCAAAAGACATGACAAAGAACTAATAATGACCATATTGAGTCCAAAAAGCTATCTTCAAAATATCTGAAGCTCTAATCTGTTACTAGTGATGCTCAAACCTCAAATTACTATTCAAAAACATCGCAACACCCTGAAGTTGATTAAATAAATTATCAATATGAGGAAGAGAATACTTATTCTTAACCATCACCTTATTCAACTACCGATAATCAATTGACAAATGCATAGATACATCTTTCTTCTTCACAAATAAGATAGGCACAGCCAAGGAGCTACACTTGGTCAGATAAATCCCTTAATGAACAACTTTTGTAACTGGTCCTTTAATTTCTTTATCTTTGTTGGGACCATTCTATAAGGAGAAATATAAATGGTCTTGGTGCCTGGCTCAACATTAATAAAAAATCAATATCATGATACAGAGGCATAACAGGTAAATTCGTAGGGAATACATCCATGAACTCATAGACAACACAAACAAAATCCAAAGAAGGAGGTGAAACAACATTAGAATTATAAATATGAGCTAAGTAAGATAAACATCCCTCTCGACCAATCTACGATCTTGAACATAAGATATGATCCTCTTAGTACCTGAATGAGATGAACCCTTCTAATATATCCTTGGAACACCCAGCAAAGCTAAAGTCACTATTTTTGTGAAACAATAGGATAGTAGATAAAGAGCCAACCAATCCATACCTAAGATAACATTAAAATCAATCATAGCTAATACAAGCAAGTCTACCCAAGTCTCACGCCCAAAAAAATTTACAAGACAGTATCGATACACCTAATCCACCACTAAGGAATCTTTTATTAAGATAGGTACATGAATAGGAATGATAAGAGGCTCACTAACAGAAACAAAACTAAAGAAAAATATGCAGACACAAAGGTGAAAATCGACCCGGTATCAAATAACATAATGCAGATCTAAAATATAGGGGGCCGATATATGTGATCATAATATCAGAAGCCTCTGTCTCTAGTTTGGCTGGTATAGCATAGCACTGTCCATGACAACCAACCGGCTGAGTGGCCCTACTAATACCACAATGAGCTCAATTACCTCTAGCCCTCATACCTCTAGTTGAAACCCTACGTCTCATAACTAAAATAGAAGTAACTCTAATTATACAGTGAGGACAGTCCTTTGCCACATTGCTAATCTCATCACACACAAAGCAACCTCTATGACCCAACTTAACCGGAGAAGGTATAACAAGGCTCGGACAATTACCTTGAACTTTTGGACAAGAAGACCCACTACCCAAACTCTTTAAAGCTACTTGCACTGGTCTACCATGATATCAATGAGAACCTATGAAATCTCTACCTTGAGAAGCCTGATTCTAAACTTACCAAAATAGAGAACCTTCTTGTCACCTCCTTGAGATGCTCGTAAAATATCCTTAATCATCTTAGCATGATTTAGTATACTCTAAAATGATGCTCCAAATATAACCATCTAAGACATAGCCAACTGAAGGGAGACATCCAACCCTTCACCAACTTTTGAATCTTCTCAACTCAGTAGAAATACTAGGATAAGAATATATAGACAATGAATCAAAGTGTGCCTCATAATCTGCAATAGTCATGGATCCCTACTCTAGGCGATCAAACTCATCCTGCATCCTATCCCTTATATTGTAAGGTACAAATCTCTCTAAAAAGACATTAGAAAATTGATTCCATGTCATCTCAGGAGAATCAAAAGTTCTAAAATGAACAAGCAATCTCTACAAAACTCTAGCAACACCTTTTAACTGGTAAGTAGTGTAAGAAACACCATGTAACTCATGCAAACCCAAATTATACAACTTCTCTCGATAATCAGTCAAGAACTTATAGGCATTCTTATAAACAACACCACTAAATCTAGAAGGACCTGAACGAGTAAATCTCTAGAACTACTTCTGATCCTTAGAAGACATAATAGTACTCATAACAAGAGGAGGTATAATAAATCTAGTGGGTTGAGATCTCATTTGAGTAGGTAATATAGACGAAAGTTGAACTTTTGACCTAAAAGCAATATTCTAAGATGCCATCACTGATGGAGCAATAGTACTCAGGATCTAAGAAGTACAAAAATTAAAAACATGTGCAACTAGAGAATCTACACTCAAAACTGGTTAATAAAGTAGATATAATAAGAATAATGATGATGCATAAGGTTATCACACAATCTCTGAGACTGTCGCACAATCTTCATATACACCTACGGAGCTAAATCTCCCAATGTAGGACCTATAGGGTTCATCAACCCATACATAATCATATATCATATCTCCTCCCCAAGATATCCCTGAGGGAAGGTCTTATAAGATGCCACAGTATCTCCCCCCTGACACATCCCTCAGCGATGGTTTACAAAAGGTGTTACTAGTGTTTCTCAATATTTCAATGGTGGTACCATTTGTTCATGAATGAGTATGAAGATACAGTTCTCACAACCAACCATAATAAGTATTTCCATAACCAACTACAATGTACCATCACATGAACCAAATATCCACTCATTATTTCCAACCATTGATGAAATCCAACATGATCCATATGCCAATAGAGTATGAATACATCATAATACACAATTGGAACCATAATATTATTTTCATCAACAAAATATAATTATTCATATTTACACAGGCTATCAACATCACATAAGACCCCACACAGTCACATATAGCACACAATACATCAAATCTACCAATTACATCATATATAGGCCTCCATACATGCACAATACAATAATATAGCCATTTTTCAAGATTGATTCCCACACTCTTAACATGCTTTTGCATACAAATTAACTACTAAGACCAGTGTGAAAGATTTAAGACATAACCTAACTCGAATGTCAAAATTGGTCTACTATACTTTGATCTCGAAGCCCTATTCCTCACGAATGGACCCAAAATCAACAAAAACATCAAATTATAGATTCTACGCATCAAAAGAAAGATGAAGACACTCATATTGCCTTGCTTCGAATCGAGATTAAAATGCACCCCCAAAATAGGTTTTTCGAAGAAAAAGAGCAAAACTGTAACTTTTTTTTAAAAAATATGCTCCCCGTGATTTTAGGAGTCTATATCTGAAAACGCAAGCAAAAATGAAGTTCAAATTGAAGAAAAACCTTTTTTTAAACTTTACCAGGTAAAACCTTTAAGATCCTTTTAAAAACCAGAAATCAAATTTCTTTGGAAGATGAAATTAAGGAAAAACTAATAAGAGTAACTGTAGTAAAAATTCTTGATCACTTTAGGTTGAAATCAATTTCAGATGAATACTAGGATTGTGTTCCCATCGACTTCCTAACATTGCAGACTTATCATTCTTACCAAATTATCTCAATTCCTTACATGCAAAATTGAACAATTTATATGTTACGACCCGAGGCTACTCCTAGTCACAGTAACAGTTTACAGCAATGAGTGACCACAAGCTAACCTATGATCTGGTACATACTGCGAGTACTAAACACAATAGTAATAAAATAATATTTGCTGAAGATACTATGATAGATACTATAAATATGGAATACATAATACTAAAATGTTTAAAATAACTGATAAAAGCTGAAAGTGACTAACTGACTATCTAACTGATTGTTTGATAGCCTCTAAATTGTCTAAGGAGTTAATTAGACAGACCCCCAACTAACTCCAACTAACTGAACATAAGTAAGTAGTGAAGTAATTGAAATAACAGAGCATGTCCTCGATGGATGAGGCCTCACCACTACTGCTGGTGAGTATCGCTGAGCTATCAAAGAGTGGTCGGGAAACTACGTGTTCGAACCTTTGTTATAAGACAACATATCACAAAGACAATATGCAGTGAGTACTTTGAATGTACTGATATATGAGATGAGGACTTTCTGAAACACATGAGATAACCGAGCATGAATTCATGAACATGTAATATCTGAGAATGGAACACCAAGTATAAACATGATTCTTAAATAATCTGTAAAACTAAATGACTAAAATCTGTATAACTGACTGAACGAGATTTTGGACACTTGTTCAAGTAAACCTGAACTAAAATATACTGGATAGTATAATGAGATTGTGGGAGGTATCATCTAATCAACATGCCCCAATCTGAGCTAATCGAGGACCAACCTATAACCCCTGTTGGAAGGGTGTCAGTACCGTACCATAAGTACTAATACTAGCTGTATGGATCCACTAAAATGGTGTCCCAAAGGACTAAGAAGTCACCCTCAATTGGCAGGTGCTCTAATGAGATATGTGTCAACCCTTAACTGGCAGGTAGGCATCTTTTCAACCCTCAACTGGAAGGTAGACATCTCTAACCTACACTGGTTACGTAGTTCTGTAACTTAGGTATTGCTACTAATGGTCTCACTATTTACTATCAGGTGAGCCCCATCCTTGAGTTTGCTGATGCTAAATCCTACTCCTAACTGAGCTGGCACTATGCTTGACTGAACATGCTTTCATAACTTATAGTGCTCATCATGATTACATCAACTGAGTAATTAATTTAATTTATAGTTTAACTGAATCATTATTGAAATGATCTAAATTCATGGAAAAACACTTCGGTATCAGGCATTCATAACCCACCAGCACTGAATGCATTAACAAGCATAAAAACTATAGTAAAGGATAATGGTTCAAAACCCATAAGCATAGACATTCCATCAAACATGTAGGACTCATGAATTTAAACATGGGAATGCTTTAAATATGAGGAAAAAAATATGATTACATAACTAAAATCATAAATTGGGGATTTAACATTGAATTTTCTTGAAATAGGACATGGGAAATTGAAACTCATAGCATGAGGAAATCCAATCTTGCATGGGATCATACTTGGGCTGAATTGAATTTAAATCACAATGAAAACATGAATTAAATCCATATTAAACAATATAAAATACCATAATAATAAAAAAGCAATTCTTTAATTAAAAAGGCTTTCTGGGATTTATGGGTGAAAGGGACCCATGAATGAAAACCCCACATACCTTAACAACTAAATTCTTTGAGATTTCTTGGATTGGAAGCTTGAACTCTTGATTTTTCTTGAGATTGAAGCTTGAATTTTTTCTTGGGGAAGGATGAGGGTTTCTTGGAGCAATTTGAGGGGAAAAGACTCAAGTGCCCCTAAATTTCACTTATGAAAAAGCTGGATAAAAATACCTTGGCATGCCGCAACCTCTGCTTGGGTCAAGCGGCCATCGCATCATGACCCCTGCTTGGGTCAAGCAACTAACATACTGCGAACCCCTACCCTGTGGAGCTACCATCGCGTTGCAGAGCTATCATGATACCACACTATTTTGTCCATCCAAACATGTTCCAAACCTTGTCTAAAAGTACCAAAACTCTTCTGAGACATACTTTTGACCTCCCTAAATGAGAATCAACATCAAAATTAACATTTTGATATTGGGAAGGCCAAACTAAAATCCACTAAGATTAGGGGTCTTGAAAATGACTAAGTCCCCAACACTTAGTGAAATTTTCAAGCCTTGGACCCCTTTATGCATGCAACTAATAGCTGATTTTAGCTAAAACTATTATGGGGTATTACAATAGCTCCCTCTTGGGAATATTCATCCTCGAATAAGACTAGTTAGACTGAGGCTACTGAGGAAGCTGAGATCATGAATTGGAACATGATTACATAAGTGAGTCTAAAACATGATACGTGAACTGAACTCATTTAGTGAATGCATGCAATGACATGAGAATGGTTATATAGACAAAACTAAGAACAGAAAAAGAGTTAATCTAAGGAAATCGTTACCTTAAGCTGAGTCTGAGTTTGCAGAGAAAAGATGAGGGTACTTGGTATGCATATCTACTTCTTCTTCCTAAGTAGCTCCCTCAGTGGATTGATTCCACCATAGAACTTTAACCAAGGGAACATCCCTGTTCCTTACTCTTCGGATCTAACGATCAAGAATCTCAACTTGGAATTCTTCATAGTAAAGGCTATCTTGAACATATGTACTTTCTAAAACAACAACAACAAATGAATCACCAATATATTTATTTTACAAAGAAATATGGAACACCGAATGCACTGATGCCAAATCTGCAGGCAACTGTAGCTCATAAGCTACCTTCCCAAAATAGTTTAAGATTTTATAAGGGCTAATATATCGGGGACTGAGCTTCCCCTTCTTGCCAACTATCTTCACTCCCTTCATGGGCGAGATTTTCAAGTATACTAAATCACCAACCTCAAATTCAAGATCTCTTCTCCTCATATCTGCATAAGATTTCTGACAGCATTGGGCTGTTTTCAGCCTTTCCCTAATCAACTGAACTTTCTCCATCACCTTAAACACTTTATTTTGTCCTATTAAAGAAACTTCACTTGCCTCAAACCATCTAATAGGAGATCTATATCTCATTCTATAAAGAGCCTCAAACAGAGCCATCTGAATACTGGAGCGATAATTGTTGTTATAGGCAAACTCAATTAAAGATAAGTGGTCATCCCATCTAACTTTAAAGTTAATAACACATGCCCTCAACATGTCCTCTAAGGTCTGAATGGTCCTCTCTGCTTGACCATCTGTCTGAGGATGGAAAGCTGTACTGGGATGAACTTTGGCACCAAGACCCTTCTGAATAGCCATCCAAAAGTGAGAGGTAAACTGGGTACCTCTATTTGATATGATAGACAACTGAATTCTATGCAACTTCACTAACTCCTTAATATAAAGAATGGCATAATCCTCAACTGAGTTCAAAGTATGAATAGGCAAGAAATGGGCTGATTTGGTCATTCTATCTACAATGACCAATATCGAATCGTGCTGACGACGCATAGGAGGCAACCTTGTCACAAAATCCATGTTCACCACTTTCCACTTCCAAGTGGGAATGTTGAACTTCTTCAATGTACCACTAAGCCTTTAGTGCTAAACGTTGACCTACTAACAGTTCAGATACTTGGCCACAAACTCTAAAATATCCCTCTTCATACCACTCCACCAATAGATTTCTCATAAATCACAATACACTTTAGTAGCTCCTAGTTGGATAGAGTATTGTGAACTATGCACTTCTGTAGGTATTCACTATCTCAAGTCATCAACACATGGAACATATAATCTACCCTGACAATGAAGCACACCATCTCCTTCTTAGGAGAAAACCTAAACCTTCTGATCTCTAACTACCTTCATCAACATAACCAAACTAGGATCTCTATCTTGATTTTATTTCACTTCGGCAACCAAGGTAGATTTCGAACCATTCTGAACCCATACACTACCTTTAGCTAAATCAACAAATCGAAAACCTAATATAGCAAGCTGGTGAAACTCACTAACTAACTTTTTCTTATCCTTCTTAACGTGAGCAACACTACCCATAGACAATCCGCTAAGGGCATCTGCCACTACATTAGCCTTTCCCGGATGATATAACACACTCATATCATAATTTTTTAACAACTCAAGCCACCTTCTCTGATAAATATTCAGATCTTCTTTCATGAACACATACTACAAACTCTTATGATCAATGAACACATCCACATGAACCCCATAAAGATAATATTTCTAAATTTTCAAAGCAAACACAACAACTGGCAACTCAAGACCATGGGTAGGATAATTTTTTTCATGGGGTTTAAGTTGTCGGGAGGCATAGGCAATTGTAACACCCCAGAAAATGGGTCTCAGAGCATCACACGGTGCTTGAGGCTACGAGTATCCCCAAGCTAACCCTTTGAGCCATTTTCATTCAGTTCAACACAAATCAATGGGGTTTCCATAAATAACCCTCAAATATCAATAGAGTAATCATCATCCAAGAATAAAAGAATTTCAGAAAGATAACAAAATACGACTTATTAGTCAACTCCCAACATCTATACTAGTCTGACAAGCCTCTAAGAAAATCAATAAAACCAGCGAGCCATAGAGACATGCCCCAATTGACTCATACTCAGTTATCAAATGTAAATAATTTCGTGAAACCAACATCAGACATCACTTCCTCGGAATATGAGGACTCACCACAAAAGAGGATATAGAACAGCGTGCCTGAAGAATCACTATCGAACCTGGAACTGAGCACCTGAACCTATGTTCCGAGAAAATGCAGCCCACATCTGAAGATGTGGGTTAGTACCATGGAAAGGAACCGAGTATATGGGGGTGTATGAAGTTGTATAAACATCATCATCATAAATATTTATAAGAAATATGCAGGATGTATGATAGACTCACATAGCCCGAAGAAAATCATCATAATCATGAGAGGATGAAATAAGTACAATAACACATGTGAGTCATCATATAATTTGTCAATCATTTTCAGTTCATCAAGAATATCAATTCTCATAATGTAAATATCATTTAAATCTTTCAAAAGAATAACTTTCATAATTCCACTTTCAAATCACTTCACCATTCACCATAGACACAAGGAAACACACACACACACTGGGAGATCCTATAACCGACATAAACCATGTGAGCTACATAGAGTCCAACGTACAACCCATGTTGGGGAGAGCCTTCCTATCCTTACCATCAGAGTAGGACTATCGATATCAAATCCACATAAACTAGTGATCACTATATAAATCAGCCTCAGATTCACTCCTACGGGGGAACGTAGTTCTAGGGAAGTAAGGTCACTTTATACCTCCCATTCGGTGCTAAAGATTTCTCTCAGACTTAGATCAGATCATTTCAAAGACAATCCATAACAAAATAATTTCAGTAATATATAAATATACATTGGGAGCCATCATGCTTCCCATCTATCAAAATCAACCACGTTGTGGATTTCTTTCACACTCGAGTTCAAAACAACTCCATTAAGACCAAAAGGTCAAATCATTCAAAATATCTCAAATATTCAACATCAACGTGCTTATAACACATACTTTCTCAATAAAACACAATTTCCAATGGGGATTCACGACCCAAATATTAAAATCATGATAAATATCATTCAAGATTCATGCTTTATATCTTTACACATGTAAATTTATCTTTCAAAATCATAATATCAAGATTTCATAATAATCATCATAAGATATAGGTTCATGCTTCAAATTCGTAAAATCAAATAAAAATCATATCTTTGTAAAGAAAATTACTTTTAGGCATAAGAACGAAAGAGAGTTCTTGTTGAAAAACCCCACATACCTTGAATGATGATCTTTAGATCGATACTCATTTTTGAGATGTTAATCGTGCCTTTGAATGATGGTTCTTGGAGTTCTTGAACTAGGAACTTGGAATCTTAAATAAATTTGCAGAATTAATGGTGAACTTTGGAGGTTCTTGAAGTTGGATGTAGGAGCTTAGGGTTTTCTTTTTGAGGGAATTTGATGAAATATAACATATAATGCTTCTAATAGGCTTTAATATAGGGTTTGGACGGATTTTGAATGAGGAGGAATGACCAAAATGCCCCTAAAAATCAAATAATTCTCGAATCTATCCTTTGGTGGACTGTTTTGATAGTCTAAAGTAGATCAACCATAACGTTTTACTTCGTTATCCAAATTGGATGAAACCAATTTCATTAGAAAGAGGACTCTCATATCTTTCCATTGATATATAGTATCTCGCCCAGATTATTATGTAAGAGGAGTTATAATTGTTTGAAGTTGACCCAAAAATTTGCTTTTGATAGGTTGAAGTAGATTGACCATAACTTTTTGCTCCGATAGACAAATTGGATGAAACCAATTTCATTAGAAAGAGGACTCGTAGATATTTCTGTTGCTATATAGTAGATCAACCAGATCATTATGTACAAGGAGTTATGATCATTTAAAGTTGGAGCAAAAATACGCCAGGCCTCAGTACTTTTTTCTGCATGTTTTACTGTTCACTACTATTCACGGTTCGATCGGAATGTTCATAACTCATCGCTCGGGTGTCCATTTTGGATGAGCAACATATCGTTGGAAATATTATTTGATCCTCTACGCAATGGTGGGTCATAATCTAAGACATTCCGTATGGAAAATTTATAATTAATTCTAGAAGATAGAACCCAACACGTTTACGCATAAAATTTCAACGAAAAATTTCCTGGGGTATTACATCATCCCCCCCTTGGAAAAATTCTTCCTCGAATGACACTAGACATGCCAAGATTAGATAGGGAATAGAGCATACAGCTGAAACCATTTGTTAGACTCATCACCACATCGTTTCTCACTCCGAATGCAACATAGAATGCATAAATTCAAGAAACTACAGCTGAACATATAATAAATGACAGCTGAACTACTGCAACTTTTATCAAAAGTGCATGATTTAGGAAAGAACGATACCTTCGGCTTGATTGGAGTTCGCAAAAAATAGGCGCGGGTACTTGGATCGCATATCCACCTCAGCTTCCCAAGTTACACCCTCAACAGATTGGTTTCGTCACAACACCTTGACCAAGGGAATTTCTTTGTTCCTTAGTCTTCGGACACTGAAATCAAGAATCTCAATAGGAATCTCATCAAAAGAAAGATTTTCTTGAATGTCAGCACTCACAGAGGAATCCACTACCATGACATCGCTAATATGCTTTCTAAGCATGGAGACATGGAATATTCGATGAACAGAGGACAACTCGGAAGGCAACTCGACCTAATAAGCTACCTTACCAACACGGCTAAGAAATTTGTAAGGACCAATATAATGGGGACTAAGCTTCCCCTTCTTTCCAAATATCTTCACCCCCCTCATGGGTGAAATTTTCAGATACACTAGGTCACCAACTTCGAACTCAAGGTCCCTCCTTCTAATATCCGCATATAACTTCTGACGACACTGCGCAGTTTTCAACCTTTCCCTAATCAACTTAAATTTTTCCAAAGCCTCAAATACCGAATCAGGACCACTCACAGCTGCTTCAACCACCTCGAACCAACCTATGGGTGATCTACACTTCCTCCTATATAAGGCTTCAAACGGAGCCATGCCAATATTAGAGTGGAAGCTGTTATGTAAGCAAACTCTATCAATGGTAAGTGATCATCCCAACTTCCCTTAAAGTCAAGTGCACAAGCTCTCAATATATCTTCTAAAGTCTGGATGGTCTGCTCAGCCTGACCATCGATATGCGGATGAAAAGCAAAACTCAAAAGAACTTGGGTACCAAGACACTTCTGAAAAGCTTTCCAAAATTATGAAGTAAACTGAGTACCCCTATCCGAAATGATAGACAAGGGAACTCCATGCAGTCTGACTAGATCTCGGATATACAATCTAGCATAATCCTCAGCAGTATATGAAGTATGAACAGGTAAGAAATGAGCAGACTTAGTCAACCTATCAACCATAACCCAAATGGAATCATGATGGTGTTGGGAAGGAGGTAAACGAATCACGAAGTCCATATTTATCTCTTCCTACTTCTAGGTGGGATACTAAACTCTTGCATCATACCACCAGGTCTTTGGTGTTCAACCTTAACCTATTGGCATGTTGCATACTTAGCTACAAACACTGCTATATCTTTCTTTATGCCACTCCACCAATAGATTTCTCACCAGTCTCGGTATATCTTGGTGGCACCAGGATGAATAGAATATCGCGTCCCATGCACTTTAGCTATAATCCTCTATCTCGGATCATCAACATTCGGGACACACAATCTACCCTGCAATCTCAACACACCATCTCCTCCTTTGGAGAGAACCTCTACTTTTTGGTCCTTAACTGACTCCTTCAGTCTGACCAAACTAGCATCTAAGTATTGCTTTTCCTTCACTTCCGAAACCAAGGAGGGTTCGGAACTACTTTGAACCCTATACTACCTTCAGCAGAGTCAAACAACCTAACCCCCTATCTAGCCAAATGATGTACATCATGAGCCTACTCTTTCTTACCTTCTACCATATGCGAAACACTACCCATGGACACTCTACTTAGGGCACCCACCACAACATTGGCCTTGCCCGAATGGTATAACACATTCATATCATAGTCCTTTAACAATTCTAACCATCAGCTCTACCTAAGATTCAAATCTCTCTGGGTAAACACATACTGCAGACTCTTATGATCAGTGAAAACATCAACATGGACACAATACAAATAGTGTCTCCAGATTTTCAAAGCAAACACAATAGCAGCCAACTTAAGGTCATGGGTGGGGTAATTTTTCTCTTGGGGTTTCAACTGTCTAGAAGCATAAGCTATCACCTTACCCTTCTACATCAATACGTAACCCAACCCAACTATCAAAGCGTCACAGTACACCATAAAACGATCAAGACCATCAGGCAAAGTCAAAATAGGGGCTAAAGTGAGTCGAGTTTTCAACTCCTGAAAACTCTTCTCACAAGATTCGGACCACAAGAACTTCAATTTCTTTTGGGTCAACCGAGTCATAGGAGATGCTATAGAGGAGAAACCCTCAACAAAATGGTGGTAATAGCCAGCTAAACCCAAGAACCTTTGGATATCAGTCAGAGAAATAGGTCTAGGCCAATTTCTAACAGATTCGATCTTTTGGGGATCAACTCTAATACCCTCATAAGTAATGATATGACCTAGAAAAGCAACTGACCTTAGCCAAAACTCACACTTACTAAACTTGGCAAACAACTTGTGATCTCTAAGGGTTTGCAAGACAGTTCGGAGATGATCAGAATGTTCATCCTCACTATGGAAGTACACCAGTATATCATCGATGAACACTATGACAAATATATCTAGATATGGTCTGAACACTCGATTCATGAGGTCCATAAAAGCTGCTGGGGCATTAGTTAACCCAAAAGACATAACATGAAACTCAAAATGGCCATAACAAGTTCAGAAAATGATTTTCGAGATGTCACACTCCCTAACTTTAAGTTGATGATAGCCAAAATAAAGGTCTATCTTTGAGAAATAACTTGCATCTTGCAATTGGTCAAACAAATCATCTATTCTCGGAAGGGGGTACTTATTTTTGATGGTGACTTTATTCAATTGGCATTAATCAATGCACATACGCAAAGAGCCATATTTCTTTCTTACAAACAACACAGGAGCACCCCAAGAAGAAACACTGGGCCTTATGAAACCCTTATCTAGTAGATCTTTGAGTTGCTCTTTCAACTCCTTAAGTTCTGCAGGGGCCAAATGATAAGGAGGAATAGAAATGGACTGACTATCGGGAAGAAGATCAATCCTAAACTCTATCTCTCTATCAGGAGGTATCCCTAGGAGATCATCCGAAAAGACATAAGAAAACTCATTGACGACGTTAACAGATTGGAGAGTTGGAGTCTCAGACTTAGTGTCTTTGACTCTAACCAAATGGTAAATACACCCCTTGGAAATAAGCTTTCTAGCTTTGAGGTAAGAGATAAAATGACTCTTGGGTGACACAGAATTCCTAGACCACTCAAACACGGATGCACCCAAAAACTGAAACTTGACCACTCAGGTCCGACAATCAATAGAGGCATAAGAAGAATACAACCAGTCCATACCCAGAATCACATCAAAATCTACCATGTCTAACTCAATCAGATCAGCCAACAAGACTCTATGAAGAACAGTAATAGGACACTTTTTATACACTTTCTGGGCAACAATCGAATCACTCACTGGGGTAGAAACTAGGATAGGCTCAGGAATAATCTCAAGACTCATTTCAAAATTCACAGCAATCAAAGGTGTAACATATAAGAAACTGGATCTAGGATCTAACAAAGCATACACATCAAATTAAAATATACAAAGCATACTAGTAACAACATCGGGAGAGTCCTCCTATTCCTGGTGGGATGGTAAAGCATAGAATCTATTCTAGCACTGCCCGCCAGCATTGCTAGAAGAGGTGCCCTGAGCTGGGGCTGGGCGAGTCGCTGGATCTGGAGCAGTAACAGTCTGAGTCTGGGTCTGAGGGCGATAGTCACGATGCCCTTGTCTATCTTGTGGACAATCTCTAACTCTGTGAACCATGTCACCACACCAGAAACAACCTCTCTTCTTACCCCAACACTCATCCGAATGAGCCCTACCGCACTTAGGACACAAGGGATAATTTGGCTTACTGCCAGCACTATACTGGGACCTAGATGCATATAACCTGCTACCTTGCTCCTACCTACCTCTAGGAATGGGAGAACTAGTAGATGATGGTGCTGGCATAGATGAACGATCCTGATACTAAGGGAGACTCCCTTCCTGCGTCTAGTCTGACCATATCCGCGCTGCTCGGACCTAGCTCTCTTATTCCCTCTCATTCTATCTCTCTTCTTAATCTTGTCTGCCTTAATCTATTAGGCATGAGTCATCAGCCTAGAAAGATTCATCTCACTATTCAGCATAGCAGACCTACACTCCTTAACTACATAACTAGACACTCCAGTCACAAACTTACTCATACTAGCCCGATTATCATCCACTAAATCAGGGGAATACTAGGCCAACTGATTGAACTTTAGACAGTACTCCCTAACAGTTATAGATCCCTATTGCAGGTTCATAAAATCTTCCACCTTCGCCTCTCTTATATCCAAAGGGAAAAACTTATCTAGGAATGCATCCTGGAACTCTTGCTAAGTTGTAGGGACAGATCCCTCATATCTACCTTTCCTCCAAGCAACAACCCAGTCATAAGCAAGGTCTTTCAGCCTATGCACAACCAAATCCACACTATGTTCCTCAGATACATGCATTACCTGAGTAATCTTCCGCACCTCCTCTAAAAACAACCGTGGATCCTCATCAGACTTGGACCCATAGAATTCTGGCAGATTCATTCGCATAAAGTCATAGATCCTGGTAGTAACTGAATCACCTCCCTGCTGCTGTGGAGCCAGGGCTGGGTTGGCCTAAACATTTGCAGTAACAGCTTGGGCCAGTGCGTAAAAGGCTGCCCGAAATTCAGCATGAGACATGTTTTCATTCAATGGGTTAGCGGGTTGAGGTTGCTGACCAACTTTATTTCTTCTCGCTTGACGTGGAGGCATATTTTTGAAAGAGGATGTAGAACAGCGTGCTCGAAGAATCACTATTGAACCTGGAACTGAGCACCTGAACCTACATTCCGAGAAAATGCAGCCCACATCTGAAGATGTGGGTCAGTACCATGGAAAGGAACCGAGTATATAGGGGTGTATGCAGTTGTATAAACATCATCATCATAAATATTTATAAGAAATATGCAGGATATATGAAAGACTCACATAGCCCGAAGAAAATCATCATAATCATGAGAGGATAAAATAAGTACAATAACACATGTGAGTCATCATATAATTTGTCAATCATTTTCAGTTCATCAAGAATATCAATTCTCATAATATAAATGTCATTTAAATCTTTCGAAAGAATAACTTTCACAATTCCACTTTCAAATCACTTCACCATTAACCATAGACACAAGGAAATATACACACATTAGGAAATTCCTTGCATCTTGCAAACTAGTACAATACATGTGTAAATACTCTAGTTCTTTTTCCATCAGCCATAAATGCAGGAAATGGAGCAATAGTTATCAAATCACATTCCAAACTCTTAGTAGTATACAAATACAGGAAATTATAAGTACTCCTAGTATAAATGAGTCTATACACTGCTTTTTTCTTCTGATATATAGTTTTCATATATTCTGAGGTCATACAAATCATTCGTAGTAATACTGACACATATGGTAGAAAGGAACCTTCAGGATCCACTTCCATATCCTATCCAAGCATTGTTCAAACATTTATCAAGGTCTCATAAACCATATGGCAGTAACTATGGAAAAAAACTCCTACAGCTACGCTGCATTACATGGAAATACTTGCATGATAACCGGGTAACTCCTTACCGTGAAGGGTTCTCACTAAGTGGCATTCTACAAATATTCCATCTTTAGCAAAATACAATTAGGATCCTAAATCCACTTAAAATAAATTCATACATAAGAAAAAATTTCAAGAGAAGCATACTCCAGTTACTTAACAAATAGTAAAAAGAACACATCTTCAACATTACCCAATATGCATATCTTAAGAGTCTTGAGTATCAATTGGATAATCCAGCATACACCAAATCCAGTGAAAATTAGATAATCAGCGTATACTAAATCCAGTTACAAACAGTTTACAGAGATCAACAAATTAGTGATACCAAATGTCAAAAAGATTAAATCTTTACACATGAAAAATGACTGAATAAATTAATAAATTAACCCAACATTATTAAAGAAAGAATGATGCATTACAAAATTCGAACAAAAAAACAATGACGCTTTTCTTCATTCGATATTTATAAACGAATTCGTAGTAATCAGAATAGATTGTGCTGAATACTTATAATTGATGACAAATACAACAAATTTCTAGATCTTGACTTCATTACAACATAAAATAAATGGATTCATATGAAGAGCAAGCTTACTAAGAAGATTCAGGAACTAGATCTGTCGGTTGTTGTAAATCGGAGCAGTGGTCGGAGCAGCTATTGGATCTGCGATCAGAGCAGCAGTGGGCAAGTCGGAGCGGTAGTCGGAGAGCCATGGGCAGTTGGCGTAGTGGCAGTACTGGGGTTTGTAGACTGATAAGAGTGATCGAGTTTATAAGAGTGAAAACCTTATTTTGTATTTTGTTTTTTAATTTTTATTATATATTTTCTAAAGTTTTGGCGGATCTATAAAAAATTAGGGAGGGAAAATGAAAACCAATGCAATAGCTTTTTTCTCAAAAACGTGTTAAAATAGGTGACTTTATGGCAACGGTTCACAAAACCGTTGCTATAAGATACCCTATTTCAATGGTTATCCGCATAGACATGGTCTAGTTTCATTTCAAAATCCCTCGGCTAAAGTCTCTTACGAGAAAATTAGCTGACTTGCGCTTACTATTTTTTCAGTTTTGGAACTCTGGAAGGAAGGGAATAGCAGTAAATTAGAAAACCCAATATCTCAACCAGCTGCTATTATTCCAAAAATTAATCAATAGCAACAACTATAGAGATACTAGAACAAATTCTATTTGCAATAATTCCAACCGTTGCAATAGATCATTTATCGCTATGCTTTTGGAATCGTTGCAAAAAAATTCATTACAATAGGGGTAATTTCTAGTATTAAGATAACAGAACTCTGTGTAATTTGACTAACTCCTTGACATAGAGCTTGGCATAGTCCTCAGTTAAATAAGAGGTATGAACTGGTAAGAAATGAGCTACTTTGGTCATCCTATATATAATGACACAGACTGAATCATGCTAACGATGAGTACGAGGCAAACCCGTCATAAAATCCACGTTCACCTCCTCCCATTTCTAAGTGGGAATAGTGAACTCTCCTGTATAAACCCACTGGGTTTCTGATGCTCAATCTTAACCTGCTGACATGTATAGCACTTTGCTATAAACTCTGCGATGTCTCTCTTCATCCCACTCCACCAATAGATCTCCCATAAATCACTGTACATCTTAGTGACCCCTGGATGAATAGAGTAACACACACCATACGCTTCTGCAAGAATTCGCTGTCTCAGGTCATCTATACCTGGCATGCATAGCCGACCCTGACAACGCAATACACCATCTCTATCTTGGGAGAAAACCTCTATCTTATAATCTCTGACTAATTTTTTCAACTTAACTAGGCTGGGATCCCTATCCTGCTTTTCGTTCACCTTGAAAACCCGAGATGATTCTTAACTACTCTACACCCATACACTACCTTCTGCTGAATCAACTAAGTGGACACTTAGTTGAGAAAGCTGATAAACTTCCTAAGCTAACTTCTTCTTACCATTTTCCACATGAGAAACACTACCCATAGACATCCTACTAAGAGCATCAGCCACTACATTGGCTTTACCCGGATAATACAGGACGCTCATGTCATAATCTTTCAACACTTCCAACCACCTTCTCTAACGGAGTTTTAGGTTTTTTTACGAGAGCACATACTAGAGGCTCTTATGCTCTGTGAACACATCAACATATATCCCATACAAATAATGCCTCCAAATCTTTAAGGCAAATATTACTGCTTCTAACTCATGATCTTCTCATGGGGATTAACCTGTCTTAAGGACTTCTATACATCAAAACACACCCCAAACCAACCCTGGAAGCATCACAATATACTAAATCTGTCTGAACCATCTGGTAGAGTCAAAACTGGGGCTGTAGTAAATTGAGTCTTCAAATCCTGAAAACTCTTCTCATAAGAATTTGACCACTAAAATTAGACCTTCTTCTGAGTCAATCTATTTATATGGGATACAATAGATGAAAATCCCTCAACAAACTATCGGTAATAGCTATCCAAACCTAATAAACTCTGGATATCTGATAGACAAATGGGTCTGGGCAAATTTCTCACTGCTTCAGTCTTTTGGGGATCAACTCTAATGCCATCACCAAAAATGATATGGCCTAGGAAATCTACTATCCTTAACCAAAATTTGCACTTACTAAATTTAGCGAATAACTGATGGTTTCTAAGAGTCTATAATAATATTATGAGATGGTATACATGATTATGCTTACTTCGGGAGTAGACAAGGATGTCATCTATGAAGACTAAGATGAACATGTCCAAGTACTGATTGAACACATGGTTCATCAAGTCCATAAAAGTTGTTGAGGCATTGATAAGACCAAATGACATGACTAAGAATTTGAAGTGACCATACCGAGTTCTGAAAGCTATTTTTGGAATGTCATATTCTTTGACTCTGAGCTGATGATAGCTTAATCTGAGGTCTATCTTAGAAAAGTAACTGGCACCCTAAAGTTGGTCAAACAAATCATCAATTCTGGAAAGTGGATACTTGTTCTTGACCATGAATTTATTTAGCTGATGGTAGTCTATACACATTCTGAGAGAACCATCTTTCTTACACATGAATAAAATTAGTGAACCCCATGAGGACACACTAGTTCTGATGAACCCCTTATCTAGGAGATTTTTCAACTATTCTTTTAATTCTTTGAGTTCTGCTAGAGCCATTCTACATGGCAGAATATATATAGGTTGAGTCTCTAGAAGAAGGTTGATTTCGAAGTCAATTTCCCTTTCGGGAGAAACTCTGAGAAGATCTTCAAGAAACAAGTTTGAAAATTCACATACTACTGACACTGAATCAATATTAGGGGTTTCTGATCAAGAGTCTTGTACTCAAACAAGATGGTAAACGCATCCCTTAGATATCATTTTCCTTGCCCTAAGGTAGGAAAAAAATTGACCCCTAAGTGCTAAAGTACTACCCCTCTACTCTAGGACGGGTTCATTTGAGAACTGAAATTGGACAATTCTATTTCTGCAGTCGACTGAGCCATAGAAAGAATGAAGCCAATCCATGCTGAGAATAACATCAAAATTAGTCATCTCTAATTTGAATAAGTCTGCTGATGTGACTTTCTGAGATACCATAACCGGATAGTTCCTGTATACCCACCGGGCTATGATAGATTTACCCACTGGCGTAGAGACTGAGAAAGGCTCTGCTAGAATCTCCGAACTGACTCTAAAGTCAACAATTATATAAGGAGTTACGAAACACAAAAAATTTCCTGTATCTAGAAAAGCATAAATATGCAAATGATAAGCTTGTAACGTACCAGTGACCACATTAGGAGAACTTTCCTGATCTTATCAGGTCTGAAGTGCCTAGAGTCTATTTGGACGTTGCCTACTAGTGGCACAGGATGTTGTACCGTACTAATTCAAGCAACCAGATTGAGCTGAGGGACGGTTATACTGACTCTACGAACCCACCTGAGGACACTGTCTTACTCTATGGCCTGACTTTCCATATTAGAAACATATGTCACTGCTAGCTCTGCAGACACCCTGATGGTTTCTTCCACACTTCTGGTAGAGAGGATTTATTTGGGCACTGCTAATACTACCCTGGGGTTTAGGGCCTAGCACCCTATCTCTATTACCGTCTATGAATTTTGGCACTGGAGCACTAGCTAAGGATGGAGCTGGAACTGAGGATTTTAGGCAGAACTAATAACGATTACTACCCCTTGACTTAGGTTGGGTGAAGTTGAAGCTACCTATTCTAGCTCTCTTATTCTCTCTCTCCTTCTCCTTATTTTTAACCTCCTTTATCTACTAAGAATGGACCATGAGCTTGGATATGTCCATCTCCTTAATCAACATTGCGGTCCTCAACTATACTATTAGACATGCCAGAAACAAACTTACTCATCTTAGATCTGCTATCTGCTACCACATGAGGAGCGTATCTGGATAATTGAGTAAACTTGATAGAATACTCTTGTACCATCATGTTGCCCTGCTTCAAATTTATAAATTCCAAAACCTTTGCTTTTCTCAAATCTAGCGGGAAGAACCTATCCAGAAAAGCAATAGCAAACTCCTCCCATTCAATGGGCCCTGCATCTGCGGCCCTCTTTTCTTTCTACTATTTGAACAATGAGTGAGCCATATCCCGCAACTGATATGCAACTAACTCAGCACTCTTACTAGTTATCACCCTTATAATATCTATAACCTTCTGTAGCTGATTAATAAATTCCTATAGGTCCTCATCTGACTTTGACCTGGTAAAAGATGGAGGGTTCATTCGGGTAAAGTCTGAAATCCTGGCTACAGTAGTATTGGCCACTGGGTTGGCCAGAACGACAGTTGGGCGTTCATTTTGGGCTACCACAAAATAAGCTAGGGTGGTGAAATCTACTCTGAATTTAATGTGAAAGACATGTTCGTCCAGCGGATCTTTCTGAACGGGCTGAGGTGCTGACTGATTTTCGATTCTCCTTTCATTAGTCTTTTTGGGAGGCATATTCTATAAATGAAAAGGAGAGAATGAATAAGACTGAGAGTTTAACTTGAGCTCATGCTCACTTACATGACATGAATATTAAAATAAGGGAAACTTTTCATAAAATATCTCATATCCTCTTGTCCATAAGTGTGGCGCGTTACACACCCATGCACAAGACTCTACTAGATGTGACTTTTAGACTTCCTAGGACTCTGTTGAACCTTAGGCTTTGATACCAAGTTTGTAATACCTCGAGTCTGTACCCTAGATGCTATAAGTACTCATAATCCCGAGGGACCACAAGCTAACCCATGACTGGTACCTGCTGCAATAACTGAATAATAATACTGTATTATGCAGAAATTAGGTGGAAACTTGCCATAAGGTTCAAAACTAAAAATAAATATTGAGTATGATACATTAATAGCAACACTAAATATCTATCTATATATACTCTAGTCTGAAAAGCCTCTACTATCTGAACAAGGAGTTGATGGGAAAAGTCCCCAACTAACTTCGACTACTGAAATAAACTTAGTACCAAAATACTGTAATGATAAATTTTTCCTTAAACAATGAGGACTCAAAACTAGTCTGCTACTGATGGATCGGGTTGCTAAGTATGATCGAGAGCCTGTGCATCTGAACCTACGATATAAGACATCATGGCGCAAAAAAAGGTATGTGTCAGTACTTTGAATATACTGGTATGCTAAGTGAGGTAGGCTAAAGTGCATGGGTTCATATGCATGAAAAATACTGACTGAATAACATGAGTATAACTGAATAAGTGTACATGCATGAAATACGTAAATTATAACTGAGGTCATGATGACATTGGACACTGAGTTTTGAATTACTAATTTACTAATATTTGAGTTTACTGATACTATATTACTAATAGCTGAATGACTCTAGCTGACAGTCCCAATTTTGTGAAATTATGCTGAGTTCCGTATTGAACTGAGTGACTGTATCTAACAATGCTGATTTCTATATAACTGAACTGAGTTTTATTTTGAAGACTGAAACTGAGACTGTGGGAGGTAATCATCTAACCGACATGCCCCTTTCTAAATAGATTAGTGTCTGACCTATAACCCCACTTAGAAGGGTGTCAGTACCGTGCCACGGGTAAAGACAACTATGAGTTAACCCTGTCTAATAGAAAGCTCTTTCATCAATCCACACTGGGAGGAAAACTTGTATGAGATATATCAACCTTATTCTGGTAGTAAGATATCTCAATCTATGCTGGCTATGTAGTTCTATAACATAGGGATTGCTACTAAGGGTCAAACCCTCTACTGGCAGGAATGCCCCCATCCCTAGGTTCGGTCGGTGCTGAATTCCACTCCTAACTGAAATAACTCTAAGCTGATTCCTAGTTTATACTAGGCTTGACTGAATTGTTATTCATTATATTGTCTAATTAAACTGAACTGAGTTCACTGAGTTCCATTGACTGATGGAATACTATTGAATTGTGTCAACTGACTGAATTTACTGAGGTCTGAATTGAATATTGAACTGGACTTTTTTATATTGAGTTTTTCCTGAGTTTTGTAACTACCTAAGAGAACTACTTATTGTGACATGATTGAGATTATTTTGTAACTGACACCGACTCTAGGTAAACAGCTAAATTATTGGGTATTAAATACCCCCAGGACTCGATAGCATGAAAAGTAAATCTCTGCATAACTTTAGTAGCATAACGGTACTAGCTTGCTAATAATACATTCACATACATTTTTGTCAAACACTTGTTATACATGAGCTTGTGCATGATTGAAATCACACAATAACATGTTATTCTTGGACTAGTCTTATCACATAAGCATTTTGACAAACACTAAGCGAGCATGGGTACTTCGCATATCAATAAACACGTAGTAATATCATGGATTCTGCATTAAACTTGCAATTCAAGAGTTTGACATGTAGTTCACAAAATTCAATTCACAATTAACTAGTTTACATGAAACTTGAGACAAATCATGGAATAAGATCTCCATTAATATCATAATTATTAATATATTCAAGATCCAACATGAAATCCATGAAATCAATTAACTTATATTTAAAAAGAGTTTCTTGAACTCCAACGGTGGAAGGAAACCCTTGGATTAACACTTCACATACGTTGGTATTCAAATTTGCGAAGAATGATAGAGTGTTATTGAGGGTTGAATCTTGAATTGGAGATTCTAGGGTTTGCTTCTTGAGAAATTTTGAGAAAGATCAATGGATTTTTCCTCTAAAGGGGCGTAATCTCGTGTTTTGGGGGCTAACGTATGGTGGGAAAAGACCCAATTACCCCTAAGGACGCGATATTTAATGACTAAAAACTAATTTAGTGATGCGTAGACCGACGCACCACGTCGTTGGCATTGATGTGATAGCAAATGCACCACAATGAGTCTGCATCGATTCACTGAAATGTGCATTGGGAGCTGGAGAAAAATACTCATCCACGCAATGGGCGATTTAACGCGTTGAGATCACATCGATCAACTGGTTTGAGGTTTAAAATATGTTTCAAATGAAGTCCAAAAAATCTAAAACTTGTCCGAGAACATCTATTGATATTCTTGATCATGATTCAACCAAAAAATCATTAGTTTAAGGTCATGCGGGTCGTGAAATAGAGTTGCCAACCTACGAATGATAAAGTAACACTGTATGAATACTTAGCTATAGTTTTCTAAGTCTGGGACCCCTCTAACAATCTTTAAATGACTGAGTAAAGCTTAGGATTTTCCGGGATCTTATAGTAAGTACAAGCCCAAAGGGTGTTTTAATCATTTTCCCTTGCCCCAAGCACCCAAGTGATGGATTAAAGCCCCAAAAGGCATTATATGTCCACTTTTCATCATTAAACACTTACGTAAACCCTTCCCTTCCCAAGAACAAGGAATTCAAGATTTCTTCCCCGTGAATTCAAGAATTCCAATTTCAAGCTTTCTTCAAGAATTCATCTAATTAAGGTGTGTGGGGTATTCATCAATGTGTTTCTTTCACCCATTGAGCCCAAAAATCCTTTTTTGGTTTAAAAATATGAATTTTATTCTATTTTCTGAAATTATCCATGAAACTTAAGAATTTATTCCATGTAGTTCTTAGTAAGTTGAATTCAAGCCATGTCAACATGTTTTCCCATGAGAATTAAGCTATTTCATATTTTGATTTTCAATCTCTATGTCTCATTTCATAATTTCATAATAAATCATCATGTTATGAATAAAACCACGTGGAATTGTTATCCTCTCAAGTTTAAAGTGTTCTCATGTTCAAGTTATGTAAATTTATTAGGTTATTGATTATGTCTCATGTTTTGGGTCTTTGAATTATTACTTTATGTCATCGTTTTAGGTATTATTATCAAATTTTGTAATCATTCAATGGTGGCGAGTTATGACAGCCTATACCTATGTGCTTACTTATGTTTCAGAATTTTTAAATAATGAGTCAGTCAACTTATGATCTTTATTGCTATACTCAGTTTATTTTGTTCATAATGGGCACTACCAGTTTACATGTTCATGGTTACTTCAGATTATACATGCACTGCATTTTTTAGAATATCTTATATGAGCAAACTAGTTATCAGTGCATGTGCCAGTTAGTATTTTAGTTTCTTTCGGCTGGGAGTAGAATTTAGCATCGAGTAAACCCAAGGATGGGGGCTCACCTACCAGTAGAGGTTGTGACCATTAGTAGCAGTCCCTGAGTTCTATAACTATATAGCCAATGTAGGTATGGGAGATCTTCCTGCCAGTAGAGGGTTAGCACTCTTTGAGGGGCACCTGCTAGTAGATGGTGACTCCCTAGTCCTTTGGGACATCACTCTTATGGATCCGCATCGTCAATGATGTGTTATTACCCTCGGCAAGGTACTAACATCCTTCTAATTAGTGTTATAGGTTGGACACCGATTAGCTCAGTTTCGGGCATGTAGATTACATGATAGCTCCCACAGTTTCAGTCAGTATTTAGTTTTTCTCAGGCCAGGTTTGCTTAACCAAGTAGATAGATTTCAGTATTTATTCAGTTAGTTTTACAAATTATTTCAAGGATTTAGATATCAATTTTTCATAGCATCACATTACTCTGAGTATTGGGTACACACTAGTGTATGCTCTAAGAATAGTAGAAAATTGAAAACTAACAACCTCAACATCCTCAATCAATCAATTCATAATCATATTCCCTGGCAACGATGCTAAAATTTTATGTCTCTCAAAATTACACCGCAAAAAAAGTATAATATGGTCGTTATCAAATAAAGAACCCAAAAAAGGTGAGGGTCGAACCAACAGGGAATTGTCTGATTATCTGTCAAGTGCACAAAGTAAATGGATTGATTTTGTGGAAATAGTAATACCTGTAGCAAATCTTGATCACTTTAGGTTGAAATTAATATGAGATGAATACTAGGACTATGTATCCCCTGACTTCCTAACTATGTAGCCTTATCATGCTCGTCAAACTATCTTAATGCTTTGCATGTAGGATCGAACAAATTATGTATCACTAACCGTCTTTTGAACAACTTTGGTGAATTTCACTCATCACCTTTTGTGTCTTATAGTGTCGTATTACTAACCATTTTCCTATATCCCAATTTAATTATCTCCTTTTGGGTCTCAAGTTAATTAGATGAAGGTTGATTGCTTCATATTACTATTGTGATCTTCTTGAAAAAATCATAAATACATGCAAGAACATCAATCAATAAATTATTTACACTTCCTCTACTTTATTATTTCATCAGGATTCCCACAACTTAGGTTAAGAGGTTTAGCTGCTCATATTTGCAAGAACACTTATAGAATTCATGATAGAAAGCATATGAATAATCTTACAATAAATTAAGAATGAAAACCAAAATCTCAAATTAATCTCAAACCATAAAAATCAAGAATGATGATTCCGAGATCAAAAGTATATCTAAAAATCAATATAATATAGTAAGTATAAAGAGTGTATAAGAAAATAATAAAACATCAATGGGGTATTTATAGTTACTTCAAAAACCCTAAAAATCCCATCCAAAATAAAGTAGGAAAATTATGTCGGCACCTTCCTATGGACCTACTTATGGGTCATAGGTATTGCCTGCAGATGCTAGGTGGGGTCCTAGATCTCAAAGGGAGCTCCAAGCTTCAAAATTTTTTTTTTGCTACTTTCTAAACCACTTACGATGGGCGTAAGTACCACTTAAGGCCAGTAAGTGGGTTAGTAAGTAGTCATCTGTAAATCAAGCCATCAGAATTTTTTAAGGCACTTACGACCCTACTTACGATAGACGAAAGTACCACTTACAATCGATAAGTAATAGAAAAAATTTTCATAATATTTGTTCTCATCTTTTGCTCCAAAACCCATTTTCCTATAATATAAGCACAAAACCACAAAAAAACTAACTAAAGGACCTAAGTACTTACATAATTTCCTAGTTTTAAATATTGATAGTGCCATGAAACCATGGCACATCAATTCTTCAACTTGGAATCTTTGCATGTCCTCTGACAATTAACACATAAAAATCACAACATGATGCTTTACTAAGGGAAACCTAAGGCACCTACGGCAGTAGACTCAACTTTTAGCTCAAAATTCTTACCCCCTCCTATTTCAAACTTTTTAAGACCACTGTGTGGATCTATGTAGCACAATAGTATAAACTAGAGGAATCAAGTAAGTTATTATATTATCAATAAACAACAAAGCACATATGATATTTACACAACCCAAATACATAAGAAGTCAACAATACAACCCATGTTCTCTTGCAACAAAGAAGTCAAAACTCTCACAGTATCTTAATAAATGTTCGTAACGCCCTGAGTCTACACCCTGGACGTCATACGGTGCTTACAATCCTGATGGGCCACAAGCTAACCCATAACTGGTACATATAGAGAGCACTAAATAATAATACTGGTAACATTTGCAGAATTAGGTTAAAATACCATAAGGTTCATAATTTGAATGCTAAAATAAATACTGAATATGGATGGTAATACTGAAAACTAGACATCTGTCTGAAATAGTCTAGTTTGAAAGACTCTAACTGTTTGAATAGGGAGTTGTGGGATAAGTCCCCAACTAAATCTGACTACTAAAATTAAATAGAATATTGATATAAATAACTCTGTCCTCAAAATATGAGGACTCACCACTGTATTTTCTGCTGATAGTATGAGCTGCTTAGTACGGTCAGGATCCTAAGCATCCAAACCTATGATATGAGACATCATAGTGCAAAGAAAGAGTATGTGTTAATACGTGGAATGTATTGGTATGGTAAGTGAAGTAGGCTGATATACATGGGTTCATATGCATGAGATGATAACTAACTGAATGAACATCATGAAACAGCTGAATGAGAATACATGAATGGCTAAAACTGCTGTAAATGTTGGTTATGCAATACTCTGCATATATATATATATATATATATATACTATTTCTAAGATCATACTAAAACTAAATACTGAGTTTTGATAATTGAGTGGTTGATATCTAAGTTTACTAGTTATTGTATTACTAATAACTGGGTGATTAGTTCTGACGATTCTGATTTTGTAGAACTGAACTAAGTTCTATACTGAGACTAAAACTGAAACTGTAACTATGGGAGTGTTCATCTAACCAACAAGCCCCGATTATAAACTGAGTTGGGGTCCAAACTGTGACCCCAGTTGGAAGGGTGTTAGCACCTTGTCAAGGGATACTAACAATGCTAGGTCAACCTTAATCTAACAGGAAAACTTATGAATTAGATATATATGGTTGCGTCAACCCTAGTTTGGCAGGAGGACGTCTTACTCTGTGCTGGATAGATAGTTTTATAACACAGGGACTGCAACTAAGGGTCAAACCTTCTGCTAGCAAGAATGTCCCCATCCATGGGTTTGCTCGATGCTGAATGTTATTCCCAACTGAATAGACACTGAACTGATCACTAGACTATCCGAGGCTTGACTAGACTGTTACTGATCATATTAACTGACTCAACTGGACTGAGTTCACTGAGTTCTATAACTAACTGAGTTCTATGTTTGTGACATTACTGAAACTATTCTGTAGCTACTGTAATTCTTCGTAAATAGCTAGACTTTTGGGTATTGAATACCCCCAGGCCTCGATAGCATCAATAGTAAAATATGGCACAATCTTGAAAACATACTAGCTAGTCATTTAGTCATGATTCATTCACTGAGACATTTTGTCAAATGCTTAGAAGACATGAACTTGTGCATGAATGTGAACACATGCTAACATGTCATGACTACACTATTCAATTCACATAGGCATTCTAACAAACACTTGGGGAGCATGATTATTTCATACAATAATAGCCATATAAATATCATGGCTATAACATTCAACTTGTAAATTCAAGGATTAATAATGGGAATCATATAGTTCTTCACGCATGCAATCTTATTTTCATAAAACTTGTAATTAATCATGGATTAATGACCATATAAGAATACACACATTAAGACAATCCAAATTAAACATGTAAATCATGAAATCAATAAACTTGTAGTTTAAAAAGGGTTCTTGAACTCCAAGGGTGGAAGGAAACCCAAGGTTGAATACCTAACATACCTTGATTGTTAATTCTTTAAATGTTGCTGGTGATTTCTTGAGCATATGACATGAAATTGAATGACCTAGGGTTTTGTTCTTGGGAGAATTTGAGAATAAAGAATGAATTTTTCCCTTCTCAGGGCTTAATATCCTGTTTTAGGGCTGAATAAAAGTTGAAAAATTGACTTAATTATCCTTTTGGATGTGGAATTAAAAGAGCAAAAATTATGCTCAGTGATGTGCAGACCAACGCGATGGCTGATGCGATGTATTAAGATCATGTCGGCTCACTGGAATTTGCCCGCTTGAGCTGGTGACAACACTGTTGACGCAATGGATGATACGACGCATCGAGATCGCGTTGATCCACTATTTTGGACACTCAAACATGCCTCAAACAATGTCCAAAAAATCCAAAACTCATCCAAGAACACCTATTGATATCCCTGATCATGAATCAATCTAAGAATCCACATTTTAAGGTCGTAAGGGTTGAAAATAAAGTCATTGAAATATCGAGGAAAAAAATAAGACTAAGTGTCAATACTTACCTGAAAATTTTCAAGTCTGGGACCACTTTTTATGCTATATAGGACTGAATTAGACTAGGAATTTATGAGGTTTTACGATATTAATATGGGGATGATGTCAAAACACTCACACTCACAAAAGAAGTTCCCTCAATGTGCCTAGAATAGCGTAGGCTTGCCCTTATTTTCTATACCTTAGTTTTTCAAACAGTTGGACTAGGATCACTATAAGACTTTACTCGATTTGTAATATATTACTCGATTTGTAATATAGGCTTAGGGATAGGTCTGATACATTTTTGATATAGTAACTCACCCCTCTTGATACTACATTTACATTTTAGGCTCCATATCTTAACCATTTTTATTTTATTTATTCCTTATTCTCCTTTATTGCTTATTCAGGTTGGATGTGGTTTCTTCATTTTCTATTTTCCTACTTTTCATTGTCTTTTCTTTCGTTTTGCTTTTCTCCTTTCCACTTTTTCCTTTTACCACACCCAAACCCCACTTTATTTTCTCTTATTCACACCTCTCTTCAAACCCAATAACAAATACACACCCTTATGATAGTCACCCTCAACTTAGGAAATTTTATTGAGTTAAGGAGCACAACGTCCAAGGAGGGATCAAGGCCAAAACAAGATTATTTTAATTAGTCCGAGAAGGTGACAACGTAAAAATAAGAAAATCGGTAAATGTAGGCTCAAATCAGTTTTCAAGGGATACTTATTTACATTTTAATGGTTATTTAGGCTAAGAGTGGGCTAAGTCCAAAATAGACTATTATCATGTCCTAACCAACTATCCTACAACCTAGGCAAGACTAACCGAATAAGTTCTTAATTAAATTCACAAAAGGAACTAGGTAAGTATCTCGGACACACGGCACAAGATTATGTCACCAACTTCTACCTATTTAGTTCATGCAATGCTAACTTATGGTTATTTTATCCATAATACTAATTCCATGAAAAGATTCAAATAATGGTCACACATATATTCATATCACACAATTCAGAAAATTTAAGGAGGGGTATCCTTTTTCAAACACTTAAGAACAAATGAAAAAAATATTAACTATACTTAGGTTTCTTAGTTTCCTCCTAATTAAACATAACAATAACTATATATTTCGAGTCAGCTAATAACAAACTCTGGGGAAAAGAGACACAGCAACAAAAATCCCAAGAGGACATCTAGACCCACAAGTAGCCCCACTCCTATCAAATAAGCATGTATTGTCCCTAATGAATTTGGTTACTACAAATAAAAGAAATTTAGGAACATACCTATGAAAACTTATATGTGTATATTTGACATCAATAACATTAACTAGAATAATCACAAATACATAAATAACAAGATACTTTGGGTTGCCTCCTAAGTAGAACCTGATTTAACATCATGGCACGACGTGGGTACCTTAATTACTCAAACTTTATCTAAGTATACATAGGGTTGGACTCTAAGGTATACATAGGGTTGGCCTCTAAAGTAATCAACACAGTTTATTACCAAAACCACCCCCATGACAGTTGGATGCTTCATAGTTTTTCAACTATTGAACATGACTTCCTTATTATTAAGCCTAAACCTAAGCATACCTTTTTCCATATCAATCAATCCGCTACCGATGGCTAAGAATGGTCTCTCCAAAATTATGGGAATCTCAAAATCAACCTAACAATCCAAGACATCAAAGTTGGATGGAAAGATGAAGTTATCCCTCTTGACCAAAATTTCAAATGATATGCCTACGGGTTTCTTAAATATACAATCTGCCATTATTAACTGCATCATCGTGGGATCAGGATGTCTTAACACTAATTATTTGAACATTTCCAGTGGAATCAAGTTAATTCATTCACCTAAATCACACAAAACTCTGGAAAATCTTGATGACCCAATCACATAAGAAATTGTGAAGGCACTGGGGTCACCTTTCTTTTGCATAAGAGATCTAGATGTAATTGCACTATAATGATGCAAACCACTAATATCCTCATAACTGACAATTCTCTTTGTTGTCACCTAATCCTTCATAAATTTTGCATAACCAGGCATCTAGAAAAGATCTTCAAGAAGAGGGATGTTCACATTCAACTCCTTCAGTATAGTAATAAACTTCTTATTCTTCCTTTCTTCCTTTTTTTATTTCAACCTATGAGTAAAAGGTTGGGAGTTCATGGAATAGACTTCAAGGCTGTGTTAACCTCTTTACTTTAAATATTACCTTTCTCAGCTCATATTTCTACACTTAGAGATTTCTTTGATTTCTCACCATTTGTCATGACCCGATTTCTCAAGTCATGATAGCTCCTATTATAACCCACCAGTAGGCAAGCCAAGCCCATATCTGAAATGGCTAGTAACAGACTAGCTAAATAGATAAAGGAAAGAATGCGTAATAGATATAATAATAGATCAAATACATAATATAGTTCCTAAAACTTGGTTGTATAAGTACAAGAGCTTCTAATATAATAGGATACAAAAGAGGTACTAAATAAATATACAGATACAACCATCTCTAAATACAACATACAAACTAGTCTAATACATAAGAGGAAGGTAAGTATTACTTCAAACATGCTCACTCTTAGTCTCCAAACCATGGAAGATCTTCACGATGTACACATCAATGGCGATAACTCATACTATGATCTGCAGGTTGCAAAAGTTTAGTATGAGTACCAAACACATGGTACTCAATAGGCAATTTCCAACTGAGCTCCAAAGATAATTCAGATACATATAACATATAGATAGAATAGAAACTACACCCAAGTGTCCAACAATCATATAATAAAGCTGGTGAGATAGTAAAGGCAACTATTCTACTCAAAGCCACTAAACAAGCATGGTAAGGATAAGGAATATCAAGGGTGAACTATCCTAAACTAGTCATGCTCAGGAATTTCAACACTACACCATATATCCTTGGCCAATGAATGAATAAAAGGGCAAAAAAGGATATATATAATAGTATGCAAAGCTAAGAAATAAATATACAATCTGAATAAATGAAGGAAGGAAGGGATATATGATAATACCATAGCTATATGTAGCTAGATATACATATACATATATACAAGGTTAACTCAAACTATAGCCTACATCATCAGACTAACATTTTAATACCTCATAATCATAGCAGGAACTAATGCTAGAATACTTAGAGTTTCTAATCCATATATCTAATTATGACCTAGTCATGCATAATGAAATAATAAGATTGAAGAAATGAGAATCATACCTCAAGTCTCGATACTAAATCAATAGCCAATCTATCATAAACTAGCCATAACAATGATAATAAGAATATTAATAACAACGTGAGTAACTTGCTAGTTCGGACAACAAAATACCTAACCAAGCCTATCATGTGCCCCTACCACTCCAGTCTCAGAAGGTTCAATCAGCATACAACAAACCACAAAGTATATCCACCAGACATACCTATGTAACCCCCCTCTATATGGTGTGATAGATATAGGCACATACTGGTGATAGACAATGCGTATGCAAGAATGAATGGAAGATACATCATTATTATCACAGTGTCATCATCATAATAATCTCTGTCATGACCATCATCATTATAACCATCATCATCATAACCATCATTACCACAACAGTCATAATCATAATCATCCTTATCATAATCATCTTCTGGCATTGTCGAGTATATAGTTGTCATAAATAGCGCTAGCCAAAATCAAACTGGTAGATGTACTATCTACACAAATATAATCACTCTTCGGCCTTGCTAGGTATCAATACCATCATCACAATATCCTTTGTCCTTGATAAGTATCAATATATATCAAAATTTCCTTTGGCCTTGCTGGTTATCAATATCATCATCATAATATCCTCTGGCCTTATCGAGTATCAATATATATCATAATGTCCTCTGGTCTTGTCGGGTATCAATATCGCTTTAACAATATCATCTATCCTTGTTGGGTATATAATCAGTATCATCATAATCATCAACACATATATAAAATATCAATACTAACATCTGTCATCGAGTTTTACCCAAAATTTATATCATTAATACATCATCTTTCTTCATCCCATATAAGAGAGATGTATATGTAGATAAAATAGGTGCACAGACTCAAGTTGTGGATAAAAAGAGTATAAATTTGTAAATCTAGTAACCAAAGTGAACTTTAGAACTAAATCATTATGAAAGTGTAGAAGGGGTCAGAATCTCTCATGACCAGAGTAATTAGTAGTATCAAACCATAGATCGGAATCTGTCTTGGTCAAGCCTTTGAAATATCCTGATTAATTCCTTTTACACATAAGTTATACATTAAGTCAGACAGTTATTACTATGTAGAAATCTATTTTTAAGGTGAAAAGTGGGCTTTAGCACTTATTTAGGAAAAGGCAGTAATAAGGTCATATTTTAGATAGAATCATATCATTTATCGATATAATGATCATGAATGTACCAAATATATGCATGTCATCACCAAAATTCAATTAATGGAACCAAAAGCATCAATATATCCATAAACTACAACAGCATCCTTTATAAGGAAAAACACTTCCCAGATATCCAACTAATATAATAGCACAACCTTTGGACCAATAATGTGTCTGGAATAATTACAACATCATAATCATAGTATAAATACCATAAATGTATCCAGAAACTCATATCATTAATCAAATTTGTAAGCCATCACATAGTTATAAGCCATAGCATAACTATGAGGTATAACATATCTAGAAGACATAAGGCATAATTGTAATCATATCACAACTAGGAGGCATGATATCAATAAGAATCTCACATCTAGAGGCATAATATTAATAAGCATCTCACATCTAGGAGGCATAATATCAACAAGCATCTCACATCAAGTAGGCATAATATCAATAAGAATCTTACATTTAGAAATCGTAATATCGATAAGCATCTCACATCTAGGAGACATCTCATATCATCGAGGCATCTCATATCTATAAATCATATATCATAACTATGAGCAGTATCATCTCTATAAGATAAATATCATATTTGTGAGGAATATCATGACCATGAACCATTAATCATTATTCGAGGATATACCAACAAGACTCACCAAGTCATGAAGTAATCTTACACACTTACTAGTCTCAGCTATGCCTAACATCCGTAAATGAGTGCACAAGGGATAACACATGTCTTAGTCTAAGGTGGGCTAGAAGAACCCACTTGTAATCTATGAATTCCATAATCAGACAATTTATACCCTAGACTAGGCTAAAGTAGATAATTTGACTTCTAGGTGGTACATAAGCCATAATTAATCCCAAGATAGAAATTTGACGTAGAACATGAGCAATTAAGTCAGCTCAACCCATTTTATGATTTCAAGATCACTAAAAGAGTCAAATTAAGGTATATCATACTAATCATGTTTCAAACACTTAAACCACATCCCAAATCTAGCATCATCTCAAATCTCTTCTACAAATTAACTCAATCTAAAAAGAAGCAATAGGGTTATAAAGTGTAATATGCATTTTAGTTTACGGGTTAAAACTCTCATATAATACCCAAACATGAATAATCAAGAATATGTCATTCTACCTAATATTAATCAAAATATTCACATCTATATGGAATATATAACATGCATCATTCTACGACGAAGTGTAGATAGAAGCCTACCTCAAAGCCAAAAAAAAAATTCTTGAATCGTTTACCAAACGTCAGACTTTGCTTCACGATCCTAAATCTCCATCATGCTATCAAAATTATAATCTACTCATCAATATGAGAACAATAATACCTATATTACACTATTGTGCTTTGGGTTTAAAAATGATATCAAAACCCCAAGGGGTTCCCACTTATATAAATCATGTTTTCAAGGTCAACCCGATGTTCATACATGATCAAGGAATAATAAGGCTTAAGAATGGGTGACAATGTAATACCCCATACTTTTTCCTAGCTAATTTTATCTCAAGAATGTCTAGTATTATCTTTTAAATTGAATGATGTTTATTTAATGATGAATTTTCAATATTTTCACTTGCTGTCATGTGGGAAATTCAATAATCTTTCCATTGATATAAGATTCACCCAAATCTAATAACCAAGTCAGAAGTTACGACTATTTTAAGTTCCTATCATAAAACAGTGCCATATTAGTTAGTGGCGCAACGCGCCACAAGAGGAAATGGCATTTAGCAAATTCCAGTATGGGTCTGTGATTATGGTGAGTCGCTCCAGGGCCCAAATTTAGAATTGTCCTTTTTCCAGTATCTTTGCATGATTTCCTCCGCGTCGTGCCAAAGTTCAAAGTCGTAAAAGAAGGGGTAACATGATGGCTCCAGGTCGCGCCATCCCTCAGTTTTCCAATTGTCAAATTCCAGTGACACGGCACGATAGTGCTACATTATGCCAGGGGCCCAGTTTGAGAAAATTTACTGAAATTAAATGATGCATCCAGGGTTAAAAGGGTCAACTTCCCACCCCTATTTAAGCCTTTTAACACGTGATTTAGCCACTCTTCATCCAAAATACACTCTCTTCTCTCAAAAACCTCTCAAGAACAAGATAAGCTTTTCATACAAGATCCAATTCCAAGAAAGTTTCTCTGTCAATCTTCACGAATTCATGAACTAAAGTATGCATAGTGTTCATTCATGGACTCATTTCATCCATGAAGCCCAAGAATCTCTTTTATAAGTTTAAGTTTATGGATTTCTTTATGAATTTTATGTTGGGTTCATTTTGTTTATGTTGAGAATGATCTATTGAATTCAAATCCATGTTGGGAGATCAATTTTATGTGGAATTGATTTGTATAGATGCATATTTATTTGAACCTATGAATAAACCCTAGGATGATGAAATTAGAGATGAATCATGATGATTAATTATTGTATAATGTTGTCTACATGTGCTTTGCCTACATGTGTTTGATTAAATGCCTAGATAAAGGAACAATGCCCAACTAGTATGATATCATGAAATCCCCATGTATGTACAAGTTATGCCGATCATATGTTTTGATGGAATGCTTCTATAAATGTATTATGGATTATGATGTTAGGTATATGTTCAAGTAAGTTATGCTTGGTCAGTTTCCTTACATCAAGTCCTGGTGGTACTTGTACCCGAAACATTAGTTGTGTGCTTAGAGCCATGTCATGTTTTCACAATACTCTCAGTCAAGTCATGATCCTTAGACTTCGGATAGTCTTATGACTCAGGAAATCTATATGATCTCATGAACTTAGTCTATTGTCAGATGTCAGTAGTATTCCGTTAGTCAACAGAAGTCAGTAACTCAGTCCATATTCAGTTCAGTAAATCATGTTCAGTGTCTATTTAGATGGGAGTAGAAATTAGTACCGAGCAAACCCAAGGGTGGGAACTCACCTGTTATATGAGGGTGTGATTCTTAGAAGCAATCATTGCATTCCAAAACTATGTATCCAACATAGGTTGAGACATCATAGCCTACTATATGAGGGTTGATGAGGTGGATTACCCGTCTATAGAAGGGTTCCCACCATTCTCATTAGAGTTACCTGTTATATTAGAGTCACTCATATGTTGTCCTTACCAGTGGCGCGGTATTGACACCTTTCCAATTAGGGCGTAGATTGGACTCCAATTCAGATATAATGCATCATTTGGGGCATGTCAGTTAGATGAGTACCTCCCACAGTTACCTCCCACAGTCTCAGTATCAGTCTCAGTAAAAGAACTCAGATAATTCTTCAGAATCCAGGATTTTCTAATATAGTCAACTTAGATATAGAATCTAACTGAAATAGTTCCACCAAATTCAAGACTATCAAATACAGTCACTCATGTTATTATTTATATTAGTTATCAGTTTTTCATGTTATCAAAATTCAGATCCAGTACTCATGTTATCATGATTTCAGATATAGTTACTATGTACGCATAAATGTATTCTCACATTCATATTAGTCAGTTAGCCAGTATTGTTCATGCATATAAACCCCGTGCAGTACATTCAAAGTGCTGACACATTTGTGCTATGGTGTTTTATACCATAGGTTTAAAGACACGAGCTCTAGATCAGTAGTAGATTCTAGTTTCAGCAGTCAGAGGTAGAAGTGAGTCCTCATCATTCGAGGATATGATTATTTCTCTATTATCTCATTAATTAGTTTATTAGTTGGAGTTAGTTGGGGACATGTCCCATTAGCTTCTTACTCAGACAGTTTAGTCAGTTAGAGGCTTTCTATACTATCATATTTCAAACCTCAGTATTTTCTATTTTGTTTTAGGTATTTCATACCCCGTTTAGATGTTATATTTTACTTCTGTTTTGTGAACCTTATGGCCTTTCAGTTCATGTTTCCGTATTATTCATCATTTTATGTAGTATACAGGTAGAAATATTATTCATGGGTTAGCTTGTGGTCCTTCAGGGTCATGAGCACCGTGTAGCATTCTGGGTACCAGATTCGAGGCATTACAGAAAACCAAGCAAACTTGGGGCTAAAATCAAGCCCTCAAGATATTTAGGGTTTTTGTCAAGAACCCAGAAATTCACCAATTAAAGGGTGGAATCTTACCTTAATTCGGGTGATAATCATGAAAATAGATGTTAATTAAGCTCCCAAGTCACCCACAAGACTCAGTTTTGAGTTATTATACTCATTAGGGATTTTGGCTCTCAAGTCATGAGTGGAAATAGGCAATTTCACGACCTAGGGGGTATATTTATACCTCCTTCAAGTGCTCAGGTCATGCAATCACACAACTAGATGTGCAATCATACAACTTGGCTGTAGAGGCAGATATGGAGATTGCAATACTCCTTAGTGAGATTACACTATCTTTTGCACATCATGTGCGATCCAGGCCACACCAGATGATAGCTGAAACTTAAGAAAAGTTTAAGTTTCCGCTAAGGCCTCGGGGTTCATTTGGAATCTGATATATACAAATGAACTATGTAACCATACTAAATTTGACGTTCCAGATGCAATGGCAATGTCGGATTTTCTATCGGAGGTCTTTCTGAACAAATATGGCTCAAACACCTAAATTTCCAATTTTCCAACTTTTCAACTAATAGGTCAAAATGAGCTCTGGTGTCTCAGGACAGAACCAAAGGTCTACCTAAAGCTATTAGTGTAGCCAGAATTTGTATCTGAGATTGTTTTACCAAAGTTTTTGCTCAGTGGCCATTTGGAACCAGCGAAGACTTCTAAATAGGTAATCGGCTCTAAAAACTAAATGAACTGCCAATAACCAAATGGTCAGTCCTAGCAACTCTTAAATGACTTGGGTAGCTATGGATAAGACCTAAAGGAAAAAATAAGCAAAATATGAAAAATAACTTGGAGGGTCATTACAATATCCACTACTAAAAGGACTTTCATTCCCAAAAGTCAATGGATAAAAAGATATCAAAATCTTGAGAGGATGAGGTACTGGGCCTGCATTCTCTCATCATGACTTCCCAGATAACCTCTAAGAAAAGAGAACACTTTGGAGGGAATTTGCCATAGGTATATGTTTTCAACCAGTTAAATCACATTGCTTTGAATAGCAAAAACTCAACCTCAACAACCGACTGACCTCCATCTATACCGAAAAAGGCTAGCACATGCACTCCGAAACCACAACATACTAAAACCATGTCATACTAGCTCAAATCAATAATGGCTCACCCGAGCTAAAACCAACCAAGGATAGGAGTCATACCACCTACTCCAAATCCAAATATTACCTTTTTTTACCATTCCACACCTGCTATCCACTCCACACCAAAAGAAAATTTACCTGAGTCCTGTCTGGAAAATCTCATCATATATAAGTCAAAGAATTGAAGCTGATTTGTTGGAAGTCCATATGACAAACATGATAATAAGATCACAAGATGATATCTGGGCACATAAATGGAGATAATCAAGCAATACATCTATGCCAATGCTACTTTTCTGGATGGTAATCAAACTGAACTACAGAAGATCAAGGCATAACTACTCATCGCTGAACGAGCCACTCCAAGATATCCCATCAATTGAGAATGAAACTATATTGAATCCAACTCAAGTATATTACTCCCACTGAGTAAATTATCCAAAATTACCAAAGAAAATTGAACACCCATGGTCAAAGCTAAAGAACTAATACAGGGTCCATGGGCTATCATCTAAACACTTATACACTATAATCCAACCAAAGCCGAGGTGACTGAATAGGTAACCACGGACTAGGCTCAACCAGCCTATAAATGAAATTCAAACTAAGAAAAATCTAAAATAAAGGCTTCACTCAAGCTCTATAACTCCAAGAAGGAATCTCAACACCAATGTTGAATCGCTCGATCTCAACTGCCCAAACCAAACCTTAAGGTGGATAACATTCATACTCCAAATCTATCATAACTTCCAAATTGCCATTCTAAGTAGTCAATTACTCAATTTCACTTCAGTATCCGAATTTGACATATTAAGATAAACCATATCGAGCCAAAATCTGGACATAGCTGAAGAGCAAAATTACCACAGGATAAACCATCGCCTGAAAATACAAACAACTAACTCTATATAAACTAGAGGGCATGAAATGTAGAAACAAAACTGAAATCATGTCGAAGGACAAATCATCGGTTAAAAACATCAGAAATCAACTCCATGTCTATTGGAGGGCATAACATACCAAAATATGCTCAAAAACTCTCTAACATTGTAAACCATACTAGTAGTGGCAAAACCTCTAGTTACTTGGAGAAATACAACTTAAGCTGGAAACTAACCAATCCAACACCTCATCTCGGCAAAGGATATCCATACGTACATATAATTGAGGAGAAACACTCCACCAAGCCTTATTAGGCCCATCAAACACTAAAATGTAGATTTCTTGAATCCACCAAAGTCTGAAAATCATAACTTAATCAATCCATGAATCACCTCATTGAGGAAGAAAATATCAATCTCAGCACCAATGCCAAGGTCAAGACCACTGCCAGTAAAATAAACCAATCAGCTCAAGATGAAGAACTTCTAACTTTCCAACTCAAGAAGCGATCACTGGAAAGACCACCTACCTTTAATTCTCTAACTCCATTTTAGAAAAATCTATGTCATGGCAAGAAAGGAGTATCCAATCTCCACAGTCATACTAAGAGCAAACCATAATAAAGAGAAGAATCTAATAAATCTAAGAGATAAATCCAAGATATCTTAATATCAATATGAAAACCAAAATTAGGCGATGAAATTGCCACAATGAAGAATGGACCAAAAATTGGTGAAGTTCACAAATGGGCTATGTAGGGAGGGATAGCCAGTACAAATCCTTGCCAACCCAAGAAGTAAATCTAAGAATCTCAAGCTCAAGAATGGATAACATAACTAAACTGCCAACTCTAAAATCACATAAGGTCAACTTACCTTTAATGCTTCAATGAATTCCATAGACAATCTAACATAGACAGCAACAGAGGAAAACAATCAACCACACCTTGCAATAGGAAAAAATCAACAACTTGGGCTATAGCTGCTTAAGCCACCAAATAAGAACCACAAATAGTGCAATTCTAACTAGTTAACACTAGTCTAAATAGTTACCCATCGAGGATCAATTTCCTCAAATCATATTAATAGCAATAGTTATATCAACATCAATATAATGCATAGGTGGTACAAAAGTGAAAATAAATAGAGAACACCACTCAAGGGCCACAATAAGGCCAATATGCCATGATAAATAAGACTTTAACCTAAATACTACACCCGTAGGGAGAAAATATCATTAAAAATCTACTATATCCACTACTAAAAGAAATAAAACACAAGGGTAGTCATATAATCATGAATTTAACAAGGCAAAAAATAATCAATATGAAATCATCAAGGCATATAATCATCAATGGGTACAAAGACCCCAATACACACAAATGAAAGGGTAAATACAGGGAAAATCAAAATACGCCTATCATAGTGATATCTGAAATCACATGCGTAATGAATTTAAGGGGGAATAAATCTGAATGGGTCCAAACTCAAATTGATCGATTGAATCATCGACTGAGGTACGAAGCGCACTATCTCTAGCCAAAGATGTCATATCATCATGAGGTTGATCTAAATGAGCTGAATGACAAATAATCTCATCTCACCACAACTAAAACAAGTATCTAGAATACTTTAATATTCTACACACTCTAATCTAAAATGGTCGCCATGGCCTGAAGACCCATACCAGAAACTTCTCAAGGTCTGATGAAAACTATACCCACTATGATCATCATGACTAATCTGAGGATAACTCATAATCTAAAATACTACCTGCATAGAGACTTCGAGCTGGAAGTACAGCTGACATCTACCAAAAGGATCCTCACTCCCAAATAAAATATTAATAGTACTATACTGATGGCATGGCCTCTTACCGCAACATCTGTAAGTCTTAATACATTCTCTTTCTAAGGTTCTCACATAATACATATTTGAGAGAAGGAAGACCCAACTGCTATCAAGTGCTCTGATACCAAATAGAGTGGCGATGTTGATCCTCTAATAAATTCATGCACCATGTCCATCCCTGAAGGATATAGTATAGAATATGCTTGGCCCAATATCGAAACCCAATATGGTACACAAAAACTAGTCCCAGACCTTGATGACCACCAGCTAATCCAATTCTAGTATGAGAACTGTTCGTTGACTCAAATTCCATCCTGGTTGTGAGGGATCTGCAACTTAACTCGGATCCCCAGTGTTAAACCTAGAAGGAATAAAGTAGTCAGGATCTCATCTGAAGCCTGAGTTAGACCTAAATCCTTTGGCTGAAATTTAAAATGTTTATATCCACCTCTGATACTTAGGTATGACACTACATCAAAGTTCTAAAAATACGTGTTGAAGTATCATCCACATCTATCAACCATCTTGCATTATCCATTAGGGACAAAATAGGATCAAATGATACATTTGAGGTTTATTAAAAATTTGGAAACAAGACAAGGAGTCATGAAATAAATTTCCTAATAATGTCCCTATAACCTCAAGAAGATAGATTACAGATATCTCTGCACTGATCTGTTGGACTCTACTAAACACTTAGCTCTTGTACTAATGCACTGGTGAATATACGCCTTAATAATAATTTATTATGACTCAATTTCTCAAGTCATGAATGAACCTACTAAAACCCACCAGTAGGAGATCAGAACCCATAGTCCGAAATGGCTAGTGACAGACTACCCAAATAGATAAAGCAAAGATTATGGATATATGTAATAATAGATCAAATACATAATATATTCTCCAAAAATTGGTGGTGTCAGTCTAAGACCTTGTAACATAACAACGATACAAAAGAGGTACTAAATGAATATATAGATACAACCATCTCAAAATAAAACATAGAGAATAGTCTAATACATAAGAGGGAGGTAAGTAATACTTTAAACATTGAGAGCTCACTGTAAGTCTTTGAACCAAGGCTGCTTTGCACGATGCACACATCAATGGAAATAAATCATACTATAATCTACAGGCTGCAGAAGTGTAGTATGAGTACCAAACATGTGGTACTCAGTAGGCAATTGCCAAGTGAGCTTCAAATATAATGCAGATACTTATAACATATAAATAGAATGAAATCTACACCCAAGTTTCCAGCAATCATATAATAAATTTAGTGAGCTAGAAAGGGCAACTATTCGACTCATAGACACTAAACTAGCATGATGAGGATAAGGAAATATCCAGGATGAATTATCCTATTCCAGTCATACCTAGGAATCTCAACGCTACATATATCCCTGGCCAATATACAAATAAAAGGGAAAAAGAAGGATATATATATATATATATTATATATATACATATATATATATACACTATACATACATATATATATGTATGTATTTATTTCAACACCAAAAAATGAATATACAATCTAAATAAATAAAAGAAGGAAGGAATATACGATAGTACCATAGCTATATGTAGCTAGATATATATATACATATACATATAAACAAGGTCAACTCAAAGTATAGCCTACATTAATAGACTAGAATTTTAAGACCTCATAAATATAGCAAGAACTAGTGCTAGAATACTCAGGGTTTCTAATCTATATGTCCAATCATGAGCTAGTAATGAATAATAAAATCATAATATAGAAGAGACAAGAATCATATCTCAAGTCTTGATACCAGATCAATAGAAAATCTATCATAAAGTAGCCATAACAATAATCATAACAATGATAATAACAATATCAATAAAAATGCGAGTAACTGGATAGTCAAAACAACCAAGTAAGTAGACGAGCCTATCATATGTCCACATCGTCCCAGGATTTGAAAGTTCAATCCACATATGACAAACCATAGGTTATATCCATCACCCATACCTATGAACCCCCCACCCCCTATATGGTCAAATAAATATAAGCACATAATAGTGATAGGTGACGTACATGCAAGAATGAATGCAAAATACATAATTATTATCATAATGTCGTCATCCTAACCATCTTTATCATAACCATCATCATCATCATAAAAATCATCATCATAATCATCCTCTTCATAATCATCCTCTGGCCTTGCCGGGTAAATAGTTGAGATACATAGGGCTAGCTGGACTCGACCCAATAGATGTACAAATTGGAATATCAATATAATAATCCTCCGACCTTGCTTGGTATCTATATTATCATAATAACATCTTTCATCCTTGTCAGGTATCAATATATATCGAAATCTCCATCGGTCTTTTCGGGTATCAATATCATCATCACAATATCCTCCAGCCTTACCAAGATCAATATATATCATAATGTCCTCTGGCCTAGTCGGGTATCAATATCTTCATCACAATATCATTGAACCTTGCCAAGTATATAATCATACTCATCAACACATATATATAACATTAATACTAAAATATGTCATTTGGTTTTACCTAAAATTTATATCATCAATACAACATCTTTAACTATCTCATGCCCAAAAGATATATATGTGTAAACAATAGGTACACAGACTCAAGTTGTGGCTATAAAGAATATAAATTCATAAATCTGTTGCCCAGAGTAAAGTTTGGGACTAAATCATTGTAAAAGTATAGAAGGGATCATAGACCAAAATTTATCTTGGTCAAGCCTTTAAAATATCATTATTAATTACTTTTATATATAAATTATTCATCAAGTCAAGCAGTTATTACTATAAAGAAATCTATTTTTAAGGTAAAAAGTGGGATTTAACACTTATTTGGGGAAAGACAATAATAAGGTCTTATGTTAGCTAGAATCACATCATTTATCAATATAATGATCATGAATGTACAAAATATATTCATGCTATCAGCAGTTTTCAATCAATGGAACCAAAAGCATTAGTATATTCATAAAATACAACCACATTCTTTACAAGGATAAACACTTCCTGTAATACGCCATATTTTTTCCTAGCTTGAAATCATCTTAAGAATGTTAAAAGCTTTATTTGAAATATGAATCCACTTTTGTACATATGGTATTTTTAAGATTTTCACTTTTTGCCATGTGGAAAATTGAATTATCTTTCCAACGATACCAATTTCATTAAAATTTGACAGTGGAGGAGAAAGTTTTGGCCATAATATAGAAGGTAGTAAAAACTGTCCAGGTGCGACAGTGAGGCCGACGGACCGTCGGACAAGCGACGGATCGTCGTTCATTACTGTCGCAAGGGAAATAGTGAGGCCACCTTCTGGATAAGGTGCAATAGGTAGGTTGATGGACCGTCGAACTTGCGATGGATTATCGCCTAGGCCGTCACTACTTAGGCAGTAAGCCCTTTTCTTGGTCCACGTACAATAGTCAAAACGACGGACCATTGCCCTAGCGGCGGACTATCGCACGAGCCATTGCAGGTCCCGATTCATTAAATTAAAGCCTTTTAAAAGGGTATTTTTGGTCTTTTACCACCCGTTTATATACCTAATTATATCCGACCAAAGCTCACAAAATCATTTTTCTACTACAACAACAAAACTAGGTTTTTCTCTCTAATGTTTATCTCCAAGAAAAAAATCCAAATCTTCTTTTAGAACTAAGATATTCAAATTCTTCAAGTTCAGGAACTTCAAGAAACTCTACCCAGGTAGGCATACTATTCATTCATGGACTCCTTTCATCCATGAAACCCAAGATTCTCTTTTCAAAGTTTAAGTTTATGGATTTCCTTATGAATTTCATGATTGGGCTACTTTTGTTCATGTGGATAATGAGAAATTAAATACTACTCTATGCTGGGTAATAAATTATATGTGGGTTAAATTATTATAGATACAGGTTCATGTAAACCTATGATTAAATCCTTGAATGATGAAATTAGAATTGAACCATGATGTTTAATTATTGTACAATGATGTTTATATGTACCATGCCTACAATATGTTTGATTAAATGCCTACATGAAGGAAAAGTGCCTAACTAGTATGTTACCATGAAACCCCTATGTATGTACAGGTTATACCTATCATATGTTTTGATGGAATACTTCTACAAATATATTATGGATTATGTTGTTAGATATATGTCCAAGTAAGTTATGCTTGGTCAGTTTCCTTTCTTCAAGTCTTGGGGGTACTTGTACCCGAAATATTAGTTGTGTGCCTAGAGCCATGTCATGTTTCCACAATACTGTTAGTCAATTCTTAGACTTCAGACAGTCTTATAACTCAGGAAATCTCCATGATATCATGAACTCAGTCAGTTTTTAGATGTCAGTAGTATTTCATCAGTCAATGGAAGTTAGTAACTCAGTCCATGTTTAGTTCTGTAAATCATGTTTAGTGCCTATTCAGATGGAAGTAAAAATTAACACTGAGGAAACCCAAGGGTGGGAACTCACCTGTGATATGAGGGTATGATCCATAGAAACAATCCTTGCATTCTAGAACTATGTAGCCAGTATAGGTTGAGACATCATAGCCTCCTATATGAGGGTAGATGAGGTGGCTTAACCTGCTATATGAGGGTTCTCACCATTCTCATTAGAGTTATCTGGTATATTAAGGTCACTCACATATTGTCCTTACTAGTGGAGCGGTATTGACACCCTTCCAATCAGGCATAGATTGGACCCTAATTCTGATATGATGTGCTATTTAGAGCATGTCGGTTAGATGACTACCTCCCATAGTCTCAGTATCAGTCTAAGTAAAAGAACTCAGATAGTTCTTCAGAATTCAGGACTGTCAGATACAGTCAACTCAGATACAATATGGAACTCAGCTAATTCCATCAGATTCAGGACTGTCAGTTATAGTCACTCATGTTATCAGTTAGCAGAATTCAGTCATTAATCATGTTAGTCATTAGCATACTCAGGTTATCATGATTTCAGATATAGTTACTTTGTATGCATGCATGTACTCTCAAGTTCATATTAGTTAGGTAGCCAGTATTGTTCATGCATATGAACCCCATGCATTCAGCCTACCTTATATGCATACTAGTACATTCAAAGTACTAACGCATTTGCGCTATGGTGTCTTATACCATAGGTTTAGAGATGAATGATTTTGATGTCATTATTAGCATGGACGGGCTTCATTCCTGCTATGCCACAGTCAACTGTAGAAATAGAATAGTGCATTTTAGTTTTTGAATGAACCCGTCCTAGAGTGAAAGGGTAGTGTATCCATTTTCAGAGGTTAGCTTATTTCCTACCTTCGGACACTGAAAATGATATCTAGGGGATATGTCTATCATCTTATTACAGTTAAGGACACTATTTCCAAAACTCCCATTCTTGAATCAGTCCCAGTCATAAAAGAATATTCAAATATCTTTCCTGAAGATCTTTTAGGAATTTCTCCCGTAATGGAAATTGACTTCGGCATTAATCTTCTTCCAGACATTCAACCTATATCCTTTCTGCCATAGAAAATAGTACCAGCAAAACTCAGAGAACTGAAATAATAGTTGAAGGATCTCTTAGGTAAAGGACTCATCAGGCCTAATGTCTCCTTGTGGGGCGCTCCAGTATTATTCATGCGCAAGAAAGATGGTTCTCTCGGAATGTGTATAGACTACCATAAAATTAATAAGGTCACAGTCAAGAACAAGTATCCTCTTCCCAGAATCGATGACTTGTTTGACAAACTTCAGGGTGCTAACTATTTCTCTAAGATAGACCTCAGATCCGGCTATCATCAGCTCAGAGTCAGAGAATGTGACATTTCAAAAATGGCTTTCCATACTCGGTATGGTCACTTTGAATTTTTAGTCATGTCCTTTGGTCTCACCAATGCCCCAACAGCTTTCATAGACTTGATGAACCGTGTTTTTAAGCAATACTTGGACATGTTCATCATAGTTTTCATAGATGATATTTTGGTCTATTCCCACAATGAGCGAGATCATGCAGACCATCTCAAAATAGTACTTCAAACTCCCAGAGATCACTAGTGATTTGTGAAATTCAGTAAGTACGAGTTTGGGCTAAGGTCAGTAGCATTCCTTGGCCATATTATTTCCGATGATGGCATTAGAGTAGATCCTTAAAAGACCCAAGTAGTAAGAAACTAGCCTCGCCCTGTATCTCCATCAAATATGAGGAGTTTCCTGAGTTTAGCTTGATATTATAGATAGTTTGTTGAGGGATTTACTTCTATTACATCTCCTATGTCCAGATTGACTCAGAAAAAAGTCAAGTTTCAGTGGGTAGATCCCTACGAGAAGAGTTTTCAAGAGTTGAAGACTCGATTCACCTAAGCTCCAATTAGCTCTTCCAAATAGTTCAGATGGGTTCATAGTGTATTGTTATGCATCTAGAGTAGGTTTTGGTTGTGTCCTCATACAACATGATAAGGTCATAGCTTACGCCTCCAGACAACTTAAAACCCATGAGAAAAAGTATCCTACTCAAGATCTTGAGTTTGCCGCCGTAGTCTTTTCCTTGAAAATTTGGAGGCATTATCTCTACGTAGTTCATGTAGATGTCTTCACAGATCATAAGAGTATTCAGTATTTCTTTTCTTAGAAAGATCTCAATATTTGTTAGAGAAGGTGGTTAGAGCTCTTGAAAGATTATGACATGAGTGTCCTCTATTATCTGATAAAGGATAATATAGTCGCCAACGCTCTCAGTACACTGTCTATGGGTAGTGTTGCTTATGTGGATGACAGTAAGAAGAAGTTAGCTTAGGAAGTACATCATCTTGCCATACTAGGCATTCGTTTAGTCGATAAATATAAGGGTGATATATGGGTTTAGAGTAGTTCAGAATCATCTCTAGTTTCTGAGGTAATGAAAATCAAGATAGAGATCCCATCCTTTTCAAGTTGAAAGAGTCAGTTCAAGATCAGAAAGTAGAGGTTTTCTCCCAAGAGGGAGATGTTGTTTTGCGTTGTCAGGGTCGTCTCTGTGTTCCACGTGTATATAACTTAAGGCTGTGAATTTTTGTAGAAGTGCATGGTGCGTGCTACTCTATTCATCTAGGGGCCACAAAGATGTACCGCAACTTGTGGGAAGTCTATTGGTAGAGTGGGATGAAGAGAGATATTGTAGAGTTTGTGGCTAAGTGCTCTACATGTCAGCAGGTTAAGATAGAGCATTAGAAGCCTAGTGGTCCTATGCAGGAGTTCATTATTCCTACTTGGAAGTGGGAAGAAATGAACATGGACTTTGTGATGGGTTTGCCTCAAACTCGTCATCAGCATGATTCAGTCTCGGTCATTATACATAGAATGACCGAATCATCCCATTTCCTTCTAGTCCATACCTCTTATTCAGCTGAGAATTACGCCAAACTCTACATTAGGAAGTTAGTCAGATTGCTCGGTTTTTCTCCATATATTATCTTAGATAGAGGTACCCAGTTCACCTCTCATTTCTGGAAAGCTTTCCAAAAAGGGTCTTGGTACCCAAATTTATCTCAGTACAGCCTTCCATCCTTAGATAGATGGTCAAGAAGAAATGACTACTTAGACTCTAGAATATATTCTAAGGACATTTGCAATTGATTTCAAGGGTAGTTGGGATGACCATTTGCCTTTGATTTAGTTTGCATACAATAATAACTATCATTCCAGTATTCATATGGCTCCATTCGAAGCTCTATACGGAAGGAGATATAGATCTCCAAGTGGTTGGCTTAAAGTTAGTGAGGCCTCAATTATAGGGTCTGAGTTGCTATTCGACACCTTAGAGAAAGTCCAGTTTATCAGAGAAAGACTCCGGGCTGCTCAGAGCCAACAGAAGTCTCATGCAGATGATTGTAGAAAAGATCTCGAGTTCGAGATTGGTGACTATGTCGATTTAAAAATCTCTCTCATGAAGGGAATGAAGAGGTACAACAAGAAGGGAAAGCTCAGTCCCCCATATGTTGGTTCCTTCAAGATTTTCAGTCGCTTTGGCAAGGTAGCTTATGAGCTAAAATTGCCTTCTGATCTAGCCTCAGATTATCCAGTCTTCCATGTCTCTTTGCTCAAGAAGTGTATAGGTGAACCAGCAGTAGTAGTCCCTATTTAGAGCATCGATGTTCAGATCAGCCTCTCTTATGAGAGATTCCAGTTGAAATCCTAGACTATCAAACTCGTAGATTGAGGAACTAAGAAGTCCCGCTAGTTAAAGTTCTTTGGAGAAATTAGTCTTTTGAGGGAGCTACTTGGGAAACAGAAGTAGACATGCATACCAAGTATCTTTAACTCTTCACCGCCAACTTAGATCAAGCTCAAGGTAACAGTTCTTCTTAAGCTTACCCAGTTTCATGTTCAGTGTTCGTCACAAACTTGGTGTTAAATACCATTGCATATTCAGTCATGCATTCATGTATCAGCTCAGTTATATAATTATGCATCAGACATGCATTCGCATTATGAGAAACTTAGTATATCAAAACACCCAGTCATGTATTCATGAATCACTTACACATGCATCAGACATCCATGTTCAGTATTATATGTTTAGTTCTCAGTCATGTCAGTCATGAGATCATGTTTCAGTATTCATGTTCAGTATGTATGTTTGTTATTCTTTCCCCTCACTCAGTCTCATTCGAGGACGAATGTTATCAAGAGGGAGATATTGTAATACACCATACTTTTTCCTAGGTAGAAATCGTCTCAAGAATGTTAGAATCTTTATTTAAAAGATGAATCCACTTTTGTACATGTGGTATTTTTAAGATTTTCACTTTTTGTCATGTGGGAATTGAATTAGATTTCCAATGATACCAATTTCATCAAAATCAAACCTCAGAGGAGAAAGTTATGGCCAAAATACAGAAGGCAGTAAAAAACACCCAGGTGCGACGGTGAGGCCGACGAACCATCGGACTAGCGACGGACCGTCGTCCACAACCGTCGAAAAGGAAACAGTAAGGCCACCTTCTGGATAAGGTGCAACGGGCAGGTTGGTGGACCGTTGAACTTGCGATGAACCATCGCCCAGGCCGTCGCTACTTAGGCAGTAAGCCCTTTTCTTGGTCCAGGTACGACAGTCGAAATAACGGACCATAGCCCTAGTGATGGACCATCGTACGAGCCATCGCAGGTCTCGATTCAGCAAATTAAAGCCATTTTAAAAGGGTCTTTTTGGTATTTTACCACCCATTTATATACCTAATTATATCTGACCAAAGCTCAAAAATTTATTTTTCTTCTACAACAACAAAACTAGGGTTTTCTCTCTAACATTAATCTCCAAGAACAAAATCCAAATCTTCTTCAAGAACTAATACATTCAAATTCTTGAAGTACAAGAACTTCAAGAAACCCAACCTAGGTATGCATAGTGTTCATTCATGGACTCCTTCCAACCATGAAGCCTAAGAATCTCTTCTCAAAGTTTAAGTTTATGGATTTCCTTATGAATTTTATGTTTCGGTTACTCTTGTTCATGTGTATAATGACAAATTGAATTCTACTCCATGTTGTGTGATAAATTCTCTGTGGGTTAAACTATTATAGATATAGATTCATGCAAACCTATAACTAAACCCTTGAATGATGAAATTAGAATTTAACCTTGATGTTTAATTATTGTACAATGATTTTTACATGTACCATGCCTATAATATGTTTGATTAAATGCCTAGATAAAGGAAAAGTGCCAAACTCACATGATACCATGAAATCCCCATGTATGTACAAGTTATCCCTATCTCATGTTTTGATGGAATGGTTCTATAAATGTATTATGGATTATGATGTTAGTTATATGTTCAAGTAAGTTATGCTTGGTCAGTTTCCTTCCATCAAGTCTTGGGGGTACTTATACTCGAAATATTAGTTGTGTTCCTTGAGCCGTGTCATGTTTTCACGATACTCTCAGTCAAGCTATGATCCTTAGACTTCAGACAGTCCTATGACTCAGGAAATCTCCATGGTCTCATGAACACAATCAGTTGCCAGATGTCAGTAGTATTCCGTCAGTCAACGAAAGTCAGTAACTCAGTCCATGTTCAGTTTAGTAAATCATGTTCAGTACCTATTCAGATGGGAGTAGAAATTAGCACCGAGGAAACCCAAGGGTGGGAACTCACCTATAATATGAGGGTGTGATTCTTAGAGGCAATCCTTGCGCTCTAGAACTATGTAACTAGCATAGGTTAAGACATCATAGCCTACTATATGAGGGTAGATGAGGTGGCTTAACCTGCTATGTGAGGGTTCCCACCATTCTCATTAGAGTTACCTAGTATATTAGGGTCACTCACATATTGTTCTTAACAGTGGTGCGGTATTGACACCCTTCTAATCAGAGCACAGATTGGACCTCAATTCATCTATAATGCGTGATTTGGGGGATATCGGTTAGATGATTACCGCCTACAATATCAATATCAATCTCAGTAAAAGAACTCAAATAGTTCTTCAGAATTCAGGACTGTCAGATACAGTATGGAACTTAGCTAGTTCCATCAGATTCATGACCGTCAGATACAGTTACTCATGTTATCACTTATTAGAATTCAGTCATTAGTCATGTTAGTCATCAGCATACTCATGTTATCATGATTTCAGATATAGTTACTATGTATGCATGGATGTATTCTCACGTTCATATTAGTCAGTTAGCCAGTATGGTTCATGCATAAAAACCCCTTGCATTCAACCTACCTCACATGCATACAAGTACATTCAAAGTACTGACACATTTGTGCTATGGTGTCATATACCATAGGCTCTAAGACACGAGCTCCAGAGCATCAGTAGATTCCAGATATCAGCAGTCAGAGTTAGCAGTGAGTCCTCATCCTTTGAGGACATGATTATTTCTCTATTATCTCATTAATTAGTTTATTAGTTGGAGTTAGTTGTAGACATGTCCCATCAACTCCTTACTCAGATAGTTCAGTCAGTTAGAGGCTTTCTAGACGATCATGTTTCAGACTTCAGTATGTTCACTTTTGTTTTGGGGTATTCTATTTCCCCACATAGATGTTATATCATTCGGATCATGTTCAGTATTTAACCTTATGGACTTTCAGTGCATGTTTCCTTATTATTTTGTCATATTATGCAGTGTACAGGTACAACTATCAGTCATGGGTTAGCTTGTGGTCCTTCGAGGTCATGAGCACCGTGTAGCATTCCTAGTACTAGATTTCGGGTGTTACACTTCCCTGATATCCAACAACTGTCATATCATGACCTTTGTCCCAATAACGTATTCGAAATAATTACAACATCATAATCACAGCCTTACGCGCACATACGTATTCAAATCTCATATCATTAATAATATTTGTAAGCCATCTGATAGCTATAAGTAATAGCGTAACTACGAGGTATAACAGATCTAAAATCCCTAAGACATACTTGTAATTATCTCACATCTACGAGGCATGATATCAATAAGCATCTCATATCTAGGAGGCATAATATCAATAAGCATCTAACATCTAGGAGGCATAATATCAATAAGCATTTCACATCTAGGAGGCATAATATAAATAAGTATCTCACATCTAGAAGGCATCTCACATCTAGAGGGAATATCATATCCATAAGTCATACATCATATCTATAAGGAGTATCATCTCTTTAGGCCAAATATCACATCTATGAGGAATGTCATGTCCATAGCCATTAATCCTTATATGGGGAAATACCAACATGACTCACCAAGTCATGAAGTAACCTTAAACTAAAGGGTTACTAGTCTCAACTATTATAGCATCCATAAATAAGTCCACAAGGGCTAACACGAGTCTTAGCCTAAGGTGGGTTAGAAGAACCCACTTCTAATCCTTAAATTTCATAATTAGACAATTTATACCCCGGACTAGGCTAAAGTAACTAATTTGACCTCTAGGTGATACATAATCCATAAATAATCCTAAGATAAGAATTTTACCTAGAGTATGAGTAAATAGTTAACTCCACCTATTTTACGGTTTCCAGATCACTAAAAGAGTCCAAGTAAGGTAAATCATATTAATAATGTTTCCAACACTTAAAAAAATCCCAAACCTAGCATCGTATCAATCCCCTTCTAAAAATTATTTTAAACTAGGAAGAAGGCAGTAGGGTTATAAAGTGTAATAAGCATTTCACCATATGGGTCGAAAACCCTCATAAAATCCCCAAACTTAAATAATCAAGACTAAGTCATTCTTCCTAATATCGATCTTAACATTTAAATCCACATGGAATATAATATGTATCATCTTAGAATATGAGTAGACAGAAGTTTACCTCAAAGATGAAACACAAATTCTTGAATCTTTCACAAAACGTTCGTCTTCTCTTCACGGTCCTAAAATGATATCACGCTATAAAAATTATAATCACTCATCAATACGACAAAAATGATATTAATATTGCACCATTATACTTTGGGTCCAAAAATAAAATTGAATTATCTTTCCAATGATACCAATTTGATCAAAATCTGATATTGAAGGAAAAAGTTATGGACAAAATACAAAAGGCAGTAAAAACCGCCCAGGTGTGACGGTGAGGCCGAAGGACCGTCGAACTAGCGGCGGACCATCACCCACGACCGTCATAAGGGAAACAATGAGGCCACATTCTAGATAAGGTGCAATGGACAGGTTTACGGACCATCGAACTTGCAATGGACCATCGCCCAGGCCGTCGCTACTTAGGTAGTAAGCCCTTTTCTTGGTCCACGTACGACGGTCGAAACAATGGAACATTTCCCTAGATACGGACCATCGCAAGAGCCATCGCAGGTCCTGATTCAGCAAATTAAAGCCATTTTAAAAAGGGGCTTTTTGGTCTTTTGCCATCCGTTTATATACCCAATCATATCCGACCAAAGCTGGTATATTAGGGTCACCCACATGTTGTTCACAAAACGTTCATCTTCTCTTCACCGTCCTAAAATGACATCACACTATAAAAATTGTAATCACTCATCAATACGACAATAATGATATCAATATTGCACCATCGTACTTTGGGTCCAAAAATAAAATCAAAATCCTCAAATGGGTCCCACTTACGAAAATCACATTTTTGAGTTCAACCCAATATTCATACATGATAAAGGAATCATATTCCTCAAGAATGGGTGAAAACCAAGATAATTTGGGGCTAAAATCAAGCCCTTAAGCTATTTGGGTTTTTGGTCAAGTACCAAGAAAATTCACCAATTATAGGGTGGAATCTTACCTTAATCTGGGTGATAATGACGAAAATTGATGTTAATCATGCTGCTAAGTCACCCAGAAGACTAAATTTGTATTTATCATACTTGTCACGACCCAAACTAGGTCCTATCCATGACAAGTATCTTATGTCCCATGTGCACCGGAGATCACCCCCTGCAGCTAACCAATCAAACACACCATACTCCAAGGTTGGATGAATTCCGAACATATAACATGATAGTGTATAATAGCCTAAGAAAGTTGTAAATGCATATCAATAACTAACCATCGAAGGTCGGCCAAACAACCTACCGACACCGCCCAATAGCCACAGTAGTCCAAACAAAGCCTTCTAAACTATGATCCAAAATTGAATATTAATAAATTATAGGGACATGCCCCTGACAATAACCAAAAATAGTATCTAATAGTCTATAACAAAAAGTAACATAATCCTTAAATAGAGCCTTTTGAAGCATGGAAGCTCACCACTTCATGTCGACTCTCAATCAATCTACAATCACTAAGCAGGAGATGTAGAAGTATTGCCAATTCTTGCATTGAGGATACATCGTCCGAAGTCAGTTAGTGTGGTGAATGCTATCATATAATTCAGGGATAAGGATAAAATAATGACATGATCAACAGTTTACCATCATTCCAAATCCAATACACTTAATCAAGTACATATATATATCATATGTCGGGATAGGGAACAAGGCTTAACATGCTTTTCAAAACTTTTATCTTAGATTGTGTAGCTCAAATGTCATATAATAGTACGTAGGGCTATATGGGACCCAACTCTGACCCCTGTTCGGGCCCCAGCATGTGTATAGAATAATCTCATAGATATACACATGGGGGACTCGAACCTCCCAACATATACCAAGGTGACTTAAGCACCCTGTCATATAATGACTTTCTGGGACTCGAACCTCCCTTGTCATGAAATAATAATAAGGGGGACTCAAACCTCCCTGGTCACTTTGACCCCCGCATCGACAAATGCAGTTTCCAGTATCACTCACTCCGACCTCCACTTTTACAACTTATCTAGACAACCCTTATTAGAGCTCAATTAAAATAAGCATCACGCATTCCCATTTATTTAACCAAATTCCATATTAGGGCATACATTATTGGTATCGTCATACCAACTACACTTTCAAGTTAAAAACATGCCCAAAACAATTCCCATTATCTTGGAGAAACAACTCTCTTTGTTCACTAATACAAGGTGAGAGACACCGACTCCCTTGGTTCATTAAATCATACCATTGTACTTCAAATACCTCTTTATATCATGCAATATTTCAAGACCATTTTAATTTTACAAATTCTTACCTTTCTTATATTTCAAAATCAATTCATACTATGGGTTGGGGCCATAACCACTTCAAAAGTCACAAGTTTGGGAAAATCACAATTACCTAATTCATTCACCATACTCATGCACCCACAAGTTAAAAATCATAATTGAAGCATGAAAATGATATATAAACCATGAGACGCATTGTTCAATTCATATATATTCAAAAACCCCAACCTTTATTTCAAAATCAATAGAAACATCATATGGACAATACTTTAAAACACATGCTCTTACAAAAGTAACAATGAGGGAAAAATAGCATTCCTAAAATAGTAAGATGTACGGAGAGAAACCACCCTTAAAAGACCTAAGTGATCAACCTCTTAAAAACCCTAAGTGTTCTTAACCTTGAGGAGTTAGGAGTATTAAGATGTTACTTTGATTGTTTCTTAGTGGTAATGATACCCTAAAGAGATTATAAGTCATGGGTTTCAAGTTGGGTAAGAGGGGAAATGTCTAGAATGCCCGTAACATAAAATCAAATAAAGTGTCTCCTTTGCTTATGAGTCAACCATCTACTCATAACTACTCCTTACGAATCATTACCACGAGTTGCAACAAAGGAAGTGCCACAAAGGCACCCTACACTATTGACCTTATGACTTAGCCACAGGAATCGTAATAGGACCGTACGATTCGTTGTGTCCAATTGAAGTCAACACAGAACCTAAATTGAGACTTACACGGGAAACCCTGCGATTACACCTAAAAATGTATCCTTATGGATCTTAGTGAGCCACTTGTACTCAAAGCGAAATCAAGCCACAAAATTAGTGGTATGGTTACAAATCTTCACAACTCCTCGTTAGGACACCTTAGACTAACAGGGTCTAGTCATAACCACGGTAGTGAGCTCATAGCTCAAGGAATTTTCAAGGGCTGAAATTTAGGGTGTTTCAATTCTCCCACACTTGGATCATTCATCCTTGAATGATGGGTCAAGGTAATTGTTAGCACAATTGGACTCCACATACCTCTACTATTTTATTTAACAAATTTAGAAAAAAAAGATGCCAATGAAATCACTCTATCCTTTAATAAAGTCAAAAAACAAAGATGTTAAGAATAACACATACCTTAGACACGATTAGCCAGAGCTGAGAATCAGAATGGATACTTGGATTTTATGTCCTCTTTGGCTTCCCAAGTGGCCTCTTCAACCTTGTGGTTCCTCCATAGAACCTTTACCGAAGCTACGTCCTACATCTACAATGGATGAACTTATCGATCCAAAATTTAAACAGGGACTTTCTCATACAATAAGGAATCTGAAATACCCACCTTTTCCAATGGAAAAATCATTGAAGGATCACTCGTGCACTTTCTTAACATCAAAACATGAAACACCGGATGAATGGAGCTCAAAATATAGGCAACTGTAATTCAAACGCAATATTACCAAACCTCTTCAACACCAAGTATGGACCAACATACCGGGGACTGAGCTTCCCCTTCTTCCCAAACTAAATTACTCCCTTCATGGGACATACCTTTAAGAAAACCCAATCTCGAACACTAAATTCAAAATCATTTTGACTCATATCTGCGTTGGACTTTTGGAGACTTTGGGCAACTTGAAGTTTATCCTAAATCACCTTCACTTTCTCCTTCGCTTGGTAAACCAAATCCAGGCTAAACATCTCAGCCTTACCAACTTCAAACCATCTAATAGGAGATCTACACCTGCTACCTTATAACACCTTAAGCGGAGATATCCCAATACTGTAGTGGTAGCTATTATTATATGCAAACTCCATAAGAGGCAAATGATCAACCCAACTACCACCATAGTTAATCATCAAGGTCAAAGAATATTATCTAATGTCTAAATAGTCCTTTCCGATTGCCCATCTGACTGTAGGTGGAAAGCTGTACTAAGGCTCACTATTGTTACCAAACCTCTTTGAAATAAATGCCAAAACTGTGATGATAACTGAGTACCTTGATCAGACCTGATAGAAGTAGGAGCCCCATGCAATTTCACATTCTCTTGGAGGAATAACTCAGCATAATCTTCTGTCGAATAATTAGTCCTTACTAGCACAAAGTGAGCAGACTTAGTCATCCTATCCACGATGACCCAAATTGAGTCAAACTGATTCTGATGCCAAGGGAGACTGTTAATGAAATCAATATTAATTATCTCCCATTTCCAAACCGGCAGTTTAATCTCTTGAGTCAACCCACCGAGCCTCAAGTGCTCAACCTTCACTTGTTGACACACCATGCATTTAGCCACCAAACTAGCCATATCTTGCTTCATATTATTCCATAAATAAATCTCCTTAATATCATGATACATCTTCTTCAAATCAGGATGAATGGCATAACATGACTTACGAGCCTCAGCCAAGATCCTCTCTTGCATTATATCTACATCAGGATTACATAATCTGCCTTAGGACCTCGAGATACCATCGCCACCAATCTCTAAAGCCACAACCTTATTCTATCCCACATCCTTCTTAATCTTCATTAAGATAGGATCTAGTATCTTCTTCTCCATTATTTCGGCAACAAAGAATGACTTTTCCACTTCCTGCACAAACACTCCACCATCCTCAGAGTCTAAGAGATGAACTCTAAGTTAGCCAAACAGTGAATATCTTTTACCAATTCTTGCTTATCCTTATCCACATAAGCTAGGTTTTCCATCGATAACCAGCTAAGAGCATCAACAACCATATTAGCTTTACTTGGATGATAACAGAGACTCATATCGTAGTCTTTCAGTAACTCAAGCTATCTCATTTGCCTGAGATTCAAATCCTTATGGGTGAATACATACTATAGTCTCTTACGATCAGAAAATATATCTACATGGACTTCATACAAATAATGATGCCAAATCTTCAATGTGAATACCACTGCCAACAACTCCAAGTCATGAGTCGAATTCTTTCTCTTATGAACATTCAACTGCCTAGAAGCATAGGCCACCACCCTACCATGTTGCATAAACACAAAACTATATCCCACATAGGAAGAATCCTAATAAACCATAAATCCATCATTACCCTCAGGCAGAAACAAAACTGGAGCTAAAGTCAACTTATCTTTTAGCTTCTCAAAGCTATCCTCACAAGCATCAGATCGTAAGAACTTCACAATTTTCTGAGTCAACTTAGTCAGTGGGGCAGCTACAGTTGAGAAAATCTCTACAAATCTCCTATAGTATCTGCCTAAACCTAAGAACCTCTAAATATCGGTTGGAGTCATGTTCCTAGACAACTTATTAATCACTGTAACATTCTGTGAATCCACCATGATCCCTTCACTAGAAATGACTTGACACAGAAAAGTAACAGCTTTCAATTAGAACTAACACTTCAAAAACTTAGCATACAATTGTTGATCTTTTAAGGTTTACAACATAATACGAAGGTGATTGCCATGATCAGCCTCACTCTTAGAGTACATCACAAAGTCATCAATAAACATGATGACGAACAATTCCAGAAACTGACAAAAAACTTCATTCATTAAGTCCATAAATATCGTCGGGGCATTGGTTAAACTAAAAGACATGACTAGGAACTCATAATGATCATACCGAGTTTAGGAAGCAATCTTAGGGATATTTACCTCCCTAATATTTAGCTGATGATAACCCGACAGAAGACCAATCTTGAAGAAACATCCAATACTTGAATATAGTAAAACAAATCATTAATCCTAGGAGGAAGATATGTATTCTTTATCATAACCCTATTCAACTTACATTAATCTATGCACATTCAAAGGGAACCATCCTTCTTGCACTCAAACAAAATAGGAACACCCCATGGAGATACACTAGGATGAATAAAACCCTTGTCAAGGTGGTCTTTCAATTACTCTTTAAGCTCCTTCAACTCAGTTGGATCCATTCTATAAAAAGGGATGGAAATAGGATGAGTTTTCGAAACAAGGTTGATCCCAAAATCAATCTACCTATTAAGAGTGATACCAAGAAGATTGTTAGGAAAAACCTATGGGAATTCATTAACCACAGGAATGGATTGTAAGAAAGGATCCTCAAAGTTAGAATCTTTAACCCAGACCAAATGGTAAAGATATTCATTGGAAATCAATTTCCAGTCTCTAAGATAAAATATGAATCTTCCCTTAAGCACTAGAGAAACCCCTACCCACTCAATGATCGATTCATTAGAGAATTTAAACATAACCTTATAGGTTCAATAATCAAATAAGGAATAGCACAAAAGCAACCAGTCTATCCCTAATATAATATCAAGACCAAACACATCTAACTCTCTCAAAACCACTATAGTTTCTCTGCTACCAATAGACACCACACAACCCCTATAGACTCTTCTAGAGACCACAGAGTCACCCACTGGGTAGAAATAGAGAAGGGGTCTAAAATACACTCAATACCAAAACTAAAATGCATAGCCACAAATGGGGTCACATAAAAAGAGTAGACCCCAGATCAAGTAAATGATACATATCATGGGAAAAGAGTTTCAATATACCAGTGATGATATCAGGAGATGCCTTAGAGTCCCAATGGGTAGCAAGGGCATACTAGTGATTTCGTCTAATGCCCGCACCTAAAATAAAAGTAGCACTATTTGGTGCAAGAGCTAATGAAGTGGCAAAAAGAATCTTATTCGCTCCGAAAGAAACCTTAGAATGACAATTCCTCTGTAGATGACCAATTTTTCTATATTTAAAACACATATTCCTTCTAACTCCATAAAACCCACGGTGCACCTGCTCGCAGAATCTATAAAGACAATATGATGGAGCAGACTAAGCCCCACCAGCTTGAGATGGGTACCCTATTCCCTAAACCTACTATCATGCTAAGAACGATAATCAACCAATGGCTTCGTACAGGGGGCACTGATCTTGGGCTTATTTATACGTCTAAGTACCATAATTTACCCATATTTTAGCTAAAGTTTGAGAAAAAAATACGTAATTCTTACATTTTTACTATACTTTAATTTAAGTGAGCTGACCTATATGATTAGTATGATTTTTAGGTCTAATGAGTTAGATAAAGACACTTTGGGGACTGCAGATTTCAAAGAAAAACTCACACAAGAGGAAAAGCAGCTGTTGGACCAAATTTGATGCATGGGAACTTTCTCCCCGGCCAATTTGCCATTTATAATAAGTTGAGTACTTAGAAGAAAATTATGAGAGAGAAGGCTATTAAAAGACTTGTTGCTGAATTATTATTCATTATGCTGTTCTTGGGTTTTTGAATGCAAGAAAGAGCGGCTTAGTGTGAAGAGAGAGAGAAAAATGTTTCTCTTTGATTTCACTATTTTTCGGATACCAAAATTGACTTCCAGTGTTTGGTATGATGAATATTCTTATGGTGATTTTCGTTTTATTCATGAGTAGCTAAGTTTAATTGTTAGGGTTATGGAAACCTTGTAGTATACTATTTATTTCTATGGGTTTTGAATTCATTATGTGTCGATACACTTATATTATACTCTCTTCTTTATGATTGAATTCTCATGGTTGAAAACATAGGGAATGTGCCATTAAAACATAACTTGTTTGATAGAAAAATTTATGTTGGGAAAAGAGAGTAGTGACAAGAGATTAGGGTTTCTAACCTCTATTTTATCCGTTAATGCCTTAATAGGATTAACAACTTGTAGATTTCACATAAGTATAAACAACACTTTTTATTTGAGAGAACGAGAGTGGATTAATCCTTGTTGGTTAAGAAACACTTGGATTATGAATTTAAATGTGTTTCTCTATAAGTGCATGCATGTATGAGTTCTAAATACCCCTAGTTAGAAAATATTGAATACTACAAGGTGGAAATAACCCTAACTTGTCTTTCTCTGTAATCAAATACTATTACACATATCATCTTACTATTACACTGATAGTATTACTACGTACTTAAATCGAAACCCCCTTTACTTTGGAACCTTCAATCAACAGTCTAATAATAATCGCAACACTTAGTGATCATAGTATTCCCTATGGGATTCGACACCCAACCCAGTTGGATTTTATATTTGACAGCGACTGCTTACTCTCTTGTAAGAGAGGTGTAATTTGGCCGTATCAAATTTTGGCGTCGTTTTTGGGGAATACGGTTGTTAACTAAGGTTGTGTTTGTTAATTGACCTTTTGGTTAAAGATTCCCAAAATTTTACTTTTTGTTTGTTGTTTTTGTTTTGTTCAGGTTGAATGGATTGCATGCCAAATACATGGAGATCGGGTCAACCATTATTACCTATAAATCCTTAACCACAACTCATTGGAAGAATGGATATGCAACAAGACTCGAAAAGAATAGCTGCTCAACAAGAGAAGGCTAGATTAGCTGCTTTGATAGCTGCGTAAGTAAATCAGCAGAATACTGATAACCCAGGTCGGGTACCCAATCCGGATGATAAAGACCTGGGTGATGATGAGTTATCAAATCTAAGGCGTGTAGAGAATTTGGCTGCACTTGTTAATAGGAATGTCAACAGAGATTGCCACGCTAGAATGAGACCCGAACGCAGAGCTGTACAGTTTGCTTTTGATGATGATGATGATAACTTAGATGGGGATGGTGCCACGGGGGCTATTATTCCTCTACCTTTAGCACCCGGATCCAAGTTCAATATCACTAGCACTATGATCCAGCTATTGCAACTCAAAGGGTGATTTGTTGGACTTGCAGGTGACGATCCGAATATGTATCTCATTAATTTTATCTCAACATGAAAATTGTTTGACAATCCAAGGGTTGGATAAAATGCGATCTGGTTGTGCTTATTTCTATTGTCTCTATCTGGAGAGGCAACTCTATGGTTAAATGGGCTAACTCCTAACTCTATTACCAATTGGAGGCAATTGAAAGAAGCTTTCCTAGAAAGATTCTTTCCGCCGTCCAAGAAGGAACAATTGAGAGATGAGATAAGTAATTTCAGGTAGCTTCCAACTGAAGCTCTCCTCGAGACTTGGGAGAGGTTCAAGAAGAAGCTTATGCAGTGCCCAAATCATCAGATGACCAATGTCCACTTGATGGAGATATTATATAGGGCTTTGAACTCGATGACTAAGCTAGTAGTAGATAATGCTACGGGTGGGTCATTTATGGACCTTACTTTTATTGAGGCATCTGATATGCTGGATCATATGACAAAGCAGAGTAGAGCTTGGCATATCAGGGACTCTGAGGTAGCAAGTACTACTATAGTTATTGGCATAATGGTATAACAGAGGTGAAGGAAAGAGGAATGTGACTAGGATATGGCTCACATGAAAACACATATAGACCTTCTTACTAAGTATTTATTATCGAGGAAGACAGAAAAGGTCAAAGCTATTGTATCACAGGGAAGAGCGACTTCGATTTCTAGGAGGAAGCAAATTACTTGAATAATCAGGGGGGTTTCCAAGGAAATGGCCAAGGAAACCAAGGTCGGAACTATTATGAAAAATCTAGATACAAGGACTGAGACCAAGGGAATTAGACGAATAAAAATGATAAGAGTAGTTTGTATGTCCTTCCTGGCAATCTTGAAGCTGTTGCATCTAGCTCTGGGAAGATGTCCATAGAGGAAATAATGGCCAAGATGTTGAAAGGAGTGGAGGCAACCAACATGGGAGTAGCTGAGGTAAAAAATAATTTGTCCTCAATAAATCAATTGGTTGACTCGCATTCCACTTCAATAAAATAGTTGGAACAGCAAATGAATCAACTATCAGCGACATTCAATCAAAGGAAAGATGACACTTTACCAAGTGACACTGTGCAAGATCCAAGGAAAGATGGATCATGTTTGGCCATTACTACCAGGAGTGGTAAGGAGTTGGAAAATCCATATAAGGGTAAGTATGTGGTTGATAGTATGGAGGAGAATATTTTTGAAGCGGATTGTGATAATTTTGTAGAAGTTGAAAATGAGGATGAGGTCATTCATGATACTACACCTAGCTGTCAATAGTCTAAAAAGATTGATAATGGGAAGCACAATGAAAAGGAAGTAGTGGAGAAAACTCTTCCAAAACCACTACCCCCTTTTCCTCAAAGACTGAAGAAGAAGGCCGATGATACTAAGTTCAGTAAATTCATGACCATGCTAAAGCAGCTGAAGATAAATGTTCCTTTAGTGGAGGAACTGGAGCAGATGCCACAGTATGCCAAATTTATGAAAGACCTTTTGACAAATAAAAAGGAAGCAAGCTATGAACCGGCAGATAATTGACATCATTGTAATGCGATTGCCACAAGGTCCTTAGTACAGAAGAAGGCAGATCCGGGTGTTTTCACTATTCTTTACATGGTTGGATCTTTAGATTTTGGTAAGGCTTTGTGTGATTAGGGGGCTAGCATTAATTTTATGCTGCTAGCCATTTATAAATAGTTGGGGTTGGGAAATCCTTCACCAACCAACATGCGGCTTGTAATGGCAGATAGGTCGATAAAATGACCTATTGGGATTCTGTACAATGTATTAGTAAAGGTGGATACCTTCATTTTTCCTATATATTTTGTTATTTTGGATTGCAAGGTGGATTTCGAGGTGCCCATAATCTTGGGTCGACCTTTTCTCGCAACCGAAAGTGTGCTTATTGATTTGCAAGCAAATAAGCTTTTATTTCAGATGAATGATGAAGTGGTACATTTTGATCTTTACAAATCAATGAAGCAACCCAAGGATATGAATTTGTTCTCTATAATTGATGTTTACTATGAGGATAAGCAGGAATTATCTTTGGAGGAGGAGCTTACTATTGAGCCATTGGCTGCTGTGCTTATGAACTTTAATTGTAAGGATATTGATGAGCATGAAGAAACTGTCTGTGATTTGATAGGAATGGGGTCGTATTCTTATGCCACCAAGAAGCTGGATCTTGACCTTAAGAATCGACCTTTACCACTTGCATAGCCATCCATTGAAGAGCCACTGATGTTAGACTTGAAAGAGCTACCCATTTATTTGCGGTATGTGTTCTTGGGTAGTGGAAATACACTATTGGTTATTATTGCTGCTGATTTAGGTGAACAACAGGTTGAGGCTCTCATCTTTGTTCTTAAGAGCTACAAGAGAGCAATTAGTTGGACTATTGTAGATATCATTGGTATCCCTCCTGGCATATATATGCACAAGATTCAGCTAGAGGAAAATTGTGTACCCACTATTGAGTATCAGCATCATCTGAATCCACCTATGCAAGAGGTGGTAAAGAAAGAAACCATCAAGTGGCTAGATGCAGGAGTGGTGTACCCAATCTCAGACAGTAAATAGGTGAGTCCTATACAATGTATGCCCAAGAAAGAGGGCATAATAATCGTGGTGAACGAGAAGAATAAGCTAATTCCACTCAGGCCTGTCATAGGGTGGAGGGTGTGTATGGATTACCGAAAGCTAAAATAGTGGATGCTAAAAGACCATTTCCCAAGGCCATTCATGGATCAAATGCTTGATCGATTGGCAAGAAAAGGATGGTACTGTTTCTTGGATAGTTATTCCAGATATAACCATATTTGCATTGCTCCTGAAGATCAGGAGAAGGCTACTTTTACATGCCCATATGGTACTTTTGCATTCAAACAGATGCCATTTGAGCTATGTAATACACCTATAACTTTTTAACGGTGCATGATATCCATTTTCTCAGATATGGTTGAAGACACCTTGGAGGTGTTTATGGATGACTTTTTGGTTGTAGGTGAGTCATTTGAGTCATGCTTGGCAAATCTAAGTATGGCTATGCAGTGATGTGTGGAATTCAATCTTGTGCTAAATTGGGAGAAGTGCCATTTTATAGTTAAGGAAGGCATTGTTCCCGAGCATAAAATTACTGAAAAAGGAATTAAAGTTGATAGAGCCAAGATTGAAGTTATTGAGAGACTACTACCTCTAATTTCTGTGAAGGGGGTTTATAGTTTTCTCAGCCATGTTGGTTTTTATCAGAGGTTTATTAAAGACTTCTCCAAGATTGCAAACCCATTATGCAAACTTTTAGAGAAAGAGGTGAAGTTTTACTTTGGTGAAGATTGCTTGAAGGTGTTTGAATGCCTCAAAGGGAAGCTAGTTGAAGCCCCTATTATTATAGCACCCGATTGGTCTCTACCATTTGAAATTATGTGTGATGCAAGCGATGTAGCCTTCGGTGTTGTACTTGGTCAGAAAAGAGAAAAGCTCTTTCATCCAATCTACTATGCGAGCAAGGCCTTGAATGGAGCACATAAGAACTATACCATCACTGAACAGGAGCTTCTCGTGGTTGTTTATGCTTTTGAGAAGTTTTGTGCTTACTTGTTGGGAACCAAGGTAATGGTTCATACAAATCATGTGGCTCTGAGATCTCTAATGGCAAAAAAGGATGCTACACCAAGGCTAATCAGGTGGGTGCTACTTCATCAAGAATTTGATTTCAAGGTAAATGATAGAAAAGGTTGTTAAAACAAAGTAGCTGATCATCTATCCAGATTTAAGAGTGAACACACAGTGCAGAACGGCCTGGATATTGATGATGCATTCCCCGATGAAGAGATTCTAGCAACTGTGGTGGAAAACTTACCGTGGTATGCAAATTTTGCTAACTACTTGGTAAGTGAAGTGATTCCTGAGAATCTCTCCTTTCATCAAAGGAAAAAGTTCATGTATGATGTGAAACATTACTGCTGAGATGAGCCATATCTTTTTCGACGATGTGCTGATGGTATTATTAGGCTGTGCATCCATGAAGTAGAGGTGTCTAGCATACTGAAACAAGCCATGCTTCCCAAGTTGGAGGTCACCATGCAGGTGATCGAACGGCCAAGAAAGTACTGCAAAGTAGCTACTATTGGCCTTCATTAGTCAAATATGCCTACGATTTTGTAAGAAGATGTGATCAGTGCCAGCGACAAGGTTCTATCTCAAAGCACCATGAGATGCCCATGTCAAAAATGCTTGAAGTAGAGTTATTCGATGTCTGGGTTATTGACTTCATGGGCCCGTTTGTGAGCTCATTTGGGATAAAATATATCTTAGTTGCTATGGATTACGTATCCAAATGGGTTGAAGTAGTTACTCTAGCTGATAATAAAGGTAAGAGTATTGTGGCGTTCTTAAAGAGAAATATCTTCTCTTATTTTGGGGTACCCCGTACCATCATAAGTGATAGAGGATCACATTTCTGCAATAAGTTATTCATAGCCGTATTGGTAAAGTATGGGGTTAAGAAACATAAGTTAGCTACACCGTACCACCCACAAACTAGTGGGCAAGTGGAGATCTCAAATCGGGAAATCAAGCTAATACTTTCCAAGACTGTGAATGCCAGCAGGAAAGATTGGTCTAGGAAGCTGGATGATGCCTTATGGGCATATAGGACCGCGTTTAAGACACCAATTGGCATGTCACCATACCAACTAGTTTATGGCAAGGCTTGTCACTTGCCAATTGAGCTAGAAAATAAAGCAATGTGGGAATTTAAGTAGCTTAACCTGAAATGGGATGATACAATAAATATGAGATTGGGACAACTAAACGAGATGGATAAATAACATCTTAATGCATAAGAAACAGCAGATCCTTACAAGGAAAGGATGAAAAAGTACCATAATCGGAGGATTATCCAACAAAACTTTTAGAAAAGTGATTTGGTACTCCTTTTCAACTCCAGACTGAAGTTGTTTCCAGGTAAGTTCAAGTCTAAATGGTCTGGTCCATTCAAAATCAGCAAAGTCTACTCATCTGGAGTAGTAGAGTTGGAAAATGATGATGGTAGTGTCTTTAAGGTGAATGGACAAAGAGTGAAGCTATATATTGGTCCAACCGACTCGATAAAATGTATATCCACCATATATACCGATGAAGTCTGAGTAATCGAGATAACCGTGTCATGTCGTGACAATAAATCAAGCGCTACATGGGAGGCAACCCATGGTTTTACTAGGATTTTGTTTTTGGTAAATAAAAATTCTAAAAGAAGAGTTGAGCCACGACCGAAACTAAGGCGCTTGGTGGGAGGAAACCCATCCCTCCAATCATCTTATTTGTTTTTTCTAAATAAGTGTAGGTACTGCAGGCATTAACGAGACAATTGGTTTTAAACTTAGTGAGAAAATCAACTACATCAAAGGTGGTAAGTCTATTGATAACGTACACATTTCTGAGTGTAGCATTCAATTTCACTTGGAAATTGGGAAAGAAGGCATGTAGCAACTGGTATGGGTGCATTGCCACTTCAAGGCATCACATAAGTACATATAGGCGTTGCCTTTTCCATCTCCTATGCTCACTGTCTCACTTAGGCGATAAGTTAGGTGCTGCCTCTGTCAACATAGGCGATAGCTTAGACGCCGCCTATGTAAACATATGCGATAGGTTAGGCGCCGCCTATACCATTTCCTATGCTCACTGCGTCACTTAGGTGATAGTTTAGGCGCCACCTATGTCAACATAGGCGATAGCTTAGGCGCCGCCTATGCCAACATAGGCGATAGTTAGGCGCCTCCTATACTATTGCCTATGCTCACTGCCTCACTTAGGCGATACGTTAGGCGCCACCTACTTATGCTTAGGCGATTTCATGGGAGCCGCCTATCATTGTAAGTTTTGCCTAATAATCCATTTTTGAATGGATAAAACCAACCCATATCTCAACTTTTAAATACATTCTCTATTCTTAAATCCCACTCTATTTTTCTTTGACCTAAGCGCCGTCCAAAAACCCCTCCTCTCTCAAAACCCTTCTCTTTACTTTACTAATCTTACAAGCTCCCTTTCTCTTTTCATCAAGAGTCCATCATCAAGTAATTCTTTCTCTTTCATTATCTGTAGTTCTTTCATTAGTATACTCATAGTTGTTAATTGGGTTTTGAAATAGTGCTTAAATATAAGATTATGGTTAGTTTGCTATTGTTGGGGAAAATAAATCTCATTGTGTGAAAGAGCTCTTGTTGATAATCTTGATTTCACTCCGGCATGTGTTGCTTGGTATTCATTGTGACATTTTATAAGTTGAATTGTAGAAGTCTGAGGCATGATTGTGTGATTTGTAATCTTGATTATGTGAGTGACTTATTCATCACTGTATTGAGCATGGTTAACCCAACACTTCACATGTTCTTGTATTAATTTGATGTTGATAAGAAGCACAAGATTGTGATGTTTTTTCTATACTATGGCATGATGAGATTGCTATGTGGTATTCTTTTTCCAGAATGGTATTTTTAGTCAAAAGTAGGCATTTGTTTCTCAATGATGGATGGATGATGACTGTCTTAATAGAAAATTAGTCGTTGGTTGCATAAAATTGCTACTTATGGACTGCATGGCACTATAACATGAGTATGCGATGGATCTTTACGTTTAAAATACTTAGGATCTAGTTGTGACTCTGTTATAATTGTTGTCCATATTGGAATTCATTTAAGTGTTGTGTCAAGAATCTATAATGCTCCTAAGTAAGTTGACCATGTGCCATGAGTGTGTAAGGCTGTTGTATATTCCTTGTTGCAACTAATGCTAGAACTTTCCTGGTGTGTGTGCAAAGCGAAATAAATATTGTGAGTTTAGGAAATGATTTAGGCATTTCTTTGACAGCCATTATTTATACCCTTTTCTTTTTACCCACCTTTACGCATCATCTTTGCTAGACCTGTTGAGCCTTTAGCTTGTTTTTTTGTTAGCCTCATATGTAGCATTATCCATTTTTTTCTGCAGAGCATAATTTTATCCAAATGCTCCTAAGCACTTTAGTGTAAAATAAAAATTTGAGTTAGAGGTTTGACAAATAAGAGGAAAAAGGTGAGATTAAAGTCAAAGTCTAGTTATTGGTATGTGAAAGTGTTGTGGTTGGGAGTTGCAAAGTGTTGTTAAAAAGTCTCAAATTTATCTTGGACATGTTACAATGAACCTGTTTTGGCTCTGGTCCTTATTGGATATTGTGCACCTCAACTAAGGAAAATCACTTAAGTTAAGGGTGGCTATTATAGGGGGTGCATAACATGAAAAGGGTGCAAAAAAAAAAAATTGAAAGGGTTGCATACTCCCACCATAGGGTTATTAATTAAGCTTAACGAGTTGGGGTGAAAAGCAAATCTGTGAAGATAGTAGAATTGGAAATTGGTTGTTAGAGATTGGTCTTAATAGCATAATGTAGTGTATTAAAGCGCTTAAGGAAGATAGTCACTATTTCTAGCCAAAATAGTTCCTACCCATCCTTTAGCCTACATTACAACTCGTAAAAGACCTATTTGATCCTAATCTTAGCATTCTAATATTAGTGGAGTATTACGCTAAGGGAAAGCATATGGTCATCAGTTGTAAATTGAGAATTCTTTGTGAGAGTGAGTGCAACTTGAATCTTATACCCATGTTGTTAGAAATTGCATGATTGTGAGTGATTATAGGTTACTTTCTTGTTGTGAGGGCACATGGTTTATAAAGGTTAGCTAATTTATATGATTTATTTGCGTAAACAGTATATATGAATTTTCCAACTAGTGTGTCCATTCTTGAGGATAAGTTTTTCTAGTAATGATCTATGAATCTAACTCTTATGCCTAATTGTCGTGTGAGCCTATTTGAGCATTTTGTGTTTCCTCTATAGGTTTGTAATTTGATATATGAATAGATGTATGATTTGTTCGAGGAAAAACAAAGCTTTAAGTGTGGAGTGGTGATCTTGGGCATATTTATACGTCTAAGTACCATAATTTACCCATATTTTAGCTAAATTTTGAGAACAAAAACACTTAATTCTTACATTTTTACTCTACTTTGATTTAAGTGAGTTTTCCTATATGATTAGCATGATTTTCAGGTCTAATGAGGTAGATAAAGACTCTTTGGGGACTGCAGATTTCAGAGGAAAACTCACACAAGAGGAAAAGCAGCCGTTGGACCAAATGTTATGCATGGGAACTTTCTCCCAGGCCTATTTGCCATTTATAATAAGTTGGGGACTTATAAGGAAATTATGAGAGAGAGGGCTATTAAAAGACTTGTTGCTGAATTTTTATTTATTATGCTTTTTTTGGGTTTTTGAACACAAGAAAGAGCGGCTTAGTGTGAAGAGAGAGAAAAATGTTTCTCCTTGATTTCACTATTTTTCCGATACCAAAATCGACTTCCAATTTTTGGTATGATGAATATTCTTATGGTGATTTCTGTTTTATTCATGAGTAGCTAAGTTTAATTATTAAGGTTATGGAAACCTTGTAGTATACTATTTATTTCTATGGGTTTTGAATTTATTATGTGTAGATGCACTTATATTATACTCTCTTTGTTATGATTGAATTCTCATGGTTGTAAACATAGGGAATGTACCATTAAAACATAACTTGTTCGATAGAAAAGTTTATGTTGGGAAAAGAGAGTAGTTACAAGAGAAACACTGATACTATTACACATATCATCTTACTGTTACACTGATAGTATTACTGCGTACTTAAACCGAAACCCCCCTTTACTTTGGAACCTTCAATCAACAGTCTAATGATAATTGCAACACTTAGTGATCATAGTATTCCCTGTGGGATTCGGCACCCAACCCAGTTGGGTTCTATATTTGACAGCGACCGCTTACTCTCTCGTAAGAGAGGTATAATTTGGGCGTATCAGGCACTAGTCATTGTGTAGGAACCAGAACTCCCCTGCTTCTTCTTAGATCACTTTCCGCTATCTCTACCACTCTATTGCTAACCTCCACCCTATTAAAAATATCTAAACTTCTTACTATATCTCTCCACTTTTTCTACGTACTTCTTCTTCTTTTCCTGAACCTACTGCATATACACAACCAATCTGGAGATGTCCATATCCTTTTTCAACAAGGCTGCCTTACTCTCTAGATTCAAATCACGGGACAACCCACAAGCAAATTTCCTCATTCTAGCCCTCATGCTAGACACTATCTCGAGAGCATATTAGGCCAACTAATGGAATTTCAAATTAGTACAACTAATGGAACTTCAAATCATACTCGTTGACCATCATCCTACCTTGCTTTAGATTAACAAAATCTATAGTTTTTTCCTTCCTTGGCTCTTGAGAAAAGAAGCGGTCTAGAAAAGAACCAAAGAAATCATCCCATAGTTTGGATCCAACATCATCTCCCCTAGACTATTCCCATTCCTTATACCATTGGTACACCGTATCTTTCAGTTGATAGGCAGCGAATTCCATAGCCTCCACACTAGTATCATGCATAACTCTAAATATATTCTCCATCTCATTTATAAGACCTTGAGGATCCTCCTCAACTTTAGAACAAGTGAACACAATAGGAATCAACCACATAAATTTGGCAATCCTTGTGTTCTCAGAAGATGAAGTAATAGAAGCTATACGCTCAAACTGAGAAACTACCAACTGAGCCAACATATAAATACTGATAAAATTTTTACTTGCCACATCATCCTAAGGAGCTCGAGGAGGAATAGAGGGGACCGGTGGAACTCCTAGAGGGAAATCAGGAACTGGACCCGTAAACTGGGTTTGTACCCCATTAGCAAGGCGTGTCCTATCAGCATTTTTCTCAATGATCTGAAGAATAAGAAAGTGGGAATTAAAGGAGATTCAAGACATTAGACTCTATAGCTTGAAATAGAACAACAAGAAAGGGAAATATTGCTAAATGCCTTGTAGCCTTTTCCCTATAAGTGTGGCAAGCTAAACACCCATAAACGAGACTCTAATTGGAAATTTTTTGTTGGAAACCTAATGACACCAAACCTAGGCTCTAATACCACCTCTGCCATGACCCAAACCAGGGCCTATCCATGATGGGTATCTCAAGTCCCACGTGTATTAGAGATCACCCCCTGCACCTAACCAAATAAATATACCACACCCCAAGGTCGCATTAATTCCAAACATATAACAAGATAATGTATAATAGCCTAAGCTAGTTTTAAATGTATATCCATAACTAATCACCAACAACCGACCAAATAACCAACCGACACCGCCCAATAGCCACAGTAGTCCTAACAAAGTCTTCTAAATAATGATCCAAAACTAAATATCAATAAAGTGTAGGGACATGCCCCCAAAAATATCCAAAAATAGTATCTGATGTCTATAACAAAAAGAAACATAATCCTAAAATAGAGTCTTCCTAAGAATGGAAGCTCACCACTTCAAGTTGACTCTCGAACAATCCATGATCACTAAGCAGAAGAAGTATAAGTATGGTAAATTACTGCATTATGTGGGATACAACATCCAAAGATGATTAGCAAGGTGAACGCTATCATGTAACTCGGGGATAAGGATAACATAATGACATGATCAATAATTTACATCATTCGAAAACCAATGACCATAATAAAATGTGGATACATATATATATATATATATATCAAATATCGGGATAGGGAACAAGGCTTAACGTGTTATTCAAAACTTTTATCCTAGTTTGTGTAGCTCAAACATCATATAATAGTACCCACAGGCTATATAAGCCCCGGCTCTTACCCTCTTATCGGTCCCTACTGCGTATAGATGTACGAACAAGAGAATAATCTCATATATGCACAGAGGGACTCCAACCTCCCAACATATACCAAGGTGACTTAAGACACCAGATCATCTAATGATTTATAGGGGACTCGAACCTATCTAGTCACTTTAACCCCCGCATCAGCAAACATGATTTCCACTATCGATCATTTGGACCTCCACTTTCACGACGCATCTACACAACCCTTATATTAAAATAAGTATCACACATTCTCATATATTTTACCCATTTCACATTAAGGCATACATTTTTGGTATCGCCATACCAATTACACTATCAAGGTAACAAGAACATGCCTAAAACAATTCCCATTATTTTTGAGAAATAACTCCCTTTGTTTATTAGTAGATGGTGGGAGACAATGACTCTCTTTGTTCTATAAATTATACCATTGTATTTCAAATACCTTTTTATATCATGCAATATTTCAAGACCAGTTCAATTTTACAAACCCCCACCTTTCTCATGTCTAAATACTAATTTCATACTATGGGTTCAGTTTATAACCACTTCAAAAGTCACAAGTTTAGGAAAATCACAATTCTCTAGTTCATTCACCATACCCATGAACCCATAAGTTTAAAACTATAATTAAAGCATGAAAATCATATATAAACCATGAGAAGCATTGTTCAATTCATAAACAATCAAAATCCCCAACCTTTCTTTCAAAACCAATATAAACATCATATGGATAATACTTTAAGACACATTCTTTTACAAAAGTAACAATGAGGGAAGAGTAACATGCCTGAAATAGTAAGATGTACGGAGAGAAACCACACTTGAAAGACCTAAGTGATCAACCTCTTAAAAACTCTAAGTTTTCTTGACCTTGAGGATTTAAGAGTATTAAGAAGTTACATTGATAGTTTTTGAGTGGTAATGATACCCTAAGGAGGTTATAAGTCATGGGTTCCAAGTTGGGTAAGAGGGGAAATGTCTAGAATGCCCTTAACTTAAAATCAAAAAAAGTACCGCCTTTGATTACAAGTCAATCATCGACTCGTAAACACTACTTGCGACTCCTCGACACGAGTTGTAAATAATATAGTACCACTAAGGCACCCTACACTGTTGACCTTATGACTTAGCCACAGGAATCATAATGTGACCATACGACTCTTAGGGTCCAATCAAGGTCAACACTAAACTCAAATTGGGACTTACACTGGACAGCCTACGATTACACCTAACGACTTTTAATGTATCCTTACGTACTCAAGAAGGTTTCAAGGTCCAAAATTTGAGGTATTTTAATACTTATTAAAACTTTTGTCTCTCAAGAAATGAGTGGAAATAGGCTATTTTGGACATGAGGGGTCTATCTATACCCTATTTCATGTGCTCAGGTAATGCAATCGCACAACCAGGTGTGCAATTGCACAAACTTAATGAAGAAGTAGATATGGAAATCAGCATACTCCTTACTGTGACTGCACTATTTTTTGCACATCATGTGTGATCATGGGTCACACCAGATGATAACTGAAACATGGAAAGATTCTAAGTTTCTGCTAAGGCCTCGAGATTTGTTTGGAATTTATATGAAAATAATCTATGTAACAACACTACATTTAATGTTCTGGATACAATGTCAAAGTTAGATTTTTCATCTGAAGTCATTTCAACCGAATATGGGTCCCACATTAAAATTTCCAATTTTCCAACTTTCCAACTAATAGGTCAAAATGAGCTCGGGTGCCTCGAAACCCAAACTAAAAGTCTACCTAGACAAAAATTGATATTTAGAGATGCTGGCGCTGTCAGAATTTGTATTCGGGATTGTTTTGCTGAAGTTTTTATCTGATCACCATTTGGAACCAGTGAAGACTTCTAACATAAAATTAGCTTTAAAAACCAAATGAACTACCCGGTAACCAAACTGTTAGTCCCAATAAGTCATAAATGACTTAGGGCAGCTATGGATAGGCTCTAACAACAAAAATATATGGATTATGAAAAATGACCTAGAGGGTCATTACACTATTACACACTAATTTTTTAGTTACTACTTTTGGTGCATTATCAACATCAACAACATCATTCCTTACCTCATCATTCATATTCATAGGAGGATAAATTATATCCTTACCACTATGAGTAGTAATAGATAAACAATGACCATCGTTCTTTAAATTTTTTATAGTATTGCTCAGAATAGTGCATGGCTGACGTTGATTTAATGTAGCCAATATCTGACCTAATTGGTGCTTAATCTGCTTAATCATTGTTCTATGGAATTCTAATTTTTAGTTCAATCACGATATGTCTTTCGTAATCTCCTTAAAATAATTCTCTTCATTCTCTAAACCCTTCACCAGCTTTACAAGCAATGCTTTCATCCTCGAGTTAGCATCATGATTTCTCAGTGGAACATAAGCACCACTCTTTTTCTTATAATCATCCTTCCTCCTCCAACCACCATATCTCTCTACTTTAATTCCTATACTTGTCCCCATAATAGTTTTGACCTTGATTCTCTTTCCTCAAGTTCCAAGAGTCCTTATTAGACCCTTGGCCCTTGGTTAAAAAACTCGTCATCTCTCTATATTGAAACTTAGACTCCTCCTCTAAGTTAAAATCAATATGTATAGAAGAATTACCTCGAATGCCCACAACATTCACCTTTTCATCATTTATAGTTGCAAATTGCATTGCAATTAACCCAATCTCTATCTATAGTTATGCAACCTCTTGAGTCATTGTATGATCTAGGCTTATCTGCTTACTAGAAGCACCAATATCATAATTATCATATCCTCATTCTGCATTATATGTATGCCACTCTCTGTTGGTATTAGAGACCTAGTCTAAGATTTTTACAGCTAGCTCCCGACGAAGGCTCATAAAAGCCTCACCAGTAATAGGCAATAGCTTTGGTGTTTGTATTCAGGGCTATATAGAATATTTTAAGCAATTTCCTCCCTAAAATTCTATGATTGGGCATAGTCATCAACTTTTTTGAACCTCGACCATATCTCGTATAATGCCTCTAAATGCATTTTCCTAAAATTATAAATCTCTTTCTTCAACTATAACATTTGAGAAGGCAAGAAGATTTGTCCAAGAATAGTTTCTGCAGCTCATTCCTATTAGTGATCGATGGACCCACAAGGTAGTTCCCCTAACTATAATGCAGCTTCTTCTATAAGAGAGAATGGGAACTACCTTAGTCTCAAAGATTCCTAACTCACCCCGAGTAAATCATATGAAGTATGAAGTCCAACAAAATTCATGATGTGCATATTAGCATCATCAGTTAGTAAACTAACAAGAACACCCTTAAGATTAAGCAGCTAAATCATAGCATTCATAACATCAAACTTCACTCCTTGGGGAAAATCATGACTTATGATAGATTTTGTATTGATAGGCTCAAAATTACCCCAAATCTTTCATCGAATCATTAATTGCTGGTAATTACAGAAAAGTGGGGTGTTGAACTCTTCTTTTCTAGCTCTATCTCTATTGAGTGTTGCTCTACCTCTTCTTTCTATCTCACTCTTTCCTCTTGGTTTAAATGACGAGAAGATTTCTTCCTTACATTCTCTTCGTCTAGTAATTATGCAGTGATTTGCACGACTATTTCTAAAACATTATATGAAAAAGGCAGAATCAAATTAGGGTCATCTTGCACCCCATGATCATGCTCTTCCATCTTACGATTCTTTCATAATGCCTAATCGAGCTTATGTCAAGTGGGATCATAGGATTGCCTTAACTCTAAGTACCGGGCATAGACCAGCGTATGCCCAAAAAATAATAGAAAAACAAAAAACAACAACCTCAAAAATTGATGTCGCCCAAAATTACACCTCTAAGAAAGTATAATGTGGTCATTGTCAAACAAAGAACCCAACAAAGGTTGGGTTCGAACCCACAAGGAATAGGATAAATAACTGTCAAGAAGTTGTTGAAGTAGTTGAAAAGTGTAGAAAATAAATAGGGGGATTTTGTGAGAACAATAACAGTAGTAACAAATCCTAATCACTTTAGGTTGAAATCAATATGAGACGAATACTAGGACTGTATTCTCCCTGACTTCCTAAATTCAAAGACTTGTGATGATCATTAAACTATCTCAATCTGTTGCATGCAGAATCTAATAAGTTATGTATCACCAACCATCTTTTGAGCACCTTTGGTGAATTTTACTCATCACATTTTGAGTCTTAGAGTGTTGCATAACTGTAACACCCCACATTTTACATGTACTAGTAATGTTCACATAAAATGACATACGACTTGATTTAATTACTACCAAAATTTTTCAAGTGTTCAAGTGTTGGATTGGGGCACTATATGGAAGTCTATTTAGAGACTGTGGCCTTAAACGGAGAAAATCATTGACATGCTTATGGAACTTAGGAAGCTAGCAGGTGAGTCACCTGTGTGCTTAGCTTAAAAATTATATATACATGAGGGAGAAGAATTCATTCATAAGTGAACTCACTTGAGGTCTAGACGTTAGTAAAAAGAAAGGGGAACGAAGACAAGGCTTAACGCCGAAACCTTCCAAGTCTTGTGACAAACGATGCCCAAGTTAGGGAGGCTATTTAAGCCAATGGTTTAACATTATATTGGGCCAAGATGTTCAGCCCAAGATTTTTATATAATAGGCCCAACTACATTCATTCACTACTAACAAAATTGGGCCCAAACAAAGTGCAAGAAAGATTAAGGAAATGGGCCACTAAAGCCCATTGATTTAGAGATCCAAAAGGCCCAAGTGAAAGGGGAAAATTAGTCATTGACCAATTTGAGTTAATCAGCTGCAAATATAAGGAGAAAGTCGGTCTAAAGTCTCCTTAAAAAGGGACCAAAACCGAGCTCCCTAGGTTAATCAATAAAAGACCAAAAAAATTTCAGCTGTTCTCTCTAAGTTTCTCTTGGCATTTCTTCACCTTGGAAGGCAACCAAAGGTTACTTTTTGAGTTCTTGAATTAGACCTACACCTTGGGAGTTAAGGTATGTAAAAATAACCATATATTTGATATGAATTTTCCATGGAAAACAAGATAAGTTGGCTGGTTCACTGTGCAGGAATTTCTGGACAGCTTGTGTCCTGAAAGTTGTTGTTTGGTTTTCTTGGCTTTGGAACGATTCTTACCCTGATTTTTGACTTTAATATGATATAAAGTTGAGGTTATTAACATGTTATAGTGTGTATATGGTTGCCAAGGTTGCTGGACTGTTTTGCTAGTTCTTTGGAAACAAGTATCCTTATATGATCTTATGTGCTTCCAAAATGGTATTGGACTGTTTTGTTGAGGGGGCTGTTGTTTCACGTTTCCCCCTACGTTTTGAGCTATTTTGTGACTATGTTAAGGTTTATTTGATGTATATGTATGTTTGGAGCATCTGGTTCAAAGTTGGGACAAGTATGAATTGTTAACGACGAAATGTAGGGAGACGACGAGATGTTGTGCTTCTTAGTTGAGCGTTAGTAAAATGGTTATGTGTTGTAGTTATGGACTGTTGCCAGCATGTTATAGAGCTAATATAGGCTGTATACATCATGTATATGATAATGTATGCTGGTTGAATACAGTTAGAATTGAGAAAGTCGGAATAACACCATTGAGTTGATGGTTATACGTTTGTTGCCAAAGTGTTGTGTCTTGTGAGATTGGGCTGTCCAGATGCATTGATTAGCTGCTAATACTAGCTTTAAAACATGATATTGTAGATAAATAGTTGGAAGAAAAGAAGTCATTTCGACGTAAAAACAAGTTGATATGTCGAGGTATGTAAGGCTATTCGATCTCTTATTATTTGGCATGGAATCCAAAGTCTTCATTGGCACATAGAGATCTTTACAAACTTCGACATAACCACTCCACTCTTTAACATGTACTTGTGTGTCCAGATTCGAGCATTGTCACTGCTGCATACATACATTGGGTACCATGACATATGAGTCTTCTTTTTAGCTAAATAAAGTTCATACGTTGTTTATGTCCTACATGTTTCACTAATTGTACAACCCACTCTTTTCATTATGATAGATGTTACATGGACACATACTTGTCATTTGTCATGCTTATAGTCTTATAGCTCAAATGTTACGACCACCAAAGATTCATCTCAAAAGTAATAAGAAGATTTTTTGTCTACAGTTGCTTCTGTTGGGTGGTATCCCAGGGGTGAAAAATCACCTAGCATGGGTCAATCCCAGTATTACAGGGGGTATCCCAGGGGTGAAAGGAAAGCCTAGCATGGGTCGATCCTGATATAGATTTACCACTGATCAGCTGGTCATCTGTATTACATGCTGTGCACAGATTGTACAAGTAATAAGAGTAAAGTAACATAATTGTTATAAGATACATGACTCCACAATATTCATAAAGGTGGTCTTTTACCCTACAGCAGTACATGGTTTCATTTGAGTGTTTTTTTATCTCATATATAGTACATGTTGCCTTACATATTCAGTACATTATTTCGTACTGACGTCCCTCTTGGGGGACCTGCATTCCATGCTGCAGGTACAGAAGCTAATAAACCTCCCTAGTAAGAGTACAGGATATCAACCGCAGTCACTGAGCTCCAGGTTGCTTCGGGGCTTTGAGTCTTATCATATATTTTTGCATTGTATAGTATCTTATCATGAGGCGGGGCCTGTCCCGACCCTTATAAGATAATGTTTCTTGTCTAGAGGCCTTGTAGACTACGTAAAGTATAGTATGGTCATGTATCGTATCGTAGACATTGTGGCTCCAACGGCCTAGTCATATAATATCTTTTGGCTTGCTAGTCCTATTTATCTTTTGAGGGCATGTTTAGTATGAAAGGAACTTATAATGTTCATAGGTAATATATTGCTACAGGTTGGTTCTCCCGAGCCTTACCGGCAACGGGTGCCAGTCCGCCTTAATAGGATTTGGGGCGTGACAATAACTAACCCTTTTCCTAGATCCCAAATTAGCTATCTTTTTCTCGGTCTCAATTTTAATTAGATGAATGGTGATAGCTTCAAATTACTATTGTAATCTTCTCTAGAAAATCATAATACATTCAAGAATATTAATCAAGAATGCTTTTCACTTTCTCTACTTTGTTATTCCATAAGGGTTCCCTAACCCTAGTATGGAGGTTTAGACGCTCATATTTGCAAGAATATCCATAGAATTCATGACATAAAGCATATGAATAATCTTACAATAAATTAAGAATGAAAACCAAAATCTCAAAATTAATCTAAAACCATAAAAATTAAGAACGTGGATTCCATGATCAAAAGTGTATCTCAGAATTAATATAATGTTGGAAGTATAAAGAGTGCATAAGAAAATAATAAAACATAAATGGGGTACTTATAGTTACATCAGAAACCCTGAAAATCCCATACAAAATAAAGTAGGAAAATCATGTCGATACCTACCTACGGACTCACTTACGGGCTATAGGTACTAACTATGGACACTAGGTGGGTTCATAGGTTTCAAAGGGAACTCCAGGATTCAGAACTTTTTTTTGCTACTTACCAACCAGCTTACGATGGTCGTAAGTACTACTTTTAGCCAGTAAGTGGGTCAATAAGTAGTCTTCTATAAATCAAACCTTTAGAAATTTTTGCTACTTACGACCCTACTTGATATGGGCGTAAGTACAAATTATGATCGATAAGTGGGTTGGTAAGTAGTTGAATTTTTTTGTCCATCAGTTTTTTTTCTTCTTCTGCTCCAAAACCTATTTTTCGGCAAAATAAGCATAAAAACACATCACAACTAATAAAAAGACCTAAGTACTTGTATAATTTCCTAGATTTAAGTATTAATAGTTCCATGAAACCATTGAACATCAACACCCTCAACTTAGAATGTTTGCATATCCTCAGTAAACTAACAAATAACAATCACAACACGATGCTTAACTAAGAGAAACCTAAGGCTCCTATGGTAGTTTACTAAACTTTTAGCTCAAAATTTTACCCCCTCCCATTTACAACTTTTCAAAACCACTGTGTGGATCTATGTAGTATAACAGTATAACACAGAGGAATCAACCAAGGAATTATATTAGCAATTAACAACCAAAGACATATGCACTTTACACTACCCAAATAGATAAGCAGTAAATAACACAACCCATGTACCCTCGAAAATAAGAAGTTCCAACTCTTACAGTATCATAGTGCATATTAATGTGTGGACGATGTCAAAATAGTCATGCTCACAAAAGAACTTCTCTCAATGTGCATAGAATACCGTATTCTTGCTCTTATTTTTTATACCTTAGTTTGTAGACTTCTAGACTAGGATACTATAGGACGTTACTTGACTTGTAATGCAGGCTTTGGGGCAGGTATGGTATATTTGGGATATATTGACTCACCCTCCTTGACACTAGAGTTACATTTTAGGCTTTACTTCTCAACCATTTTTATTTTATTTCTTCCTTATTATCCTATATTGTTCGTTCAGGTTGGGTGTGGTTTCTTCTTACTCTCTTTTTTACTTTTCTTTTTATTTTTCTTTCCTTTTTGATTTTCTCCTTTTTATTTTTTCTTTTACCCCAACCAAACCCTACTTTATTTTCTCTTAATCACACCCTTCTTCATAGCTAATTCCAACTCTGCACCCTTATGATAGCCACCCTCAACTTAGGAAATTTGCCTGAGTTGAGATGCACAATGACCAAAGAGGTACTAGGACCAAAGCATGTTTATTTTAATCAAACTGGGTTGGTGACAAAGTGAAAAGAAGAAAATCGGTCATTGTAGGCTCAAATAAGGGATTAAGGGATGCTTATTCACATCGGCACGGTTATTTTGGCTATAATTGGATTAAGTCAAAAATAGCCTGTGATCATGTCCTAACCAACTATCCTACAACCTAAGCAAGACTAACCGGGCAATTTCAGCATTAAATGCACACAAGGAACTAGTTAAGTAACTCACACACATATGGTACATAATTATGTCACAAACTACTACCAATCTGGTTCATGCAATGCTAAGCTATGGTCATTTTGTCCCTAATAATAATGTCATGACAAGATTCAACCGATGGTCACACATATATATTCACATCCCACAATTCACAAAATTTTAGGAGAGGCATCCTTTTTCAAACACTTAAAAACATAAGAAAAACATGTCAACTATACTTACGCTCCATATTTTTCTCCTAATTAAACAAAACAATACCTAAAAATGTCATCTCTACTAAAAACATAAGAAAAATATGTCAGTTGTACTTATGCTCCAAATTTTTCTCCTAATTAAACAAAACAATACCGAAAAATGTCGTCTCTTCTAATAACAAACTTTATATAAAATATACACGGGAACAAAAACCCCAAGAAGACATCGAGACCCACAAGTATCACCAACCCAATCGAATAAGGCTGCATTGTCCCTAATGCACTTGGCCGCTATAAAGCAAAGAGAGTTAGGAATATATCTGTGTCACCATAGATGCGTAGATATGATGTCAATCACATGCATAAATAACAAGATACTTTGGGATGCCTCCCAAGCTATCATGACCTGAACTAGAGCCAAGTCGTGATGGGTATCTCAAGCCCTCAATGGACCAAAGAACAACCCCTTATCTTAACGTTCAGAGCACAATAAATGAATACAATGGAGGCCAACTAAAACTAATATGAAGAATAGTTAAACCAACTAAAACTAAGAGTCAAAATAAACAAACAACCCACACTTGTCCATAAAAGTCTCTAACCTAAGAATTCCAAACTAATTTGGGACATGCCCCCAACTATAACCAAAAAAGAATCCAAATAGAAATACTAATAAATAACAAAAAACAAGTGAAATGATTGGGCTTTTCGAATGATGGAGGCTCACAACATTATAGTAAATCCACAGGAGTACCAAGTCACCTAATGCTGCACAAGAGTAATATAAAAATCGTTGGACCCTATATCATAAAATAATACAATGTCCAAGGATGGTCAGTGGGCTAGCACTAGCATGTAACTCAGGGAAAGGGATAAAATAATGCCAATTTGAAAAACAAGTCTATAATTCCAATTCAAAAAATAAGTCAAAACCTCATGCACAACATTAATAGATACATATATAGGATACCGGGATAGGGACGAGGTTCATGAACATGAGATTTTAAAGCATTAGCTTAAACTTTGTAGCTCGACCTATCCTAGAGGTACCCACGGGCTATATGGGGTCATCTCCCCAACTAGAAGTGCATCAGTAGGGCCCCCAGTGTATGTTAGCCGCAAGAACTGAGAAAACTAAGAAAAGACTAAAGACAACAAGGTGATAGCTATCCAAAATATAATATGTGCACCAAGCACACGGTCATAAAGACCCCCACATCAGCAAACATGGTTTTCAGTGTTGGTCCTCTCCACCCCCCCCCCCCCCCAAGAACTATATTTTCATGGTGAGCTAAAAAAATTCTTTTTTAAGCCTAAATTAAAATAGTTTACACATAAATCCAACCATTAAACCAGGAGTCATTCATTAAGGAATTTACCAACAGAGTATTGTTATACTAATATGCTTGCAAGCTAATTCAATTATGCGAAACAAGTCCATATAACCAGTAGACTCCTAATTTCCATTTAAAATCAAAAACCATAGCCACCAAGGATATTCCAAAACCATTTTATCATTCATTATCCTCTAATCCAATGCAATATTCCAAAAGTAAGTTAAATCATGCAAATATCATATTCAAAGCCAAAGTTATAAAGGTTGGTTGAGTTTAATTCTATTACCAATCCAAAAATCCATCAATTTGGGGAAAACCCACATTGCCTATTCCAATCATTATAACCATGCACCTATTAAGCCTAAACAACCATCAATTGAAGTATAAATAACACATTTAAACCATGGAAAATACAATTCAAGGAATAACCATTAAAATCCCTCAACCCAATTTCAAATCCAATAATTAAAATCATACTAACAATGATTAAATAGAAGTCACAGCATAAAATTCAAGTTAAGGATGAGAAACATGCTTGAAATATAAGAAAAATTAAAGACAATTTGATGTTTGGAGCCCAGAGTAATGATTTCTTGAAAAAACACTTGTGCTTTCATGGGTTGGAAGTTAAAGAAGAGAATAGTAGTGTTTAATCTTTGAAAACTGAAGGAAAATGGTTGATTTTTTGTTTAAAAGTCGTACCAAGGGTAAAAAGGACAAAAGCCCCTCACCCCGAGTAAAAAAATAAAAATTAGGTGTTTTTAACATAGCAACGTGGCACAACAACATCGCGAAGGCTAGCCTTCGAGCCATGCTGCTATCGCTGAGCTCTAGTGGTATGGCATGCCACTATCACACAGGCACACTGCCTCAAAGTTCTAAAATAGCCCCAAACCCCTTCTGAAAATTTCAAAACACCCTATTAACATCTCTAATAATAATTCAAGTCAAAAATTGACATTACCCATGTGGAAGGAAATAAAATGATTGAAATCTTATTAGGTCTTATGCTATCCCCCCCTTTGGATCATTCATATCCGAATGAGGAGTTAGGACATTTTTAGCATGATAACAAAAATAACACGGTAGAATCCAAGGACAAATTTGAAATATGACAAGAGGAAGAATGAAAAGTATACCTTAAGCACTTTCATCCAACAGTGGGAACAAGAATGGGTACTTAGCTTTCATATCTTCCTCAGCTTCCCATATAGCTTTTTCTATCTTTTGATTTCTCCAAAGGACCTTTACCAAAGCCACATCCTTTGTCCTTAACCTACAAACTTGTCTATCCAATATCTCAATCGGGATTTCCTCATAAGACATAGAATCTAAAACACCAACATCCTCAGCAAGCACAATAAAAAAAGGATCACCCACACATATTTTCATTATAGACACATGAAAAATAGGGTGAATAGAGGCCAAATATGTTGGTTGATCTATATCATATGCAGCATTCCCAATTCTTATTACCATTTGATATGGACCAATGCAATAGAGATTGAGCTTCCCCTTATTCCTAAATCTCGTAACTCATTTTATATGAGAAACCTTCAAAACACTCAATCGCTCACTTCAAGCCCCAACTCCCTTTGCCTCACATCCGTATAATACTTTTGGAGACTTTAAGCAGTCTTAAGACCTTCTCTAATCACTTTCTCCATGGCTTGTTGAACCATGTTAGGGCCAAACAACCTAGTTTGGCCAACCTCAAACCACCCAATAGGATACCTATACCTTCTACAATAGAGAGCCTTGCAAAGAGCCATTTGAATGTTAAAAGTTAGAAGTAAACTGCGTACCATAGTATAAAATAATGGAAACTGGTGCTCCATGCAACTTAACTATCTCCTGAATGAACAATTTAGCATAATCCTCTCCTGTGTAGTTAGTCCTCATATGCAAGAACTGAGTAGGCTTTGTCATCCTATCCATAATGACCCAAATAGAACCATACAAATTGTGAGACCGTAGAACACTCATAACTGTAATGCCCTGAGAGTACACCCTCGGTGTAACACAGTGCTTACAGTCATGAGGGACCACAAGCTAACCCATGAGTTGGTACCTGCTAGGAGTACTAAATAATATAATGATAATATGGATGAATAACTGTTATGCCATAAGGTTGTAAGTAATGAAAACTGATAAAATCTATAAATTCCAAACTGATAAAATAATCTGACAATATCAACTGAAGTCTGAATACTGAATGACTAAATTTAGTGTCTGAAAAGCCTCTAAACTGACTAAATATGAGTTGATGGGACAAGCCCCAACTAACTCAAACTTACTACTAAACTAAAAGCATGAAATAAAATAATCTATCATCGAAATATGAGGATGCATAACTGCTACTGCTGCAAGCCTAAGAAGTCTAAGTGCGATTTGAGAACTGGACGTCTGAACCTATAATATTAAACATCATAGGGCAAGAAAAGGGTATGCAATCAGCACTTTAAATGTACTAGTATGCTAAATGAGGTAGGCAGATAAGCATGGTGTCATAAACATAAACAAATAATCATCTAAATATATATACTAATAACATAAGGTACTAAATGGAGTACATAAAGTCTGTAGATACTGAGAATACAACAAATCTATAAATACTGAGGATGCTTGACCAAGCATATAACATGAATTGAATGTAGTCTGTAAACTAAAATTCTAAGATTCTGATGACTGAATGTATGATATCTGTATGCTATGATCAAGCAAAATAATAACTGGGTTACTGAGCTAATTTCAGAACTGAGACTATAAATTAAGACTGTGGGAGGTATCATCCAACCGACATACCCTAATTTGAGCTAATTGGGGTCCAACCTATTACCCCAATTAGAAGGGTATTAGTACCGTGCCACAGGTACTAATGCTGCCAATGTGGATCCACTATACTGACGTACTGTATTGTCCTGAAGGAATAAGGGTGTTAAGGCTGAATTGACAGGTGACACCTGCCAGATAGTCAATCCTAAACTGATGGGTGACTTCTCATATCCTATGCTGGCTGTATAGTTCTAGAGCACAAGGACTTCTACTAACGACTCTTCTTACCTGATGGGTAAGTTATTATCCCTGCACTCACTTAAAGCTAAATCTTACTCCTAATTGAATAACACTAAGTTACTAAATTGTTTGGAATTTAACTGGCCGATCTAGTAATGCTCATAATACATTTTCAATTTATTCTGAAGATACTGAGATGAGACTAATGTAAGTAGCTATGGTGTTCGGGTATTCAAAACCCCCAGGACTCAAAATCAATAATAGAAAAATAATATCAAGCCTAGAGGACATAGCATGAGAGTTTTTATCAAGTACTTATCTTTGTAGGCATTTTATCAAACACTTGTAATTCAAAGTATAGTCTAATCATGGGAATGACATGAAACTAGAAGTAATAGCATGAATTCAACATCTATGACGCCAAATCATGATTTAATTCAATGAATAATAACATTAAAGGATGTGAAATTTTATAACAACAATAATTCCATTTAAACATAGTGTTAAATCCAAGTTCATAGAGATTCATGGTTGTAAACATGATTTAAAATCAAGGTAACATGAAAAGAATATAATTTTGCAAATAAAAATGGATACTTGGACTCCATGTATGAAAGGAACCCATGGATGAACATTTAACATACCTGGGTAGACGAATTCGTGAGGATTGAGGGTGAGTTCTTGAGATTTGGCCTTGAATTTTGAAGGTTAGGGTTTTTTGTTCTTGAACAGAATTGATTTAATTTGAGAAAATAATGTAAAAATGAGCAAATAATGCTTTATTAGGGCTTAAATCCCGTGTTAGGATGGATTAGAAACTCTGGGAAAAGACCAAACGACCCTTGGAAATTTAAATCATGGACTGAAAATCCCAATTTTTGGCCTTGGGGTAAAGCGGTGCAACCACTTCGTGCCACTGGAAAATGACAATTGGGATTGGAAGCTTGGCACGATGCGGTGGAATCGTGTTGCCTTACTGGTAATTGACAATTGTGAACTGTGACTAGGGCGTGATGCGCCATTATCACCGAGAAATACTAGAATTTGACAATTGCCATTTGGGTGGCCTCCGCGATGCGGTAAAGTGCCATTTGGCACACTACTTTACAAAAATAGCTCTAACTCTTCACCCGAGTATCGAATTTGGGCAAATTTTATATTGTTGGAAAGCTGGCTGAATTTACTACGCAATGGTAAGCTCTAAACTAAAAAATACTAGGTATTTAGAAAAATTTATATAGGATAAATCCTGTACTTAGACATAAATTAAGCTAGGGAAATACGAGGTATTACAATATCTCTCCCTTAGGAATATTCGTCCTCGAATGAGACTGATTAAGATGAGAAACATTGATAGACTAGGTTTACACACTGAACATGCACAATTGAAACATGATTGCATGACTAAAATCACTCATAAGCTGAGTTTTTTCATATGAACATGCATATCTGATGCATGAGTACATGGCTGAACTGATTCATGAATGCATGACCGAATATGCTACGGTAATGGATACCAAGTTTGTAATTTTAATTTAATATGGAACTGAGCAAGGATAAGGAAGGCAGATACCTCAATCTAAATATGAGTTTGCGGAGAAGAGGTGAGGATACTTGGTCTGCATATTTGCTTCTGCTTCCCACCTATCTCCCTCAACAAACTGATTTCACCAAAGAACTTTGTCTAGTAAAACTTCTTTGTTCCTTAGTCAATGAATTTGATGATTAAGAATTTTGACTGGAAATTGCTCATAGGAAAGACTGTTCTGAACATCTAGAATTTCTAAAGGAACAACTACTACTGGGTCACCAATACACTTCTTTAACAACGAAACATGAAACACAGGGTGTGCTGAAGCTAGATCTGAAGGCAACTAAAGCTCGTAAGCTACCTTTTCAAATAACTAAGAATTTTGTAAGGACTAATATATCGGTGTCTGAGTTTTCCTTGCTTGCCAAACCTATTCAATCCCTTAATGGAAGAGATTTGCAAGTACATAAGATCACCAACCTCAAACTCGAGATCTTTTCTCCTTATATTGGCATATGATTTCTGTCGGCTCTGGTCTGCCCTAAGCCTTTAACTGATCAACTATACTTTGTCTAAAGCATTAAACACCAAGTCAGGCCCAACTACTATGAACTCACCAACTTCAAACCAACCAATAAGAGAATTACATATCCAACCATAAAGAGCCTTAAACGGAGCTATCTGGATACTGGAATGATAGTTGTTATTGTATGCGAATTCAATCACAGGCAAGTGGTCATCCCAAATACCTTTAAAATCAACAACGTAGGCTCTTAACATATCCTCTAGAGTTTGAATGGTCCTTTCTTCTTGACTATCTTTCTAAGGGAGAAAGGCTGTACTAAGGTGAAATTGAGTACCGAGACCCTTTTGGAATGCCTTCCAAAAGTGAGAGGTAAACTGAGTACATCTATCTGAGATGATTGATAAGGGAACATCGTGCAACCTAACCAACTATTTGAGCTAGAGTTTGGAATAGTCCTCGGACAAATAAGAGTTATGAACTGGTAAGAAATGAGCTGATTTGGTTATCCTTTCAATGATAACCCAAATTGAATCATGCTGATGACGAGTATGAGGCAAACCCATCACAAAGTCCATGTTCAATTCTTCCCATTTCCATGTGGGAATACTGAACTCTTGTATGGACCCACTAGGCTTCTGGTGCTCAATCTTAACTTGTGGACATGTCGAGCACTTAGCTACAAACTCTGTAATATCCTTTTTCATCCCGATCCACCAATTGATCTACTATAAATTGCGGTACATTTTAGTGGCCCCCAGATAAATAGAGTAACACGCACCATGCGCTTTTGCAAGAATTCGTTGCCTCAGGTTAGGTACACATAGCCAACCCTGACAACGTAGTACACCATCTTCTCCTTGGGAGAAAAATTCTACCTTCTGATCTTTGACTAACTCTTTCAGCTTCACTAGACTGGGCTCTCTATCCTACTTTTCCTTCACCTACAAAATAAGAGATGATTCTGAATTGCTCTGTAGCCCATACACTACCCTTTGTTGAACTGACTAAGAGGACGCCTAGTCGGTCAAGCGATGAACTTCTTGAAATAACTTCTTATTACCATTCTCAACGTAAGCAATCTACTGAGAGCATCTTCCACTATATTAGCCTACTGAGACAATCTACTGAGAGCATCTGCCACTATATTAGCCTTGCCCAGATGATATAGAACACTTATATCATAATCTTTCAGTAATTCCAACCACCATCTCTGATACAAATTCTAATCTTTCTGAGAAAAGACATACTGCAAACTTTTATAGTCTATGAACACATCAAGATACACCCCATACAAATAGTACCTCAAAATCTTTAAGGCAAACACTAAAGCTACCAATTCAAGATCATGGGTGGGGTAATTCTTCTCATGGGGCTTAAGTTGTCTAGAGGCATAGGCTATGACCTTACCTCTTTGAATGAAAACACAACCAAACCCAACTCTGGAAGAATCACAGTACATAACAAACCCATCTAAACTATCTAGTAAAGTCAAAATTGGTGAGTCGAGTCTTCAACTCCTAAAAACTCTTCTCACAGGAATTGAAACACTGAAACTTGACTTTCTTCTGATTCAATCTGGACATGGAGACGCAATACAAAAAAACCTTTCAATAAACCGACGGTAATATATAGCTAAACCTAAGAAACTCCTAATATCTAATGGAGAGATGGGTCTGGGCCAGTTTCTCACCACCTTGGTATTTTGAGGATCAACTCTAATGCCATCATAAGAAACTATATGACCAAGGAAAGCTACTGACCTTAGCCAAAATTCTCACTTACTGAATTTGGCAAACAACTGATGGGTTCTAAAAGTCCTTAATACTATTTTGAGGTGATCTGCATGATCATTCTCGCTACAGAAATTAACAAGAATGTCATCGATGAAGACTATAATGAACATGTCCAAGTACTACTTGAACACACGATTCATTAAGTCCATTAAAGCTGATGGGGAATTAGTAAGACCAAAGGACATGACTAGAAATTTGAAGTGACCATACCGGGTTTAGAAAGCTATTTTTAGAATGTCATATTCTCTAACTCTAAGCTGATGATAGCCTGATATAAGGTCTATCGTTGAAAAGTAGTTGGCACACTATAGTTGGTCAAATAATTCATCAATTCTAGGAAGTGGATATTTATTCTTGATGGTGACTTTGTTAAACTGACGGTAGTTAATAGACATTCTGGGAGAACTATCTTTCTTACACACGAATAGAACTGGTACGGCCCACGAGGAGACACTAGGTCTAATAAATCCCTTATCTAGGGGATCCTTTAGCTATTCTTTTAATTGTTTGAGTTCAGTTGGAGCCATTCTAAACAGGAGAATAGAGATAGGTTGAGTGTCTGGGAGAAGGTCTATTCTAAAGTCGATTCCCTTTTGAGAGGAACTCTGAGAAGATATTCAGGGAACACATCTGGAAATTCCCTGACTACTGAAACTCACTCAAGTATTGGAGTCTATTAATTAGAGTCTTTGACTTAAACAAAATAGTAAACACACCCCTTGGATATCATTTTTCTCTCTCTAAAGTATGAAATAAGCAGACCCTTGAGCTCAGTTCATTTGGGAACTGGAAATAAACTATTCTATTTCTACAGTCAACTAGAGCATAGCATGAGTGGAGCCAATCCATGAAAAGAAAGACGTCAAAATTCATTATCTCTAATTCCAGAAGATCAACTAAGTAACTTTGTAAGATATTGTGACCGGACAGTTCCTGGTTACCTGCCTATCTAAAATGGAAACACCTACTGGGGTAGATGCTGAAATGGGATCTACTAAGATTTCAGGACTGATTCTAAAGTTGACAGCTATATAATGGGTAACAAAAGAAAGAGAAGCTCCAAGGTCTAATAAAGCATAAACATGTAAATGAAAAACCTACAGCGTACCAGTAACTACGTTAGGAGAATTTTCCTGATCTTGTCAGGACTGAAGAGCATACAATCTATTTAGATGCTGGCCACTAGTAGCATTGAAGCAGCACCCTACTGAGTCGGGCGATCGGCTGGAACTAACGACTGATGGGACTGGCCCTGTTGGCGTAACTCCCTACCTTTTTGAGAAACTACCCAACGCTCCTGAATCCGATGGCCTAGACTATCATACCCAAAGTACACATCACTGCCAGCTTTACACTCACCCTGATGGTTCCTACCATATTTCTGACATAGAGGATTCGTACGGGCACTGATAACACTGACTTGGGACTTAGAGCCTGGTTCTCTATCCTGGTTATCATTTCTGAATTTGGGTACTGGGGCACTGGATGAAGAGGGTAGTAAGGTTGATGATCTCTTATGAAAATGAGGGCGGTTACCACCTTCTGACCTTGGTTGACAGAAATTAAAACTATCTATTCTAGCCCTTTTGTTCTCCCTCTCTCTTTTCTTGGTCTTCTACTCCTCAATTTGTTGAGCATGGACCATCAACCTAGACAAGTCCATCTACCTAATGAGAATTGCGGTCCTACACTTCTTGACCACACTATCAGATATACCAGACATAAAGTTGCTCATCATAGATCTGTTGTCAGCTACTATATGAGGAGCATATCTGGCTAACTGAGTAAACTTGAGGGAATACTCCTTCACGCTCATGATGCCCTGCCTCAAGTTAATAAATTCTAACACCTTGACCTCTCTTAACTCCAATGGGAAGAATCTGTCTAAAAAGGCAATAGCAAACTTTTTCCATTCTATAGGCCCTGTATCAGCACCCCTATCTACCTTCCATAACTTAAACCATGTATGGGATATATCCTGTAACTTATATGCAGCAAAATCAGTACGTTCACTAGATTTCACCCCTATAATATTTGTTACCTTCTAAATTATATCTAAGAATTAACGTGGACCCTCTTTAAACTTGAATCCCATAAAGAAAGGAGGGTTCTTTTGGGTGAAGTCCCAAATCCTGGCTGCAGTAGTATTTGCTGCTGGATTGGCCAGAACAGCAGTTGATCGTTCATTCTGAGCTACTATAGAATTGGCTAGAGTAGTGAACGTAGCTCTGAAATCTATATAAGATACATGCTCATTCTGGGGATCTTCCTAAATGGGTGAAGGTGCTGGCTAGTTCCCATTTCTTCTTCTGTTTGTTCATTTTGGATGCATACTCTGTAAATAGAAGAAAGATTAGATTGGACATAGTTTAATATGAGCTTTTGCTTAGTCGTATGACATGAATACTGAAATAAGGGAAACTTTTCCAAAAATGCCTCATCACCTCTTTTCCATAAGTGTGGCACGCCACACCCATGCACAAGACTCTACTTGACGCGACTTTCATACTTCCTAGGACACTATAAAACCTCAGGATCTGATACCAAGTTTGTAATGCCTCGAAAGTACACCCTGGGCGTCACACAATGCTTATAGTCCAGAGGGACCACAAACTAACCCATGAGCTTGTACCTGCTATGAGTACTAAATAATATAATGATAATGTGGAAGAAAAACTATTATGCCATAAGGTTTTAAGTAATGAAAATTGATAAAATCTATAAATTCCAAACTGATAAAATAAGCTGACAATATCAACTGAAGTCTGAATACTGAATAAGTGATTGTAGTGTCTGAAAAGCCTCTAAACTGATTGAATATAAATTGATAGGATGGGCCCTAACTAACTCCAACTTACTACTAAATTGAAAGCATGAAATAAAATTATTTTTCCTAAAAATATGAGGACTCACCACTGCTACTGCTAAAAGCCTGAGAAGTCTAAGAGCAATCTGGGAACTAAACATCCAAACTGATGATATTAAACATCATAGCACAAGAAAAGGGTATGCGATCAATACTTTGAATGTACTAGTATGTTATATGAGGTAGGCAGATATGCATGGTTTCATGAACAAGAACAAATAATCGTCTGAATATATATACGAACAATATAAGGTACTGAATATAGTATATAAAATCTATAGATACTGAGAATACAACAAATCTGTGAATCCTAAGGACGCATGTCTAAGCATATAACATGAACTGAATATAGTCTGTAAAGAAAATTATTGAAATTCTAATGACTAAATGTGTGATATCTGTATACTATGTTGAAGCAACCTAAGAACTGAGTTACTGAACTGATTTCTAAACTAAAACTGTAACTTGAGATTATGGGAGGTATCATCTAACTGACATACCTCAATATGAACTAATTGGGGTTCAACCTGTAACTCAATTGTAAGGGTATTAGTACCGTGCCGTGGGTACTAACACTGGATGTGTGGATCCAGTATACGGATATACTGTATTATCCTAAAGGACTAAGGGTGTCAAGCCTGAACTGGCAGCTAACCCCTGCGATAAAGTCAAGCGTAAACTGATAGGTGACTTCTCATATCCTACACTGGCTACGTAGTTCTGGAGAATAGGGACTGCTAATAACGAATTTACCTATCTGACGGGGAAGCCGTTATGCCTACACTCGCTCGGTGCTAAAGCCTAATCCCAACTTAATGACACTGAGTTACTAAACTGTTCGGAGTTTAATTGACTAATCTAGTAATGCTCATAATATATTCTAAAGTTATTCAGAAGATACTAAGATGATACTAATGTAAACAGCTATGGTGTTCGGGTATTCAAAACCCCCAGGACTCAAAAGCAATAATAGAAAAATAATATCATGCCTAGAGGACATAGCATCAGAGCTTTTATCAAGTACTCATCCTTGTAGGTATTTTATCAAACACTTGTAATTAAAAGTTTAGTCTAACCATGGGAATGACATAGAATTTGAAGTAATAGCATGAATTCAACATCTATGATGCCAAATCATGATTTAATTCAATGAATAATATCATTAAAGCATGTGAAATTTGATAACAACAATAATTCCATTTAAACATAGTGTAGAATCCAAGTTCATGGAGATTCATGGTTGCAAACATGATTAAAATCAAGGTAACTTGAAAAGATCATAATTTTGCAAATAAAATGGATACTTCGACTCCATGGGTTAAAGGAACCCATGGATGAACATTTAACATACCTGGGTAGACGAATTTGTAAGGATTGAGGGTGAGTTCTTGAGATTTGGCTTTGAATTTTGAAGGTAAGGGTTTTTGTTCTTGAAGAGAATTGATTTAATTTAAGAGAATTATGTAAAAATGAGCAAATAATGCTTTATTAGGGCTTAAATCCCATGTGAGGATGGATTAGGAACTTTGGGAAAAGGCCAAACGGCCCTTGGAATTTTAAATTACGGACTTGAAATCCCAATTTTTTGCCTTGGTGTGATGCGGTGCAATTGCATCGTGCCACTGGAAAATGAAAATTGGGATCTAGAAGCTTGGCGCAACACGGTGGAATTGTGTAGCCACAATGGATGGGAATTTGTTCCTTCATGCGATGCGGTGGAATCGCGTTGCCTTCTTGAAAATTGACAATTGTGAACTGGGTCTATGACGCGATGCACCATTATAGTGGAGAAACACTATAATTTGACAATTTCCATTTGGCTGGCCTCTGGGATGCGATGAAGTGCCAGTTGGCACACTGCTTTACAAAAATGGCTCTAACTCTTCACCTGATTATCGAATTTGGGAGAAATTTATATCGTTGGAAAGGTGGCTGAATTTCCTATGCAATGGTAAGCTCTAAACTGAAAATACTGAGTATTTATAAACATTTATATAGGATAACTCCTATACTTAAAGCTAAATTAAGCTAGGGAAATATGGGGTATTACAGTAACAAAGTCCATATTAATCATCTCCCACTTCTACATAGTAAACTCTATCTCTTGAGAGATGCCACCAAGCCTCAGATCTTCATCCTTGACTTGCTAACAAACCATACACTTAGCCACAAAGTTCGCCATATCTCTCTTCATATGATTCCACCAGTAGATTTCCTTTAAGTCATGATGCATATTAGTTGAACCAAGATTAACTGTATATCTAGACACATGAGTTTCAGTCAAAATCATTTCCTACATCCTATCAACATCAAGAACAAAAAACCTTGATACCTTAAGATATCATCTCCCCTAATCTCAAAAGCCATAACCTTTTACTGACCCACATTATCTTTAATCTATATAAGTATGGGATTCAAGGCCTACTCCTTCTTCACCTCAGCAGCAAGAGATGATTTAACCACTTTTTGAACAAGCACTCCCCATCCTCAAAATTCAAGAGACAAACTCCCCAGTTAGCAAACTTATGAATATCCTTCACCGGCCCGCTTTTCTCCTCATCAATATGAGATAGAATCCCCATGGACAGCATGCTAAAAGTATCAACAACAATGTTAGCTTTACCTGGATGATAGTGAAGGCTCATGTTGTAATCCTCTAGTATCTTGAGCCAACGCCTCTGCATGAGGTTTAATTCCTTTTGTGTAAACACATACTGTAAGTTCATATAATCTGAATAAATATCTATGTCCACCCCTGCAGATAATGGCATCAAATATTCAAAGCAAATACCACAGCTACCAATTCTAGATCGTAAGTCGGGTTATTCCTATCATGAACCTTAAGCTACTTAGAAAAATAGGCTACAACCCTGCCATACTATATCAAAACATAGCCTAATCCTATATGGGATGCATCATATATAATAAAAAAAACCATTGGTACCCTCGTGTAGGGTCCGAACTGGCGTAGAAGTTAACTTATCCTTTAACTTCTCAAAACTACCCTCACAAGAATCAGACCATAAAAACTTAACCTTCTTAAGAGTTGATTTCATCAGTGGGTAGTAATAGACATAAAGCTCTCTACAAACCTTCTGTAGTATCCTGCCGAACCTAAGAAGCTCCTAATGTCAGTTGTAGCGTTGGATCTAGGCCACTTGTTAACTACCTCAACTTTTTGTTGGTCCACCTTGATCCCTTCACTAGAAACAACATGACCAAGAAAGGTCAAAAAATTTAGTCAAAATTCACACTTAGGAAATTTTGCAAACCACTTCTGATCCTTAAGAGTCTGCAACACAATTCGAAGGTGATTGGCATGATCCTCCTCACTCTTTGAGTACACCAATATTTCATCAATGAAGACTATAACAAACAAATCCTAAAAATTCCTTAACATTTGATTTAGAAGATCCATAAAAATAGCGAGAGCATTAGTCAACCCAAATGACATAACCAAAAACTCATAATTGCCATACCAGGTCCGAAGAGTAGCCTTTAAAATATACATTCTAAGTAGTCAATTACTCCATTTGACTTCAGTATCCGAACTTGACATATTAAAGATAAACCATATCGAGCCAAAATATGGATGTAGCTAAAGAACAAAATTACCACAGGATACACCATCGACTGAAAATGCAAACAACTAACTCTATATAAACTAGAGGGCATGAAATGTAGCAACAAAACTGAAATCATGTCGAAGGACAAATCATCGGTTGAAAACATCAGAAATCAACTCCATGTCTATTGGAGGGCATGAAATACCAAAATATGCTCAAAAACTCCCTAGCGTTGCAAACCACACTAGTAGTGGAAAAACCTCTAGTTACTCAGAGAAATGCAACTTAACCTGGAAACTAACCAATCCAACACCCCATCTCGGCAAAGGATATCTATACATACATATAATTGAGGAGAAATACAACACCAAACCTTATTAGGCTGATCAAAAACTAAAATGTAGATTTCTTGAATCCATCAAAGTCTGAAAATCATAACTTAATCAATCCATGAATCACCTCATTGAGGAAGAAAATATCAATCTCAGTACCAATGCCAAGGTTAAGACCACTGCTAAAAAAATAAACCAATCAGCTCAAGATAAAGAACTTCTAATTTTCCAACTCAAGAAGCGATCACCAGAAAGACCACCTACCTTTAATTCTCCAACTCCACTTTAGAAAAAATCCATGTCATGGCAAGAAAGGAGTATCCAATCTCCACAGTCATACTAAGAGCAAACCATAACAAAGAGAAGAATCCAATATATCTAAGAGACAAATCCAAGACATCTTAATATCAATATGAAAACCAAAATTAGGCGATGAAATTGCCACAATGAAGAATGGACCAAAAACTGGTGAAGTTCACAAATGTGCTATATAGGGAGGGATAGCCAGTACAAATCCTTGCCAACCCAGGAAGCAAGTCTAAGAATCTCAAACTCAAGAATGGGTAACTTAACTAAACTGCTAACTCTAAAATCACATAAGGTCAACTTACCTTTAATGCTTCAATGGATTCCATAGACAATCTAACATAGATAACAATAGAGGAAAACAATAAACCACACCTTGCAATCGGAAAAAATCAACAGCTCAGGCTATAGTTGCTTAAGCCACCAAATAAGAACCACAAATAACGGAATTCTAACTAGTTAACACTAGTCTAAATAGTTAACTATCGAGGATCAATTTCCTCAAATCATATCAATAGTAATAGTTATATCAACATCAATATAATGAATAGGTGGTACAAAAATGAAATAAATAGCGAGCACCACTCAAGGGCCACAATAACACCAATATGCCAAGATAAATAGGACTTCAACCCAAATACTACACCCATAGGGATAAAATATCAATATAGATCTACTAGATCCACTACTAAAAGAAATAAAGCGCAGGGGTAGTCATATAATCATGAATGTAATAACAAGGCAAAAAATAATCAATATAAAATCATCAAGGCATAGAATCATCAATGGGTACAAAGACCCCAATACACACAAATGAAAGGGTAAATATAGGAAAAATCAAAATATGCCTATCATAGTGATATCTGAAATCACATGCCTGATGAATTTAAGAGGGAATAAATCTGAATGGGTCCAAACTCAACTCGATCGATTGAATCATTGACTGAGCTGCCAAGCGCACTATCTCTAGCTAAAGATGTCATATCATCATGAGGCTGATCTGAATGACGAATAATCTTATCTCATCACAACTAAAACAAGTATCTAGAATACTTTAATATCCTACACACTCTAATCTAAAATGGTCGCCATGGCCTGAAGACCCATACCAGAAACTTCATAAGGTCTGATGGAAACTATACCCACTATGATCATCATGACTAATCTGAGGACAACTCATAATCTGAAATACTACCTGCGTAGAGACTTGGAGCTGCAAGTAAAGCTGACATCTACCGGAAGGATCCTCACTCCCAAATAAAATATTAATAGTACTATACTGATGGCATGGCCTCTTACCACAACCTCTGTAAGTCTTAATACATTCTCTTTCAAAGGTTCTCACATAATACATATCTGAGAGAAGGAAGACCCAGCTGCTATCAAGTGCTCTGATACCAAATAGAGTGGCGATGTTGATCCTCTAATAAATCCATGCACCATGTCCTTCCCTAAATGATATAGTATAGAATATGCTTGGCATAATCTAGAAACCCAATATGGTACACCAAAACTAGTCATGGACCTTGATGACCACCAACCAATCCAATTCTGGTATGAGAACTGCTCACTGACTCAAATGCTATCCTTGTTATGAGGGATCTGCAACTTAACTCAGATCCCAAGTGTTAAACCTAGAAGGAATGAAGTAGTCAGGATCTCATATGGAGCCTGAGATAGACCTAAATCCTTTGGCTGACATTGAAAATGTTTATATCTACCTCTGATACTTAGGTTTGACACTACATCAAAGCTCTAAAAATATATGTTGAAGTATCATCCACATCTATCGACCATCTTGCATTAAGTATTAGGGACAAAATAGGATCAAATGATATACTTAAGGCTTATTAAAAATTTGGAAACAAGACAAGAAGTCATGAAATAAATTTCCTAATAATGTCCCTATAACCTCGAGAAGATAGGTTACAGATATCTCTACCCTGATTTGTAGGACTCTACTAAACACTTAGCTCTTGTACTAATGCACCAGTGAATGTACGCCCTGATACTAATTTATTATGACTCAATTTCTCAAGTCATGAATGAACCTACTAAAACCCACCAATAGGAGATCCAAACGCGTAGTCCGAAATGGCTAGTGACAGACTACCCAAATAGATAAAGCAAAGATTATGGATATATATGTAATATTAGATCAAATACATAATATCTTCCCTAAAAATTGGTGGTGTCAGTCCAAGAGCTTGTAACATAACAATGATACAAAAGAGGTACTAAATGAATATACAGATACAACCATCTCAAAATAAAACATAGAAAATAGTCTAATACATAAGAGGGAGGTAAGTAATACTTTAAACATTGAGAGCTCACTGTAAGTCTTTGAACCAAGGCTGCTTTGCACGATGCACACATCAATGGAAAAAAATCATACTATGATCTACAGGCTGTAGAAGTGTAGTGTAAGTACCAAACACGTGGTACTCAGTAGGCAATTGCCAAGTGAGCTTCAAATATAATGCAATACATATAACATATAAACAGAATGAAATCTACACCCAAGTTTCCAGCAATCATATAATAAATCTAGTGAGATAGCAAGGGCAACTATTCTACTCATAGACACTAAAATAGCATGATAAGGATAAAGAAATATCCAGGATGAATTATCCTATTCCAGTCATACCCAGGAATGTCAATGCTATATATATCCCTGGCCAATATACAAATAAAAGGGAAAAAGAAGGATATATATATATAATATATCTATATATGTATGTATATATATATATAATATATATATATATATATGTATTTATGTATATAACAGTGTACGATACCAAGAAATAAATATACAATCTAATAAATAAAAGAAGGAAGGAATATACGATAGTATCATAGCTATACGTAGCTAGATATATATATAAAAATACATATAAACAAGGTCAACTCAAAGTATAGCCTACATTAATAGACTAGCATTTTAAGACCTCTTAAATATAGCAGGAACTAGTGCTAGAATACTCAGGGTTTCTAATCTATATGTCCAATCATGGGCTAGTCATGAATAATAAAATCATTAGATAGAAGAGACAAGAATCATATCTCAAGTCTTGATACTAGATCAATAGAAAATCTATCATATAGTAGCAATAACAATGATCATAATAATGATAATAACAATATCAATAACAATGTGAGTAACTGGCTAGTCAGAACAACCAAGTAAGTAGACGAGCCTATCACATGCCCGCATCGCCCCAGGATTTGAATGTTCAATCCATATACGACAAACCATAAGTTATATCCATCACCCATATCAATGAATACCCCGCCCCTAATATGATCTAATAGCTATAAGCACATAATAGTGATAGGTGACGTACATGCAAGAATGAATACAAAATACATAATTATTATCATAATGTCATCATCATAACCATCTTTATCATAACCATCATCATCGTAACCATCATCATCATAATCATCCTCTTCATAATCCTCCTCTGGCCTTGCCGAGTAAATAGTTGAGATACATAGGGCTAGCTGGACTCGACCCGATAGATATACAAATTGGAATACCAATATAATAATCCTCTGACCTTGTTTGGTATCTATATTATCATAATAACATCTTTCATCCTTGTCAGGTATCAATATATATCAAAATCTCCATTGGCCTTTTCGGGTATCAATACCATCATCACAATATCCTCCAGCCTTACCAAGATTAATATATATCACAATGTCATTTGGCCTAGTCGGGTATCAATATCTACATCACAATATCATCGGACCTTGCTAAGGATATAATCATACTCATCAACACATATATATAACATTAATACTAAAATATGTCATTTCATTTTACCTAAAATTTATATCATCAATACAACATCTTTCACTATCCCATACCGAAAAGATGTATATGTATAAATAATAGGTACACAGACTCAAGTTGTGGCTATAAAGAATATAAATTCATAAATCTATGCCCAGAGTAAAGTTTGGTACTAAATCATTGTAAAAGGGTAGAAGGGATCAAAATCTGCACGACCAGAGTAATTAGTAGTATCAAATCATAGACCAAAATCTATATTGGTCAAGCCTTTAAAATAGAATTATTAATTCCTTTTATATATAAACTATTCATCAAGTCAGGCAGTTATAACTATAAAGAAATCTATTTTTAAGGTAAAAAGTGGGATTTAACACTTATTTGGGGAAAGACAATAATAAGGTCATATGTTAGCTAGAATTACATCATTTATCAATATAATGATCATGAATGTACAAAATATATTCATGCCATCAGTAGTGTTCAATCAATGAAACCAAAAGCATTAGTATAGGCATAAAATACAACCACATCCATTACAAGGATAAACACTTCCTGTAATACGCCGTACTTTTTCCTAGCTTGAAATCATCTCAAGAATATTAGAAGCTTTATTTGAAATATGAATCCACTTTTGTGCATATGGTATTTTTAAGATTTTGACTTTTTTCATGTGAGAAATTGAATGATCTTTCCAATGATACCAATTTTATCAAAATCCAACAGCGGAGGAGAAAGTTATGGCCAAAATACAGAAGGCAGTAAAAATTATCTAGGTGCGATGGTGAGCCGATAGACCGTCGAACTAGCGACGGACCGTCTCCCATGACCATCGCAAGGGAAATAGTGAGGCCACCTTCTGGATAAGGTGCGACGGGTAGGTTGACATACCGTCAAACTTGCGATGGACCGTCGCCCAGGCCGTCGCTACTTAGGCAGTAAGCCCTTTTCTTGGTCCACGTACGACAGTCAAAATAACAATTGCCGCCCTAGCGACGGACCATCGCACGAGCCATTGCAAGTCCTGATTCATTAAATTAAAGCCTTTTAAAAGGGATTTTTTGGTCTTTTACCACCCGTTTATATACCTAATTATATCTGACCAAAGATCAGAAAATTATTTTTCTACTACAATAACAAAACTAGGGTTTTCTCTATAATGTTTATATCCAAGAACAAAATCCAAATCTTCTTTAAGAACTAAGATATTCAAATTCTTCAAGTTCAGGAACTTCAAGAAACTCTACCCTGGTATGCATAGTATTCATTCATGGACTCCTTCCGTCCATGAAGCCCAAGAATCTCTTTTCAAAGTTTAAGTTTATGGATTTCCTTATGAATTTCATGATGGGGATACTTTTTGTTCATGTGGATAATGAAAAATTGAATCCTACTCCATACTGGGTAATAAATTCTATGTGGGTTAAATTATTATAGATCTATTCATGCAAACCTATGACTAAACTATTGAATAATAAAATTAGAATTGAACCATGATGTTTAATTATTGTACAATGATGTTTACATGTACCATGCCTACAATATGTTTGATTAAATGCCTAGATGAAGGAAAAGTGTCTGACTAGCATGATACCATGAAATCCCCATGTATGTATAAGTGATACCTATCACATGTTTTGATGGAATACTTCTACAAATGTATTATGGATTATGATGTTAGTTATATGTTCAAGTAAGTTATGCTTGGTCAGTTTCCTTCCATCAAGTCTTGGGGGTACTTGTACCCGAAATATTAGTTGTGTTCCTAGAGCCATGTCATGTTTCCACAATACTCTTAGTCAAGCTATGATTCTTAGACTTCAGACAATCTTATGACTAAGGAAATCTCCATAATATCATGAACTCAGTCAGTTGTCCATTGTCAGATATCAGTAGTATTCCATCAGTCAATGGAAGTCAGTAACTCAGTCCATGTTCAGTTTAGTAAATCATGTTTAGTGCCTATTTAAATGGAAGTAGAAATTAGCACAGAAGAAATCCAAGGGTGAGAACTCACCTATTATATGAGGGTATGATTCTTAGAAGAAATTTTTGCATTCCAAAACTATGTAGCCAGCATAGGTTGAGATATCATAGCCTCCTATATGAGGATAGATGAGGTGGCTTAACCTGCTATATGAGGGTTCCCACCATTCTCATTAGAGTTACCTGGTATATTAAGGTCACTCATATGTTCTCCTTAACAATGGAGTGATATTGACACCCTTCTAATCAGGGCACATATTGGACCTAAATTTAGCTATAATGTGTCATTTAGAGCATATCGGTTAGATGACTACCTCCCACAGTCTCAGTATCAGTTTAAGTAAAAGAACTCAGATAGTTCTTTAGAATTCAGGACTGTCAGATACAGTCAACTCAGATACAATATGGAACTCAGCTAATTCCATTAGATTCAGGACTGTCAAATACAGTCACTCATGTTATCAGTTAGCAGAATTCAGTCATTAGTCATGTTAATTATCAGCATACTCATGTTATCATGATTTCAAATATAGTTACTATGTATGAATGCATGTATTCTCACGTTCATGTTAGTTAGGTAGCCAGTATTGTTCATGCATATAAACCCCATGCATTAGCCTACCTCATATTCATACTAGTATATTTAAAGTACTAATGCATTTGCGCTATGGTGTCTTTTACCATAGGTTCAGAGACATGAGCTCTAAAGCATCAGTAGACTTTTTAGACTATCATGTTTCAGACTTCAGTATATTTAGCTTTGTTTTAGGGTATTTTATTACCCCACAAAGATGTTATCTCATTCAGATAATGTTCAGCATTGAATCTTATGTCCTTTCAGTGCATGTTTCTGCATTATTATATCATATTATGCAGTGTACAGTTACAGATACTAGTAATGGGTTAGATTGTGGTCTTTCGGGGTCATGAGCACCGTGTAGCATTTCGGGTACCACATTTGGGGCGTTACAAACTTGGTATTAGAGCCTAAGGTTCAATAGAGTATTAGGAAGTCAGAAAGCTGCATCTAGTAGAGTCTTGTACATGGATGTGTTGCATGCCACATTTATGTGCAGGAGGCTATAAGATGTTTTAGGAACAGTTTCCTTTCTTTCAGTGTTCATTTTATTCCAATGAGCATAATCTTAATCTAATCTCTCAATATAATCCATTTCTACTCCTTATTTCAGAACATGCCTCCCAAGAGAAGAACCCAGCTTATCTAAAAAGATCCCTTGGATAAACATGTTTCTCATGCGGAGTTCAGGGCCGCATTCACTACTCTTGCTCAGTTAGTTGCTGCTCAAAATAAACGACCAGTTTTTGTTCTAACTAACCCAATGGCTAATTCAGTTGCAGCCAGGATTTAGAACTTTACCCTAATGAATCCTCCATTCTTTCTTCGGTCTAAGACAGACAAAGACCCTCAGGAATTTCTAGATTAGGTGCAGAAGGTTACATACATAATGGGGGTTACATCTACTAAGAGTGATGAGCTAGCTGCATATCAGCTGCAAGATGTGGCTCATACTTGGTTCAAGTAGTAGAAGTCAAAGAGGACAGACGATGCAGGGTCAGTTGAGTGGGAGGAGTTTGCTTTAGCATTCCTTGATAGAGTCTTTCCCCTACAGCTTAGAGAAGCTAAGGTGCTTGAATTCATCAACCTTAGGCAGGGAAATATGACAGTGAAAGAGTATTCTCTTAAGTTTACTCAATTAGCCAGATATGCCCCTAATGTGGTTGCAGATAGCAGGGCAAGGATGAGTAAGTTTGTTTCATGGATGAACGATAGCATGGTTAATAAGTGCAGATCCACCATATTGAATAGTGACATGACTTTATCCAGGCTCATGACTCATGCTTAGTAGATAGAGGAGCAAAAAATTAAGATGAAGAAGCAGAATAAGAGAGTCAAGATAGGTAGTTTTAACTTTTTTCATCCTAAGTCATCAGTTCCATCTCCTTCTTCAGCCAGTTCTCCAGCTCCTAAGTTCAGAGAGAGGTAGCAAAGATAGATTGCTAGGCTCTAAGTTCTAAGGCAATTTTAGCAATTCCCGTACCTATTCTCTTTACCAGACTTGTGGTAAGCACCATCAGGGTATTTCCAGAGCTGGTAGTGGTATTTGTTTTGGATATGGAAATCAAGGCCACAGAATCAGATACTGTCCTTAGCCAGGTCCTCAAGGTCAACAGAATCGCTCCTCAGCTCAGTCTGGCTACCCAAATCAGCAGGGTGCTATCTCCAGTGCTACTAGTAGGAAACACCCAAATCATCTCTATGCTCTTCAGTCCCGATAAGATTAGGAAAATTTTCCTAATGTGGTTACCAGTACGTTATAGATCTTTCATGTGCATGTTTATGCTTTGCTAGATCTAGGAGATTCTTTGTCTTTTGTCACTCCTTATATAGCATTCAACTTTGGAGTCAGTTTCAAAATTCTAGCAGAGCCCTTTTTAGTCTCTACCCCAGTGGGTAAAACCATCATAGCCAGATGGGTATATAGGGACTGCTCGATTATGATATCTCAGAAAGTCACTTTAGCAGACTTAGTCGAATTGGAGATGACTGATTTTGATGTCATTATCGGAATGGATGGGCTTTATTCCTACTATGCCAAAGTCGACTGCAGAAATAGAATAGTTTAGGTTCAGTTTTTGAATGAACCCGTCCTAGAGTGGAAGGGTAGTATATCCATTTTTAGAGGTCAGCTTATTTCCTACCTTCGGGCATGGAAAAAGATATCTAGGGGATGTATCTATCATTTTGTTCGAGTTAAGGACACTATTTCCAAAAATCCCATTCTTGAGTTAGTTCCAGTCATGAAGGAATATTCAAATGTCTTTCCTGAAGATCTTCTAGGAATTTCTCCCGTAATGGAAATAGACTTCGGCATTAATCTTCTTCCAGACATTCATCCTATATCCATTCTGTCATACAGAATGGTACCAGCAAAACTCAGAGAATTGAAATAATAGTTGAAGGATCTCTTAGATAAGGGACCCATCAGGCCTAGTTTCTCCCCGTGGGGCACTCCAGTATTATTCGTGCACAAGAAAGATGGTTCTCTCAGAATGTGTATAGACTACCATCAACTTAATAAGGTCACGATCAAGAACAAGTATCCTCTTCCCATAATCAATGACTTGTTTGACCAACTTAAGGGTACTAGATATTTCTCAAAGATAGACCTCAGATCCGGCTATTATCAGCTCAGAGTCAGAGAATGTGACATTTCAAAAATAGCTTTCCATACTCGGTATGATCACTTTGAATTTTTAGTCATGTCCTTTGGTCTCACCAATGCCTCAACAGCTTTCATAGACTTGATGAACCATTTGTTTAGCAATACTTGGACATGTTCTTCATAGTCTTCATAGATGATATTCTTGTCTATTCCCACAATGATCGAGATCATACAGACCATCTCAGAATAGTACTTCAGACTCTCATAGATCATTAGCTATTTTCCAAATTCAGTAAGTGCGAGTTTTGGCTAAGGTCAGTAGCATTCCTTAGCCATATTATTTTCGGTGATGGCGTTAGAGTAGATCCTCAAAAGACCAAAGCAGTAAGAATCTGGCCTCGCCCTATCTTTCCATTAGATATCAGGAGTTTCCTGATTTTGGATGGATATTATAGATAGTTTGTTAAGGGATTTACTTCTATTGCATCCCCTATGTCCAAATTAACTCAGAAGAAAGTCAAGTTTCAGTGGTCAGATCCCTGCGAGAAGAGTTTTCAGGAGTTGAAGACTCGACTCACCTAAGCTTCAGTTCTAGCTCTTCCAAATAGTTCAGATGGATTCATAGTGTATTGTGATACATCTAGAGTAGGTTTGGGTTGTGTCATCATACAACATGGTAAGGTCATAGCCTACGCCTCTAGACAGCTTAAACCCCATGAGAAAAATTATCCTACTCAAGATCTTGAGTTAGCCATCGTAGTCTTTGCCTTGAAGATTTGGAGGCATTATCTCTATGGAGTTCATGTAGATATCTTCATAGATCATAAGAGTTTTCAATATTTCTTTTCTCAAAAAGATCTCAATCTTCGTTAGAGAAGGTGGTTAGAGATCTTGAAAGATTATGACATAAGTTTCCTCTATCATTTGGGAAAGGATAATATAGTGGCCGACGCTCTCAATAGACTATCTATGGGTAGTGTTGCACATGTGAATGACAGTAAAAAGAAGTTATCTCAGGAAGTACATCATCTTTCCAAACTTGGCGCTTGCTTAGTCAATACAGATGAGGGTGATATATGGGTTTAGAGTCGTTCAGAATCATCTTTAGTTTTTGAGGTAATGAAAAGCAAGATAGAGATCCCAGCCTTGTCAATTTGAAAGAGTCAGTTCAACATCAAAAAATAGAGGTTTTCTCCTAAGAGGGAGATGTTGTTTTGCCTTGTCAGGGTCGTCTCTGTGTTCCACGTGTATATAACTTAAGGCAGTGAATTCTTGTAGAAGTGCATGGTGCGTGCTACTCTATTTATCCAGGGGCCACAAAGATGTACCGCAACTTGCAGGAAGTTTATTGGTGGAGTGGTATGAAGAGAGAAGTTGCAGAGTTTGTGGCTAAGTTCTCTACATGTCAACAGGTTAAGATAGAGCAACAGAAGCATAGTGGTCCTATGCAGGAGTTCATTATTCCTACTTGGAAGAGGGAAGAAGTGAACATAGACTTCGTGATGGGTTTGCCTCAAACTCATCTTCAGCATGATTCAGTCTGGGTCATTATACATAGAATGACCAAATCATCCCATTTCCTTCTAGTCCATACCTTTTATTCAGCCGAGGATTATATCAAACTCTACATTAAAGAGTAAGTCAGATTGCTCGATTTTTCACCATCTATTATCTCAGAAAGAGGTACCCAGTTCACCTCTCATTTCTGGAAAGCTTTCCAAAAAGGGTCTTGGTACCCAAGTTTATCTCAGTACAGCCTTCCATCCTCAGACAGATGGTCAAGCAGAAATGATAATTTAGACTCTAAAATATATGCTAAGGGCGTGTGCAATTGATTTCAAGGGTAGTTGGGATGACCACTTGCCTTTAATTTAGTTTGCATACAACAACAACTATCATTCCAGTATTCATATGGTTCCATTTAAAGCTCTCTATGGTAGGAGATATAGATCTCCAATTTGTTGGTTTGAAGTTAGTGAGGCCTTAATTATAGGGCTTGACTTGGTATTCGACGCCTTAGAGAAAGTCCAGTTGATCAGAGAAAGACTCCGAGCTGCTCAGAGCCAACAGAAGTCTTATACAGATGATTGTAGAAAAGATTTTGAGTTTGAGATTGGTGACTCTGTCTATTTAAAAATCTCTCTCATGAAGGGAGTGAAGAGGTTCAGGAAGAAAGGAAAGCTCAGTCCCCCATACATTGGTCCCTTCAAGATTCTCAGTCGCTTTGGTGAGGTAGCTTATGAGCTCAAATTGCCTTCTGATCTAGCCTCAGATTATCCAGTCTTCCATGTCTCTTTGCTCAAGAAATGTATAGGTGACCCAGCAGTTGTAGTCCCTATTTAGAGCATCGATGTTCAGAATAGCCTCTCTTATGAGAGATTCCAGTTGAAATCCTAGACAATCAGACTCGTAGACTGAGGAACAAAGAAGTCCCACTAGTTAAAGTTCTTTGGCGAAATCAGTCTTTTGAGGGAGATACTTGGGAAACAGAATCAGACATGCATACCAAGTATCTTTAACTCTTCACCGCCAACTTAGATCAAGCTCAAGGTAACAGTTCTCCTTAAGCTTACCCAGTTTCATGTTCAGTGTTCGTCACAAACTTGGTATTAAATACCATTGCATATTCAATCATGCATTCATGTATCAGCTCAGTTATATAATTATGCATCAGACATGCATTCGCATTGTGAGAAACTTAGTATATCAAAACAACCTGTCATGTATTCATGAATCACTTACACATGCATCAGACATCCATGTTCAGTATTATATGTTCAGTTCTCAGTCATGTCAGTCATGAGATCATGTTTCAGTAGTCATGTTCAGTACGTATGTTGGTTATTCTTTCCCCTCACTCAGTCTCATTCGAGGATGAATGTTATCAAGAGGGAGATATTGTAATACACCATACTTTGTCCTAGCTAGAAATCATCTTAAGAATGTTAGAATCTTTCTTTGAAAGATGAATCCACTTTTGTACATGTGGTATTTTTAAGATTTTCACTTTTTTTCATGTGAGGATTGAATTAGATTTCCAATGATACCAATTTCATCAAAATCAAGCATCGGAAGAGAAAGTTATGGCCAAAATATAGAAGGCAGTAAAAAACACCCAGGTGCGACGGTGAGGCCAACAGACCATCGGACTAGCGATGGATTATTGGACTAGCGACGGACCGTCGCCCACGACCGTCGCAAGAGAAATAGTAAGTCCACCTTCTGGATGAACCATCGCCTAGGACATTGCTACTTAGGCATTAAGCCCTTTTCTTGGTCCACGTACGACGGTCGAAATAACGGACCATAGCCTTAGTGATGGACCATCATACGAGCCGTCGCAGGTCCCGATTTAGCAAATTAAAGAAATTTTAAAAGGATCTTTTCGGTCTTTAGCCACCCGTTTATATACCAATTATATCCAACCAAAGCTCAAAAATTTATTTTTATTCTATAATAACAAAACTAGGGTTTTCTCTCTAACATTAATCTCCAAGAACAAAATCCAAATCTTCTTCAAGAACTAATACTTTCAAATTCTTCAAGTACAAGAACCTCAAGAAACCCAACCCAGGTATGCATAGTGTTTATTCATGGACTCCTTCCAACCATGAAGCCTAAGAATCTCTTCTCAAAGTTTAATTTTATGGATTTCCTTATGAATTTCATGATTCGGATACTCTTGTTCATATGTATAATGAGAAATTGAATTCTACTCCATGTTGGGTGATAAATTCTATGTGGGTTAAATTATTATAGATATAGATTCATGCAAACCTATGACTAAACCCTTGAATGATGAAATTAGAATTTAACCATGATGTTTAATTATTGTACAATGATTTTTACTTGTACCATGCCTATAATATGTTTGATTAAATGCCTAGATGAAGGAAAAGTGTCTAATTCGCATGATACCATGAAATCCCCATGTATGTACAAGTTATGCCTATCTCATGTTTTGATGGAATACTTCTATAAATGTATCATGGATTATGATGTTAGTTATATGTTCAAGTAAGTTATGCTTGGTCAGTTTCCTTCCATCGTGTCTTGGGGGTACTTGTACCCAAAATATTAGTTATGTTCCTAGAGCCATGTCATGTTTCCATGATACTCTCAGTCAAGCTATGATCCTTAGACTTTAGACAGTCTTATGACTCAGGAAATCTCCATGGTCTCATGAACTCAATTAGTTGTCAGATGTCAGTAGTATTTCGCCAGTCAACGAAAGTCAGTAAATTAGTCCATGTTCAGTTCAGTAAATCATGTTCAGCACCTATTCAGATGGGAGTAGAAATTAGCACCGAGGAAACCCAAGGGTGGGAACTCACCTGTAATATGAGGGTGTGATTCTTAGAAGCAATTCTTGTGTTCTAGAACTATGTAGCTAGCATAGGTTGAGACATCATAGCCTACTATATGAGGGTAGATGAGGTGTCTTAACCTGCTATGTGAGGGTTCCCACCGTTCTCATTATAGTTACCTGGTATATTAGGGTCACTCACATGTTGTCCTTACCAGTGGCGCGGTATTGACACCCTTCTAATTAGGGCACAGATTGGACCCCAATTCATCTATAATGCGTCATTTGGGGCATGTCGGTTAGATAACTACCTCCCATAGTCTCAGTATCAGTCTCAGTAAAAGAACTCAAATAGTTCTTCAGAATTCAAGAATGTCAAATACAGTTAACTCAGATACAGTATGGAACTTAGCTAGTTCCATCAAATTCAGGACTGTCAGATGCAGTCACTCATGTTATCAGTTATCAGAATTCAGTCATTAGTCATGTTAGTCATCAACATACTCATGTTATCATGATTTCAGATATAGTTACTATGTATGGTGGCAAGCGGCAAAAGAAGAAGTGGTGGAGTTCTTATTTCCACTCCAAAGCTAGTGCTCCTTACACAAAGCAGTCAGGTGACAAGCATCCGCAAGGTGGTGATAGTTTTTTAGCACAAGGTTCCTAATCTCAGGCTAGTGGGGATAAGTTTATTTCTTCTTGCCCTCCTAGTCAATTATGTGTTCGTTCTCATTGGGTTATTATGATGAAGAGAGGGACAAATGTTTCAAGTGTGTCAAGCCATGCCATCTTGTAATGCCCTAGAAATACACCTGGATTCCTCACAGTACTTATGGTCCCAAAAGACCATAAGATAACCCATGAACTGGTACCTGTTGTAAGCACTGAATAATAGTTACAAAATATACATGTGTAGAATAACTGATTATGCCTTGAGGTTTTAAATACTGAGAACAATAATGAATCATAGGTCTGAAAACAACTATCTAAAAACTGATAAAAACTGATAATCTAACTGACTGTCTAAACGTGTTTGAAAAGCCACTAACTGACTGACTGTGGAGCTGATGGGAAAAAACCAAACTAACTCCAACTGAATAGAAATACCAAACTACTAAGATAAACCAAAATAAATAATGAATGTCCTCAAAATATAAGGACTCACCACAGCTGCTTTAGATAATCTGATTTGTCTAAGCACAGTCAGAAAACTGAGCATCTGAACCTATGATATTAAACATCATAGCGCAAGAAATAAGTACCCAATCAGTACATTGAATGTACTGGTATATAAGATAAGGTTAGCCTGAATGCATGGGCTAACTGTGCATAGAAATAGTAATAACAAACTTGCAAGGAAATACTGAAATCTGACTGAACAAGACTAATAGTTAACTGGCTGAATAACATTAGATAGCTGATAGATAGATACATGAAAACTGAAAAATTTGAGTATTTATGACAAAGTATATAAAATGTTTCTAAAATAGTTTGTAAACTAAAATACTAAAATCTAATAATTGAATAATAATTAACTATATGCTATGGTGAAGCAAAATTGAACTGAGTTCTGAACTGAATACTGAAATTGAAACTGTGGGAGGTATTATCTAACTAACATACCCTAATCTAAGCTAACTGGGGTCCAAGATATAACCCCAGTTGGAAGGGTGTTAGTACCATGCCACGGGTACTAAAAAGTGAAAAAGTCACCATCATCGGGAGATGCCCTAATGAGATACATATTACAATCATCTGGCAAGTAAACACTTAATCAACCCTCAATTGGTAGGTTGATATCTCAACTTATGCAAGCTACATTATTCTGGAACCTAGGGACTGCTACTACGAGTCACACCCTATACTGACAGGTAAGCCCTCATCCCTAGGTTTGCTCGATGCTAAATCCTACTCCTAACTGAACTGACACAGATTAATAAACTGATCTAAGTTTGACTAATTATGATAGGTGACTGAAGTGATAACGCTCTAACATATTTGAACCCATTCCAAAAATACTGAGACTAAGTAAACAGCTAAGTTTTGGGTGTTCATAACTCCCAGGACTCAATACCAATAACAATAGGAACACATGAAAGCATTTGAAACCATAATAAGGAATCATTACTAAAAATCCATCACTTTGGCATTTCATCAAACACATGAGAATCAAAACATTATCATGGGGATACTTTTAAACATGATGAGATAGCATGATCACATGAAAAAATCATAAACTAAGGTTTTATTATGAGTTCTCATGAACATGATATGGAAACCACAATATTTAAAACATACTATAATTCATTCCACTTGAAACCAATTATAATCTTAACTTGAAATTTAAATGACAAAAAATTCATGGACTTAAGCATAGAAATGAGTGAAATATGTGGGAATAGCATAATTGCAATACTAAAACCATACTTAGGGATTTCACAATGGAATCTCTATCATTCAAACGTGTAAGGGAAACTTCCATTGAAAAACACTTGAAAAATCCATAGATAATCAAATTCATAAGAGTTTCATGGAGATAATGCATTTAAAACATGGAAAAACTCATAATTTAACATTAAAAGAGATTATTGGAATCAATAGGTGAAAAGCTCCCATGGATGAACATCACACATACCTTAAAGTTTTAATCTTGAAAGAGATTCAACTTTTCTTGAACGTTCTTGGATTGGGAAACACAATTTCTTGAGTATCTTGAAGAGAATGTAGTGGAGTCTTGATATTCTAGGGAGATGACCTTAATAAGAAACCCTAATCTTGTTCATGGGGAAAAGAGGTTTAATGGCTTTTAAAACTGATTGATAATAGTTAAGTACGTTTATTTGATGATTTATGTCATGGGAGGTAGGATTTGAGGTGAGGAAAAGACCAAAATACACCTACGAAGCTAAATTAGAGTTGCTGAAATTTTTAGTTAATGACTTGAATTGATAACTCTTATCAACTAGTTGATGGATTATCAACTCAAGTCGTCACTTTTGTATATGAGAGGGTTATAGGTGACAACTTGATTGATAAGTCGTCACTTAGTTGATGACTTATCACCTCAAGTCATCACTTTGAAGCTGAAGCTAATGACTTTCTAGTTTAAGCTGACGACTTGGCTGATAAGTCATCACTTAGTTGACAGCTTATCACCTCAAGTCATCACTTTGTTGACATACGGACATGCTGAGGTAAAATGAGCATAACTTTCCACTCTAATATCGTATTAAGGTCAAATAAGTTGAAAAGAAGACTCAAATACCTTAAATTTGATATAATGTAAGACACTTAAATTGATATAAACTAGGAGATACACTCGTTTAAAGTTGATCATAGCTTGAGCATTTTTCAAAACTCTATCGATAAAAAAGTCCTCAACTCTTCTTTGAGTTAGGAGGGTATTATGACCTCAATCAATATACAAAGATATTCCCACATAATATATTTTCTAATCACACATGTATATACATAGAATAATTGGGTTCAAGTCAGTCCGCATCGGAACAACGATTTAAATTCTAGACCAAAAATGTGGGATGTTACATTATCTCCCTCTTGGGAACATTCATCCTCAAATGAGACTGGTTAGACTGAGATTACTATACTAAGGTAACTGATATAATATAATGAGCATGCATAAATTTGAACATGATTGTATAACTGATTCTAGGCATAATACCTGAACTGAACAAACCTCGTGAATACATGCGCTGACATGAGAATGGTTATAAGGCAAAGATAGAAATGAGAGAGTCAACTTATGAGTAACCATTACCTCTATCTAGATCTTGTTTCATGAAGAAAAGATAAGATATTTAGGACATTAAAACTTGGGGTATTACAATATCCCCCCTTGGGAAAGTTCACCCTCAGAATGATACTAACTTGATTGAAATACTAAGGGAAGACTAAGAATAGGACACTTACGAACTGAATCATGACTGAATATCTGGAATCTAAAAATGAGGCAAAATGCATGAACTGAGCTTAATTTTCAAACTACCAGGATGCAAACATTTTTCCTCTTAGAATAGTCATATTCATGAGACTTCGGATAGTATGAGTAGATACAAAGATGGGAAACCATAGGAACTTATCTGTCTGATTGCTAAACTTAATTGTTGGCTTTATGGACTAACTCATACTGAAAACTTATACTCAACTAGAGCATTTCTTCAATGCTCTTTCTAAGAAGTTCTAATAATATTAGAGAGTAGAGAACCTTGGCAATGATCTGAATAATGTATTTGTCTAAGGAATCCCATCATGGCTATAATTTTGTAACATGGAACATAGGCCTACGAAACCCAACCTAGGATAGAATTGCTATGCCTTAGACAATGCAACAGCTACTTTCAAGATTCGACATACTCCCTGAAGACTCCCTCAACTATACCTTCCACCTTAATACTGCACTTCACTTGAGACTACTAAAGATATTCACATGAGCACTGATAACTATACCTACTGAAGTATGAGCAGAACTGAAGTCTCTCACTATGTTCAAGCCTACTCGAATCTAAAATATGTACACATAACACTGTAGTACTAGTCTGATCATGAATTCAATACACTCTGTGTCACAACTTCTCATCTCATGAATAATTATTATTACCACTTCAGCAACTACATTCAACCTCTTACTAGCCATTCACTAATGTGCAATGTATTTATCCATTTACATACCAACATAACATTCAAGCCTATCTTCACAACTACATATGAACTTCTAAACATAACCCACAAAAGCATCTTTCTAATATTCTCTAATACCTCTATTAATAAAACTTCCAGGCGCTTCCCCTAAGAGAACATAAATGATATTTCAACTAACCATGACATATAACAAAAACTTGGCCTCAATATTACTCCATACTTATAACCTTAGATCAAATAAACACACAACAATCCTTCCCAAACCTGAAACATTTACTCTCTCCCATCTAAGAAATTGCTCACCACTACATTATTTCATAAGGAGAGGTCACTAAAAGGTTAAAACATGAGGACCTGAGGAATAGAATATCAACATCATGGATTCATCAAGAGATCTAAACTAAAGATATACATGACATAAATCTAAATTTTGATGGTCATTAGGAGTATAGCATGAGTCATGGGAACTAAGCATATTATAAAACATGAATACATGAATTGCATGACCTGAGTTTGGAGTTCATAAATTCATGTAATATGATTCGGACTAGTGGGTGAACTGGAACTCCTTATACTAGGAACTGGAAGCATACATGATTTTCTATAAAGTGCACGAATATGAGCTATTATCATAGGGCTGATATGTAAGGCATAAGTAAATATCATGATAACTGAAGCTCAAAGACTGAAATAAGAATGGGTCAGGCATCTTCCTCCTTAGTGTTGTTCTACAACACACTGGTATCACTACTAAAAGCTGAGAGCCTGACTTGGTTACTTGTTCTACCATCTCACCCTTAGCTTAAAGCCATTATTCTAAGTTTGTGAACTACTTAATCAATAACTCTGAACTAAACTGTCACCACTTTACTCAAGAGTCTGGGTAGAATAATGCACCTAAACACTATACTTACCCTGAAAGACTATACCTGATAATGTAAGGCCCACTGCCAGTACTTCTTTCTGATATGTAATTCTTAGATTTTTATAGCCTCGATAATCATCATCATATTAGCTTAAATTCTTGCATATATTATTTTCAAGCCAACTGATTCACCTATCATACAACTATCCCCATAGATACATAGTCCACCAAATTCAGATAACACTATCCCCACTTTACTGCTTCATGCTTTTAATTCAATGTCATACACTATAATAGGATTCTGAGGAGGGATCTGAAAGCACATCTGGCTTTGGCTCAAAGCATAATTTTTTTCATGATCATGAATGAATTATTTCAAACTTTAGAACATGAGGGCACTGATGGGATCTTTTTAATCCCACATGCAATCCCATAACTATCTATAGGGAATGCCTAAGAAAGCTCTATCTTAAAGGATTTAAGCTTGGTTATTTTTGTTGCCTCAAGAATAAGGCAAAGTTGGCACTAACGAAATAACGTGAGAATCGGCATAAGTTTTCTTGAGAACACTTCTAATGCATGATTTGAGACATGAAAGAAGGGAAACTTTTCTTAAAATGTGTTGTAGCCTCTTGTCCATAAGTGTGGTGTAATTTACACCCATGCACAAAACTCAAGTCAATGTGGCTTTCAAAATTCCTAGGATACTTTAAAACCTTAGGCTCTAATACAAAGTTTGTAAAACCCCAAAAAATACCCTGGATGCCACACAGTGCTTATGGTCCAAAAAGACCACAAGCTAACCCATGAACTGGTACCTGCTGTGAGCACTGAATAATAGTAACAAAATACACATATCCAGAATAACTTAATATGCCTTCAGGTTTTAAATACTAAGAACATTACTGAATCATAGGTCTAAAAACAATTTTCTAAAAACTGATAAAAAATGATAATCTAACTGACTGTCTAAAAGTGTTTGAAAAGCCTCTAACTGATTGACTGTGGAGCTGATGGGACAAACCCCAAACTAACTCTGACTAAATAGAAATACTAAAATACTAAGATAAACTGAAATAAAGAATTCATGTTCTCTAAATTTGAGGACTCACTACTGCTACTTTTGATAATCTGATTTGTTTAAGCGCAGTCAAGAAACTGAGAATTCAAACCTATGATATTAAACATCATAGGACAATAAATAAGTATGAAATCAGTATGTTGAATATACGGGTATATAATATAAGGTTAGGCTTAATGCAAGGGCTAACTGTGCATAGAAATAGTAATAACAGACATTCATGGAAATACTGAAATCTAACTAAACAAAACTAATACTAACTGGCTGAATAACATAAGATAACTGATGGATAGATACATGAAAACTAAAAAATATAAGTATGCATGACCAAACATATAACATGTTTCTAAAATAGTCTATAACTAAAATACTGAAATCTGGTAACTGAATGACTGTAAACTATATGCTATGGTCTAGAAAAACTAAACTGAGTTCTGAAATGAATAATGAGATTGAAACTATGGAAGGTATCATCTAACCGACATGCCCCAATCTACGCTAACTGGGGTCCAACCTGTAACCTCAGTTGGAAGGGTGTTAGTACCATTCCACAGGTACTGATAAGCAGAAGAGTCACCCTCATCTGGCAAGTGCCCTAATGAGATATGTATTTTACCCTCATCTGGCAGGTAACACTTTATAAACCCTCAAATGGCAGGTTGATATTTCAACTTATGCTGGCTAAATAATTTTGGAACCTAGGGACTACTACTAAGGGTCATACCTTCTACTAATAGGTGAGCCCTCATCCCTGGGTTCGCTCGGTGCTAAATCCTACTCCAAACTGAACTGGCTTGGATTACTAAACCAATATAAGTTTTACAGATTATGATAGCTGTCTGAACTAGTAATGCTAATATATAGCTAAACACATTCCAAAAATACTAAGACTAAGTAAACAACTTATTTTTGGCTATTTATAACCCCTAAGACTCGATAGCAATAACAATAGGAACACATGAAAGAATTTGATACCATAATAAGGAATCATTACTCAAAATTCATCACTTTGGCATTTCATCAAATGCATGGAGATCAGGACTTTAACATGGGGATACTTTTAAACATGATAAGATAGGACGATCATATTAAAATATCATAAACTAAGGATTTATTATGAATTCTCATGAACATGATTTGGAAACCACAATATTTAAAACATACTATAATGCATTCCACTTGAAACCAATTATAATCTTAACTTGAAATTAAAATGGCACGAAATTCATGGACTTAAGTATAGGAATGAGTGAAATATGTGGGAATAGCATAATTGCAATACTAAAACCATACTTAGGGATTTGACAATGAAATTTCTAGCATTCAAATATGTAAGGGCAACTTCCATTAAAAAATACTTAAAAACACAATTGATAATCAAATTCATAAGATTTTCAGGGAGATAATTCATCTAAAACATGAAAAACTCATAAATTAACATTAAAAGGGATTCTGGGACTCCATGGGTAAACTCGTCACTCTTGTAGCTAAGATAATAATAGGTGACGACTTCGTTGATAAGTCATCACTTAGTTGATGACTTATCACATCAAATTATCACTTTGATGCTGAAGTTGATGACTTTCTGGTTTATGATGATGACTTGGCTAATAATTCGTCACTTATTTGACAGCTTATCACCTCAAGTCATCTCTTTGTTGATAGACCGATATGCTGAGGTAAAATGAGTATCACTTTCCACTCTGATATCAGATTAAGGAGAAACTAAATGCATTAGAAAGAAAACTCAGAGACTTTTCATTTGATATAAGGTAGGAAACCTGAATTAATATAAACTGGGAGATACACTCGTTTAAATTTTACCCTAGTTGGAGCATTTTTCAAAACTCTATCGATAGAAAAGTCCTTAACTCATCTTTGAGTTAGGATGGTATTATGAACTCGATCAATATACAAAGATATTCCCATATCATATATTTTCTAATCATATATTTATATATATAGAATAACTAGGTTCAAGTCTGTATGCATAGGAACAATGATTTAAATTCTAGCCCCAAAATATGGGGTATTACACATCTGCTCAAGAATTATCCGATTAATGAGGTAACGATGGGAACAATTAAGATTTAGTGGGTTCATCTTCTGCTCCTTCACTCAGTGGTGCCACATCTGTGTCTGTTACTGCTCCTGGTTCTAGCATTACCCAAAATAAACTTTATGGTCTTATATCTCGATAGGAATATGAGGCATCACCTGATGTCGTTATTGGTACATTATGGCTCTTTTCTCGTGACATGTATTATTTGGTTGATCTGGGGTCTACTCTCTCTTATGTGACCCCATATGTGGTTATGTATATTGATTTTAGTCCTGAGCTTGTTTTGGATCCTCTTTTCATTTCTACCCAAGTAGGTTACTCGATTATTTCTAAGAGAGTCTATAGGGAGGTAGCTATTGGTAGTAAGCAAAACTTGGTGGACTTGTTTGAGCTGGATATGGTGAATTTTGATATTATTCTAGCTATGGATTGGTTGCACTCTTGTTACATATTCTTAGATTGTCGTACCTGTAAGTTTATCTTTAGGTTCCCTAGTGAACTAGTTATAGAATGGGAGGGTGGTTCCATAGCTCCTAGGGGAGAGGTTTATTTATTAAATTAGAGCTCAGATATTGATCTCTAAGGGTTGCCTCTATTATTTAGTCCAGGTTAAATATTCTAACTCAGAAGGTCACTCTTTTCAATCAGTTCTAGTGGTTAATGAGTTTCTTGAGGTCTTTCTAGATGATCTCCCTGGTGTTCCTCCAGATAGGGAAATAGATTTTGGTATTGATTTTCTTCTGGAAACTAGTCCAATATCTATTTCTCCTTATAGGATGGCTCCGGTATAGTTGAGAAAACTCAAGGAACAACTTAAGAATCTTCTGGATAAGGGGTTCATTCTTCCCAATGTATCATTATGGGGTGCACCGATGTTGCTCGTGCACAAAAGGATGGTTCCCTTCGGATGTGAATCAATTATAGGTAGTCAAATAAGGTGATGGTTAACGACAAGTACCCTCTACCAAGGATTGATGATTTGTTTGATTAGTTGCAAAGTGACAAGTTCTTTTTTGAGATAGATCTTTGGTCTGGGTATCATCATCTTAAGATTAGGAAGGTGGATATCCCTGAGATTGATTTTTTCCTCGGTATAGGCCTTTTTAATTCTTGGTGATGTCATTTATTTTGACTAATATCTCAACGGCATTTATGAATCTGATGAACAGAGTTTTTAGGTAGTTCTTGGATTTCTTTGTCATTGTATTTAATGATGACATTCTATTTTATTCTAAGAGTGAGGTGGGTCATTCTAATCAATTCTGTGTGGTGCTTCAGATCTTGGAAGAATAATAGTTCTATGTCAAGTTCTCTAAGTATAAGTTTTGGTTGAACGCTGTAACTTTCTTAGGTTATATTATTTCTAGTGGAGTAAAATTGTGGATGCTCAAAAGGTTGATGTGGTAAAAAGGTGGCCTAAACCCATGACTCTATTTGATATTCGGAGCTTTTTGGGCTTGGCTAGGTATTATAAGCAGTTTGTAGAAAGTTTCTCGAGTATAGCTACTTCTTTGACTAAGTTGACTCAATAGAAGGTCAAGTTCTCTTGGTCGGATGCTTGTGAAGGGAGTTTTGAGAAGTTGAAAGAGAAGCTAACTTTGGCTCCAATTCTGACTTTGCCAAAAGTTAATAATAGGTTTATGGTTTATTGCGATGCATCTATGGTAGGCCTTGGATGCGTGTTGATGTAGCATAGGAAGGTGATTCCCTATGCTTCTAGTCAGTTGAAGGTGCATGAGAATAATTATCCTACTTATGACTTGGAGCTGTTGGCAGTTGTCTTTGCTTTGAAAATATAGTGGTATTATCTGTATGGTATGCGTATTGATATCTTTTGTAATCATAAAATTCTATAGTATATGTTCACTCAGAAGGAGCTAAATCTCAGGTAGAGTAGGGGGTTGGAACACTTTAAGAATTATGATATGAGTCTTCACTATCACCCAGGTAAAGCTAACGTAGTTGCTGATACTATTAGCAGGTTTTTCATAGGGAGTTTGACTCATCTGGAGGAAGGAAAGTGGGAATTGGTAAAGGATATCCATCTCTTATCTAATCTTGGAGCTCGTCTCTTGGACTTCAAAGATGGTGGTGTAGGAATACAGGAAGTGGTTTGATCATCTCTTGATATAAAGATCAAGGAAAAGCAAGTGTTAAATCCTATCTTGATGAAAATAAAGAGTGATGTTGGTGGGAAAAAGGTGATGGTGTTTGAGATCAGTGGTTATGGTACTTATGGTACCAATAAAGGTTGTGTGTCCTGATATCGATGGGTTGCGATAAAGAGTTTTGGTTGAGGTTCCCAATTCGTATTATGTTATATATCCTGGATCGACAAAAATGTATCATGATCTCAAAGAGATCTACTGGTGGATGATATGAAGAGGGATATGGTTATTTTGTTGCCAAATTCGTAGTGTGTCAACAAGTTAAGGTTGAGCACATAAGACCTGGTGGGTTATATCAAGAGAGAGAGTTACCCAAATGAAAATTGCAGGTGATCAATATGGATTTCATTACTAGTCTTCCCCGATCTCAAACCAATTTGATTTGATTTGGGTCATTGCGGATAGAATGAAGAAGTCAGCTTATTTTTTGCTAGTGAGGACTACCTTTTCGGCAGACAATTATACGAAGTTGTATCTTCAGGAGATTATGAAGCTGCATGAAGTACCTTTTTTGATTATTTCTGATCGTGGTACACAGTATACATCTTACTTCTTGCATTCTTTCCAGAAAGGGTTGGGACTAAGGTTAGTTTGATTACTATTTTTTATTCGCATACAGATGGGCAAGTAAAAAGGACCATTCAGACTTTAGAAGATATGCTTTAGGCATGCATGATTGATTATGGTGGCAATTGGGTTGAGCATCTACCTCTGGTAGAGTTTTCTTACAATAATAGCTATCATTCTAATATTGGTTGGCCCCTTTTAAGGCATTGTATGGTAGGAGGTGTAGATCTTTTATTGGTTGGTTTAAGCTTAGTGAGGCAAATATGTTTAGTCCTGATTTGCTTTATCAGGCTATGGAGAAGGTAAAGGTGATTTGTGATAGGCTTAAGGCCGCCCAAAGTCTCCAAAAGTCCTATATGAATGTTAGACATAGAGAATTGGAGTTTTAGGTTGGAGATAAGGTCTTTCTCAAGGTATCTCCCATGAAGGAAGTGATGCAGTTTGGCAAAAAGGGAAAGTTTAACCCCCAGCTTATTGGTCCTTATAAGTTCTTACGGAGGGTTGGTAATGTTGCTTATGAATTGGAGTTTCCTTCTATCTTGATCTCTATTCACCTAGTATTCCATGTTTCCCTATTGAAGAAGTGCATAGGTGGTCCTTCATCGGTGGTTCCTTTAGAGGGATTGGGTATTCGAATTCTCTGTCTTATAAAAAGGTCTTAATTAAGATATTGGATAGGCAGGTTCATTACTTATAGACCAAAGATATAGATTCAGAGGTTCTATGGTGAAACCACAAGGTGGAAGAGGCTACAAGGAAAGCAAAGGACATAAAGTCTAAGTATCCGCTTTTGTTTTCTGCTCTTGGGATTCATGCAGAAGGTATGTGTTTTTTAACACATCTTTATTTTCTGAGTTTGTTAAAGGAAAGGTTGGATCTCTTGAAATTTTGTTTTCTATCTTAAAGGTAAGAATATAGACATCTAAGGGTTAGATTGATGTTTGATAATGCAAACGACTTGTGTTTGCGTCTAACCTACCTTGTCTGTCATTCAGTGATGAATGTTCCTAGTGGGGAAGACTAAAACACCTTGGTTTCTGGAACTTAGAAAATTTCCTAGAATTTTGTTCTTTAGACACAATATGACTCAAGGGTATGAATAGTATGTTGGGTACAAATAGTATGGTCCTATCATACATTGACTAGTGTTAGTTGGTGGGGTTAGATTGGATATTGGAATGGATACGATTTGGGGTGGTATGAGTCATATGGTTGGATATGGATCATTTGGGTTGGGCTTTTCCTTATACTTGGTAACTTAAGTTGGGTATGAGTACAAATGGCTTACCATGAGCCGGAAGTCAGGCTACAAATCATACTGGGGACTCTTATAGTGGACAGTGTTTAAGTCCCTTGGTATTTTATTCAGCCAGGGGTACGGGTTGATGGAATGGATCGTATGCTATGGATACAACTTGGTTTAGACGAGTCATATACTGGACAGTGTTAGGTCCCAGGGTTGAGGCTTGGGATATGAGGGGAAGGTACTACTCTTAAAGGTTGGGTACAACTTGTAAGGTTCAGTCGTATCCCTATGGTAGGATTTTTGTGCAACATAAGTAGGGGTATTCTGGACATTTCCCCACTTAACCTAATAAGGCTCCAGGACTTTTAACTCTCTTAAAAGGTTATTTTCCTTAATATTCTATCCATTAGCACTTACAAATTCTCTTAAAACACTACATAATTCTCTTTAGATCTTTTGGGGCAAGAAAGATAGGGTTTCAACTAGAGGAATAATTTGGGGATCTTTTTGGTGAATTCCCTCTATCTACCTTGTTAATTAAGGTATGTTCTCTTCCCTTATTGTTAGTTCCAACTAAAGGCATGGCTTTATATAATGTTTTCATGGTTTCATTAGTGTATGATTTTGGTTTTTAAATATGATTTGGGGGTTTTACTTATAAATACTTGGTTATGATTTCCCATGGTTTTAATTATACTTTTATATGCACTAATGGTGGTTTTAGATTCTTGGTTGCATGGGAATGGTTTAATGGTAATTGGAATTGGTTTTGTTTATGTTATGAGCCCCAAGGTGTTTGACAAATTGCTTATGAGAATGTTTTCATTGCATTAATGTATTTTTAATGGAACTCTTGTTTGATTTAACTTGTTAAAGGAACTCAAATGGTTTTAACTTTTCTGAAAGGTTAAAGGCTAAATGGTAATGCTTATAGGGTACCTGGTAATCCCTCAAGTGGTTTAATATGGTAAATGGAAGGGGACATGGAAGTCCCTTAATCTATATATGGTTAGTATGGACAATACTTGCAAATTATTGGTTGGTATGACGATACCAATATTAATGGCCTTGGTTAGAAAATAGATAAATGGTTTGGTTAGTTGGAAATGGTTTTAATTGGGATTAAAGGGGGAGGTGTAGCAAAGCCGTGGAAGGTGGAGCTCCCGGGGGGACCAAAATTGGAAACTTATATTTGTCGATGTGAGGTTTGTTCTTAATGACCGTGTGCATGATGTCACACTTTATATTATAGGATGTAATAGTTATCCCAGGTTTTTCTTCCTTGTTCATGCAGCTTCGCGCACTGGGGCCCTTTCAACTGGAAGAGTTGAACCCATATTGCCCGTGGGTGGTTTAGGACGGCAAAGCTACACAGCCCAAGTAACGGTTTTAAGTGCATTCTATAAACGGTTCCCTTTCCTAGCGTGGTTATATATATATATATATGTATAGTTATATGCATTATTGATGGTTTTACTTTGCTTTTATAAGCATCATTATTTTATTCTTTTCTTGAGGTCATTCTAGCGATCACTCGATAACCCATCTTCAGGCGGCTGTATACTTATGCTATGCAGGAACCGGCCATTCCACCCCTCTTGTTTAGCATTCAAACTTTGGTATCAGCACTTGGATTGAAGTGGTAAGCTTCTATCTTTTTGGAAGGATCCATTTCGTGATATAGATATTCTTACACACTTTGACTTTATTTTGGATATTGGTTTTGACTATGGTTGGAGGCATGTTCCAATCGGATATTCTTGCTCTTTTGGTTAGAGGATTTTTGGTACTACAATGGGTTGGTATGGGCGAGATTGGTGGTGGTGCCAGCCTTAGTATTGGCATTGGTATTGGGGTTGACATCAATTGATGATATTGTTTGTTGTTCAATCATAGTTTACTTTGGGATTAATCTTATTACATTTTAGTTCCCATTCGGTTGTGGCCTAGTTTTTGGCCTTTGATTTTGGAATTGGTTGGTTTGGTTTGGTTGGTACGGTAGAAAGGTTGGACTCGGTTGGGTCAGTCACGATCGTGACCCTATCTCAGAGTATTGACTTGGTAAATAACGTTATTTTGTTAAATGTTCGGAATTCATCCAACTCAGGGTAGTGGATTGGAGGTTGGAGTTGGGTAATGAGGGTGTCTCCAGTCTCGGCCGGACCCAGGGATGCCCATTACAACAAATCCCCCTATCGGGTCGGGTCAAAGAGAAGTGGTGATCAGAACCTTATAGCTCCAGTGTAAACTTTAGCCATGGGATAATTCACTGCAGTTGACCAGGTTGACTATAATTAAAACACAAATTCCTCCGCTTCTCATAATAATTATGGTAAAGCTGCCCATAAAATCGACAAAGAGGTTAAGGTGGGCCTGACTGAGCTCCACAAGACTAAGATTGGGTACCCTGTGCCTTAGTACCACTGCTAGCCTAAAAACAAAGATCACTAGAAGGTTAGGATTAGAAGCACTAGTTGTCGAATATGACTTTCCCCAATTCTTCTTCTTAGTGCACTATCTCTCATCTCTCCCACTATTCTACTAGCCTGCGCCCTACTCTAAATATCTAAACTTATTGTTTTGCCACTCTCCCATCTCTACCTACTTTTTTTTCTCATCCTCCACTGGTTGCATATAGACCACCAGCCTAGATATGTCCATATTATTATTCAACATGGCAGCCTTATCCTCCAACACTAAATCACAGGACAACCCAGAAGCAAACTTCCTCTCCTGGATCTCATATTTAACACTAACTCTAGAGCATCACAGGACAGTTGTTGGTTCTTCAAAGCATACCTCTTCATGCTTATCTTGCCCTAATTCAAGTTTAACACCTAAAAACTCATCCCATACCGCCAGTTCAGCATCATCACCACTCGTCATTTTCCACTCCTCACACTATTGATATATCATATCTTTTAACTGATACACATCAAACTCCCCACCTTTAGAATTAGTAGCATGTATCACCCTAAAAAAGTTCTCTATATCATTAATAAAGCCTTGAGGATACTCCTTATCCTTAGAGCCTGTAAAGGCTGGGGGATTCCATCTCATAAACTAGCCAAGCTGACAGACCTCAGATGAACTAACAGTAGAACCAACATGATTAGACCGACGATATTGTGATGCTACCATATGAGCAAGCATATGAATAGATTAATGGAACTATGCATTATAGATATCTCCTTAAGGTGATTGAGCATGATTATCACCAGCTCGGATAGCCCAAAAAGCACTAGTAGGGACCAGTGGAACTCCATAAGGAGCAGTATAGTCTTGAGTAAGGACCCCAGACGAGTCTACACTTACATAAACAGGGGGATTTCCCTCCATATCTTCCCCAGGTGGGACAGAGGTTTTAGAAAAGGAGGCTCACCATTTCATAGCAAATCCATAGGACTAATAAGTCACCTAACACTATATAGGATCAACAGAAAAACCCTTGTACCCTATATCATGAAATGATATAGTGTTCGTGGAAGGTCAGTAGGGCGAGCACTGGAATGTAACTTAAGGAAAGGGATAAATTAATGCTAATTCAAAAAACCAGTCAAAACCATATGGACAATATTTATATGTATATATATAGGATGTCGGGATAGGGATGAGGTTCATTAACATGAGAGTTTAAACAATTATCCTAAACTATGTAGATCGCTTCATCCTAAAGGAACCCACGAGATATATAGGTTTAGTTTTCGCTATTGAAAGGGCCCCAATGCATGTTAGCCGCACAAAATAAGGAAAGAATAAAGACATCAAGAAGATAGCCATCCAAAATATAATGTATGCACCAATCACAAAGTCATATAGGTCCCCACACTGATAAATATGTTTTCAAATATTTGTCCCACCGCAACTACACCTTCATGGTAAGCAACACAATTTCCTTTAAGCCCAAATTTAAAATTTTCATATAAACCCAACCACTAACTTATTAGTTATTTATTAAGGCATTTAACAACATGGTATCATCATACAAATATGCTTACAAGCTAATTCAATTATGCTAAACCAGTCCATATAACCATTAGACTCCCACATTCCATTTAAAATCCAAAACCATAGCCACCAAGGGCATCTAAAACCATTTTATAATCCATTATCCTTTAATGCAATGCAATATTCCAAAATTAAGTTAAATTATCCAAATTTCATATTCAAAACCAAAGTTATTAAGGTGGGTTTAGGTTAATTCCATTACCAATTGAAAAATTCATAAACTTGGGGAAAACCCATGTAACACCCAGTAGTTGTAACACCTAAATAGTGCATTCAAAATGACCTTTAGGACCCTTATTTTAATGATAGACCATGTTTTGGTGATATAAGTTTTGTTGGGGTGTTTTTAGACAAAAGAAATGGGTTTGTTCTGTATGTTGGACTCTCCGCTAAGGCTGTACATCGCATGAAAAATATTGATAGCCGTTGTATTGGCTTGGCTTTTGGTGTGCGTCATGCACCTTGGGCTTGGATTTTGGTATGGGTTTCCAACCCTCAGGTTGGCTTTGGCTTTGTGCCACCCAGCAAAATCCAAGTGCCAAAATTGCTTCATTTAGGTTTAAATTAAGGGATTTGAAGTCTTTTCACACCTCTAAACCATTTTTAATCATTCTTAAATGAATTAAAGGGTCTTAAAACATGTTATTTTCACTCTCTTAACACCAAACATCCCTTCCCCTATTCCTAAGAACAAAAATTCAAGTTTCATCTCTCAAGAACCCAAGAATCTAAGTCCCAATTTCAAAGTTTTCTTCAAGAATTCATCCAATTGAGGTATGTGAGGTATTCATCAATGGGTTCATTTCACCCATTGAGCCCAAAAACCCTCTTTTTGATTTAATGTATGACTTGTATCCTATTTTATGAAATTATCCTTGTAACTTATAAACTTAGTCCATGTATTTCTTAGTAAATTGAATTCAAGCCATGTCAACATATGTTCCCATGTAAACTAGTTTATTTTATGATTTAAATTTCAATTACTCATGTTTTATTCAAGTGATTCCATGTCAAACCTTTGATTTATAAGTTAAATCATGTGAATATGTTGTTTTCTCAAGTTTAACTCATCCTTGTGTTTAAGTTCATGTATTTCACTCTATTATTGAAATATCTTATGTTTTAGGTCATTGAACTATGATTTCGTGCCACTGTTTTAAACGTTGTCATTGTAATTTTTTGATCATTTAGTGCTGGTGGGTTATGATTACCTAATAACTATGTGTTTTACAAAGTTTGCTTCCAATCAACAAGTCAGTAAGACCATGATTTTATTACTATGTTTAGATTACCATGTTTATACTGAGAACTTATTAGTATATTACCATATCATGTTAAACGAATAATAATACCAGTTTCATTTAGTTGGGAGTAACACTTAGTAATAAGTGACTACAGAGATGGCAGCTCCATCATTAGTTAAGCATGAGTTGTTAGTAGTAGTCCCTAAGTTCCAGACCTACAGAGCCACCATAGATTATGAACGGTCCCCTGTCAGTTAGGCATAACACCCTCGTCCTTCAGGTCATCATCCTTCTATATCCATATCGCCAGTCACATATTCGTACCCCTTGCAAGGTACCAGCACCTTTCCAATTGGGGTTACAAATTAGACCCCGATATCTCAAATTGGGGCATGTCGGTTGTAGTTAGTTCCTACAGTCTCAATGTAGTATTTAGAATAGGTTAGTTCGGGTTGTATGACCAAATTACAGATATCAGTTGTTCAATTATAGAGATTTTAGTTATCCAGATATGCAGATAATAGTGAGTTAGTCATTCAGATTACAGATTATTTCGGTGTATGTTTATGTTTGGTCTTGCATTCTCACTTTTACATGTTCATGAATCCATGTTCAGTTATCATATGTATTTTATTTAGTCCTTACCTCACATACTAGTACATTCGAAGTATTGATCGTATACTTTTGTCTTACACTATATTGCATTATAACCTAGGTTCGGACACATAGTTTTCCGACCATCCCTAAATAGCTCAATAGTTCCCCACAGCAATAGTGGTGAGTCCTCAACCATTGAGGACATGACATATTATTTCAGTTATTTCCATAGTTAGGGGTGTGTCCCATCAAATTTGTATGATTAGAGTCTTTCAGATAGACAGTCTAGTTTCCAGTGTTTATCAAATAATTTAGACATGTTATTTTTTATATTTCAGTATTATAAACAGTATCTTATTGATTTATCTCCAAAACTTATTTTTTTATTATCATTTTATTCAGTGATCACATCAGGTACTAGACCATGGGTTAGCTTGGGATCACTTGTGGCCTTAAGCACCGTATCACTACTAGGGGGTAGCCTCAGGTCGTAAAAAAACTTGGTATCAGATCCTAAGGTTTTAAAGTGTCCTAGGGTTTCTGAAAGAAGCATTTAGTAGAGTTTTATACATGGGTGTAAAGCGCACCATACTTATGTACAAATGGCAATGAGATATTTTTAGGAAAGTTTCCCTTCTTCCATTCTTCATGCCATGCTCAAGAGCATGAGCTTTAATAAATTCCCCCTTCTAACTCATCATTCATTATATTTATAGACAAACAACGAAATAAGGAGTAGGGATCAACCCGCACCACCACCTGTTCAGGAAGTCCCCTGAACGACTATGTTTCTCACACTGAGTTCAGGGTTGCTTTACAGCCTTGTCCCATTCTATAGCTGCTCAGAACAATCATCAAGTAGTTTCCCCAGCTAATCTAGTGATGAATATGGCTTTAGATAGGGTGCAAGACTTAAACCGGATGAATCCCCTTATTTTTTCAAGATCTAAGTCTGAGGAGGATCCACTGGAGTTTTTAGATGGATTATAAAAAGTGATAGAAATCATGGGTGTCACTTTAAGTAAGAGTGTAGACTTGGCTACATACCAATTACAGGGAGTATCTCACACCTAGTTCAAGTAGTGGAAGAAGGATAGAGTTGTTGAGGCAGGGATAATAGAGTAGGAAGAGTTTTCCATGGTTCTCTTAGACAGGTTCTTTCCACTAGAGTTAAGGGAAGCTAAGGTTCAGGAGTACTAACTCAAGTTTAGTCAGTTGGGGAGGTATACCCAAACTATGGTGGCTAACTCTAGGTCCAGGATGAGTAAGTTCATATATGGTGTATCTGATAGTGTGGTCAAGGAGTGTAGGACCACCATGTTGATTAAGGAGATGGACCTATCTAGACTCATGGTTCATGCACATTAGATTGAGGAAGAGAAGCTTAAGGAGATGGTAAAAGAGAAGAAGAGGGCAAGGACAGGTAGTTTCAACTTTTCTCACCTAAGTTCAGAAAGCAGTAACCATTCCCAATTTTGACAAAAAATTTAGCCTTAGCTCCATCTTTAGCTAGTGCACCAGTGTGCAAGTTTAGGCAGGACAGTCGAGATAGAGCTTTAAGCTCCAAGCCCTAGGGTGGTATGAACAGTGGTCGTACTAATCTGCTCTATAGGAAGTGTTTTAAGAATTATTAGGGTGAGTGTAGGGAAGGTAGTAATTTGTGTTGTGGATGTGGATAATTAGGCCACAGGGTAAAAGAGTGCCTTGTGGGCATGTGGAGGGGTAGAAATGATCGCCATTTTCAGCAGAACCAGTAGGTCGCTCGACTCAACAGGTTACCACTTCCAGTGCCACCAGTGGGTAGTGCTAGAAAAAATTGTAAGCTCTCCAGACTTGTCTTGAGTAGGAGAGTTCTCCTGATATTGTTATAGGTATGTTGCAAGTTTTCTATCTTCATCTTTATGCCTTGTTAGATCCCAGAGCTTCACTTTCTTTTGTGACTCCTTATATAGCTGTGAACTTTGGTGTCTATCATAAAACTTTAGTAGAGTCTTTCTCAGTGTCTACCCCAGTGAATAATTCCATTGTAGCCAGATGGATATACAAAAATTGTCTGGTCTCAGTGTCTTAGAAAGTTACTTTAGTTGATCTTGTGGAGTTAGAGATGACTAATTTTGATGTCACTCTCGACATGGGTTGGCTCCACTCATGCTACGCCACAGTTAATTGCAGAAATAGAATTGTCTAATTCTAGTTTCCTAATAAGTCAGTTTTTAAATAGAGGCGTAGTACTTCTGAGCTTAAGGGTCAGTTTGTGTCCAATCTAAAGGCAATAAAGATGATATGTAAGGGATGTATTTACCATCTCTTCCCAGTCAAGGATTGAAATTTTGAAACTACAACTCTTGAGTAAGTTTTAGTAGAAAGAGAATTTCTAGATGATTTCCCAGAGGATCTTCTCAGAGTTTCTCCAGAAAGAGAGATAAACTTCAGAATAGATCTCCATCCAGATACCCAACCTATCTCTATTCCACCTTACAAAATGGCTCCAGATGAGTTTAAGAAGCTAAAAGAGCAGTCATATGATCTCTTGGATAAGGGTTTCAACAGACCTAGTATTTCACCATGGGGTGCTCCAATTCTATTCGCGCATAAAAAAGATGATTCTCTCAGAATGCGCATTGATTACCGTCAATTTAACAAGGTCATAATTAAGAATAAGTATCCTCTTCCTAGAATTGATGACTTGTTCAACCAACATCAGGGTATAAGTTATTTCTTTAAGATAGACCTCAGATTCGGCTATCATCAACTTAAAGTCAGAGAAAGTAACATTCTTAAAACAGCCTTCAGAACTCGGTATGGTCACTTTGAATTCCTAGTTATATCTTTGGGACTAACTGTCACGACCCGAGACTACCCCAAGTTGTAAAACTGTGCTTAGAAACACAAGTGATCCTAAACTAACCCATGAACTGGTATTTTATTAAGAAACTAATTTATAATATATTAAATAATTGGTTCTTCTATGTAAAAATATAATCATGACAATTCTTAGGAAGAATTATAATACTAATACAATTTACAATCTGATAAAACTGAAAAGAGAACTAAATTTATATGACTGACTCTGACTGACATCTATAAAGCCTCTACTACACTGACTATAGGTATCTGGGAAATGCCTCCAACTACCACTAATCAATACATATGGAAAATCAAAAGAAATACAACACTACACATGAACTAAATCTGACTGGGGTCCCTAAAATAGGAGAACTTATCACCTGCTGGTTGGAAGCTGCAACTGTCTGATTATGATGTATAGGCTATAACTAGTACCTACATTATGAGACAATGTAGCACATAGACATATATGTGGATCAGTACTTCTGGAATGTACTGATTAAGTGGAGATGAATGTAATAAGTAAAACTTATTCCATACGAAATCTTAAAACATGCATACTAAGTGCAAGTAGACTCACCAAGACACTAAAATAAACTAAAAGCTGATACGTCTTAAAACATGATTAACAAACAAAATTTGATAATCTGATAAATCATTACACTTAGTGTCTAAAAACTTTATTATGGTATGATAAGTAGAACCGAAGATGGAATATGGTAAAAGACAAGTACTCTGTGTAAATCTCATGTAAAGCTGAACATGTTTGGGCAAAAACTTACTCAGAATCATGTATGGATACTGAACATGCAAAATTGAACTGTACTTAGTCTAAATAAATTGACTGATGTTGTGGGTTACTTAATGCATATGAAGTAAGGACTAACTGAACAACATGAGATAACTGAGCATGAATTTATGAAAACTGAAATATCTTAGAGTGCAAGACCAAGCATAAATCTGTAATCTAAAATAAGTCAAAAATTTGAAACACTGTAAACTATATAACTGAATAATTAAAAGTTTGTACACTTAGTCAAGCAAACCTAAACTGAGAATACATTGAATATTATACTAAGACTGTGGGAGCTATCATATAACCGACATAAACCATGTGAGCTATCATGGAGTCCAACATCTGACCCATGTTGAGGAGGGTTGATCTATCCTTGCCATCGAAATAGAACCTGAACTGAACTGGTGTGATCACTAAACCAAGCCCTTATAGGGAAAGGGGAAACACTCTCTGGTGAGGCCCCTAAAACTATGGTGGCACGTAATTTCTAAGGAAGTAGGATGTGTTGAACCCACACTTCCCACTTGGTGCTAAATCCTACTCCCAACTCAATGACACTGAAATAATAAGTGGCATATGCATTGATAACTAATAACTGATAAGCTCAGGTCATGGTATTCTGAAAATAATAGTGCATACGAATTCTGAGGTAATTATAAACATATAAACTAATAATGCTCATCGTGAATATGAATATCTGAGTATACTAATAAGATTCATAGATTAACTATCTGAATACTTGAAATGCTGAATTTTTGTAAATCACATAGGTATCGGGTGTTCATAACCGGCCAACAATAAAAGATCACTGAATGCAATAGCAAGCTTAAAAACTACAGTAGAGGGTCCTGGTTCGAAAACCATAAGTATAGACATTTTATCAAACATGTAAAAATCAAAACTTTAAGCATTAGAGTATCTTAAACATAGGAAAACAATGGGATTACATGGTTAAATTCATAACTTAGGGATTTATTCTAAATCAACTGAACATGACATGGAAATTGCAACATTCAAAATGTGATATGATTCATTCCACATGAAAGTGCTTATAATCATACCTTGAAATTGAATTAACAAGAGATTTATGGAGATAGTTCGACTTAAATATGTAAAACTTATTATTAAAAAACAAAAAGGGGTTTTAGGCTCTATGGGTTAAAGGGGACCTATGGATGAACTCCCGCATACCTTAATTAGATGGATTTTTGAATAATTCTTAAAATTGAAGCTTGAATCCTTGTGTTCTTGAGAAGAAAATCTTGAACTTTGTTCGTAGCAAAAGGAGAGGGTTTTTATATGTGAAATTTTGAGGAAGATAGGGAAATAATGCCCTTTTGGATGATATAAATTGTTCTTTGGACATTTGGGGTTGAGGGGAAAGAACTAAAGTGCCCCTTAAACCCTAAGGAGTTGAAAACAGCGTGGAAATAGAATAGGAGGTACCTCCTTAGCTACTAGGACTAGAGCTCGCGGTGCCCCCTCTATCCCTATGCAATAACGCAGGTGGCACAAGCTTATCACGTGCCCTCATTGCCTCTCACGAAAATGGCTATAACATTTTGCTCTGGTATCGGATTAAGGTAAAATTGGTATTGCTGGAAAGATGACTCAATTATCTACTATTTAGTCGGTCTTGAACTGAAAAAATCCACTTAAATAAAAAGTTATACATGTTAAAATTAGACCCTTGTGGAATCGAATACCAAACTTTGGACAAATCGAAGACTCTTAGATCAACTTTGTTCTAAGTGATTTCTATGAACATTTTTCACCTCGAAAGCACTTCACACACTAGGATAAATATCAGGAAAAATTTATCCAAATGAAATCCATGGGATTGGAGCTTACAAACATAGGAATGACAGTTTGATTTCTAGCTCAAAATACGGGGTGTTACATTATCTCCCCCTTGGAATCATTCATCCTCAAATGAAACTGGCTAGACTAAGAATACTAAGGCACTAAGATCATATTCTGAATGTGCATAACTTGGAATGTGACTTGTAAAATGACTATATAACTGAGTCTGAGCATGATACATGAACTTAACTGACTTCCTGAATACATAAAATGACATGAGATTGGATATATGCCTGAGATAGAAACAAGAGAGTCATCGTATGAGTAACCGTTATTTCAAAATAGATCTTGTGTCATGAACAAACGATGAAAGGTTTAGGACATAAATACTCAGGTACTTCTATACATCACCCAACTTGGGATATTTCATCCACCGAATGATACTGACTTGTCCGAAATAATAAAGAAAGACTAAGATGATGCACTGGACACTTACAAACTTAATTAGGACTGAATATCTGGAATCTAAAATCAATGCATGATGCATGAACAGAGTTGAAATCTCAAATTACCAAGATGCAAAAAAATTACCTCTTGGAATAGCCATATTCATGAGACTCCAGATAGTATGACTAGATGGAAAGATGGAAAACCATAGGAACTTGTCTATCTAACTGCTAGACTGGATTGCTGGTTATATAGACTAAATCATACTAAAATCTTATACTCAACTATACATTCCACTTCCAAAACTATGCTTCACTTGATGCTACTTAAAATATTCACATGGGCACTGATAAGTCTCTCTACTGAAGTCTGAGCTAAACTGTATTCTCTCACCCTGATCAAGCCTACTCAAATCTACAAAGTGCACACATAACACTGTGGTACTATTTTGAACCATGAATTCAGTACCCCATGTGTTTTCACCACTTTTCATCTCAAAAATATTTCTTTTTGCCACTTTAACAACTAAATGCAACCCCTTACTAGGAATTCATAGACGCAAAATATATTCATCCACTTATACACCAACATGACATTCAAGCCCATCTTCATAACCACAGATAAATTTCTAGGAAAACAACCACAAAAGAATCTTTCTTATATTCTCTAAACCCTATCAATAATAACTTTCCTGCACTATCCTTAAGAAGACACATATGAAATTCTCTACCAACCATAATCTAAATCTTCCTTCAACCTTATAGCCTTACAAAAAACAAGCATACTATAATCTTTTCCTTAACAAGGATTATTTACCCTCTCCCATCTAAATAATTACTCGTCACCACTATTATTACATAAGGAGAGGTAACTAAAAGGTTAGAACATGAGGACCTGAAACATAAAGGGATACTATGCATAACTTGGACACTTAACTGAGGCTTGAGAAATAGAGTATCAAAAGCATGAATTCATCAAAAAGAGATAAACTAAGGAAATACATGACATAATATTAATTTTGGTGATCATTAAGAGTGTACCATGAGTACCTAGAGCTTAACATTCAGTAAAGCATAAGTACATGAGTCTTCAGCTGCATGACCTGAGTTTGGAGTTCATAATTTTATGGAATATGATTCTTACTGCTAAGTGAACTAGAACTCCTCATACAAGGATCTGGAAGTGTACATGATTCTATGAAAAGTGCATGAATATGAGTTATGATCATAGGGCTAACTTTTAAGGCATGAGAAGATCTCGCGATGACTGAAGTACAAAAAGTTACACTGAGGTAAGAATGGGTCAGGCATGTTCCTCCCTTACTAATGTTCTATAATACACTGACATCACTACTAGAATCTGAGAGCCTGACTTGGTTACATGTTCTATCATCTCCTTATTAACTTTAATCCTTCATTCTAAGTCTGTTGACCCCTATGATAAACTCTAAACTAAACTACCACCACTTTTCTCTAGAGTCTAGGGTATAATAATACACATAAATGATAAACTCACCCTGAAAGACTATATCTGAAAGAGTAAAATCCACCGCTTATACTTTCTTCTAAGCTACAACTCTTAACTTTCTATAGCCCCAATAGTCATCATATAATAACTTAAGTACTTACTAAATTATAATCTTCATGAGTATCACCATACCCTGAGTTCACACCATCTAGAATTTCAACTCTTCTTTCTATTTTCCTAATCATCAAAGATTCGACTAAAATTCTAACACGTAATATAGATATCCACAAACTCTTAATGAACCATACTACTTCCATCATAGCCTACTAGTATCATATCTTAAACTAATATTTTCCCCCAAACCATAAGAATTACTATTACACCTAAATATAACCTACATCAACAACACATATAATTTTGAATCAACATACTTAAATTCTTGCATACACTATTTAAAGCCTAATAGTTCACCTTTAATACAACTAGATACATGGATACATATTCTGCTAAATTCAGATAAACTCTATCCAACTTCATCGTTGCTAAATTATTGGTTCATACTTCTAACTCTAGATCATCTGCTGTCAGAGGATTTTGGGAAGGGATCTAAGGGCACATCTGGCTTTGTCTTAGTGTACTATTTTCATGATCATGAATAAAGTATTTCAAACTATGGAACTTAATAGAACTGATGGGATACATTTGAGCTGGCATATAATTTCATAACTATCTGTGGGGACTGTCTGAGAAAACTTTATTGGTAAGGATTTAAACTTGGCAACTTTTGTTGCCTCAAGGATAGGGCAGATTTAGCAAGAATAGAGTAACATAGGAATCTATGTAAATTTCTTAGAGAACACTCCTACTGCAAGAGATGAAAGAAGAGAAATAATTTCATAAATGCCTTGTAGCCTCTAGAAGAAAAGTACAGACGTCTCTATACTATTCTGCTAGCTAGAATAGGAGAACTCATAACCTACTGGCTGGAAGCTGCAACTGTCTGATTATGAGATGTAGGTTATAATTGGTACCTATATTATGAGACAATGTAACACATAGATATGTATACGGATCAGTACTTCTGGAATGTGCTGAGTAAGTGGGGGTGAATGCAAAAAGTAAAACTTATTTCATATGAAATCTTACAACATGCATGCTAAGTCCAAGTAGACTCAGCAAGAGACTGAAATAAACTGAAGGCTAATACATCTTAAAACATGATTAACAAATAAAATCTAATAATCTGATGAATCACTACACTTAGTTTCTAAAAATATTTATTATGGTAGGATAAATAGAACTGAAGCTGGAATATGGTAAAATAGGAGCACTGTGCATAAATCTCATGTAAAGCTGAACATGCTAGAAGAAAACTATATTGAGAATCATATATGGATACTGAACATGAAAAACTGAATTGTACTTAGACTAAATAACTAGAATAAAACTGTGGGATACTGTGTACATGAGGTAAGGACTAACAGAACAACATGAGATAACTGACCATGAATGCACAAAAACTAAAATATCTTAAATTGCATGACCAAGCATAAATCCGTCATCTGAAATATGTCTTAAATCTGAAAGACTGTAAACTATATAACTGAACAATTAAAAGATTGTACACTAAGTCAAGAAAATCTGAACTGAGAATACACTAAATATTGTAATGAAGTTGCGGTAGATATCATATAACCGACATAAACCATGTGAGCTATCATGGAGTCCAACGTCTAACCCACATTGAAGAGGTTTATTTTATCCTTGTCATTGGAATGAAACTTGAACAGAACTGGAGTGATCAATAAACTAAGCCCATATTAGGCAAGGGAAAACACTCTCTGGCGAGGCCCCTAAACCTATGGTGGCATATAATTTTTGGGGAAGTAGGATGCGCTGAAACTAACTTCCAACTCAGTGCTAAATCATACTCCCAATGGAAAGATACTAAAATACTAACTGGCATATGCAATGATAACTAATAACTTATAAGTTCAGGTCATGGTATTCTGAAAATAACAATGCATACGGATTATGGTGTAATTATAAACATATAAACCAATAATTCTCATCACGAATATGAATATCTGAGTATCCTGATAAGATTTATGAATTAACTACTTGAATACTTAAAAAGCTGAATTTTTGTAAATCACAAAGGTATCGGTTGTTTATAACCAGGCAACACTAAAAGATCACTGAAAACAATAGCAAGCTTAAAATTATAATAGAGGGTCATGGTTCAAAAACCCATAAGTATAGACATTTTGTCAAATATGTAAAAATCATAACTTTAAGCATTGTAGTATCTTAAACATGTGATAAATAATGGGATTACATGGTTAAATTCATAACTTATGAATTTATCTTGAATCAACTAAACATCACATGGAAATTGCAATATTCAAAACATAATATGACTCATTCCACTTGAAAACACTTATAATCATAACTTTAAATTGAATTAATAGGAGATTCATAGAGATAGTTCAACTTAAATACGTAAAACTCATAATTTAAAACAAAAAAAGGTTTTTGGGCTCTATGGGTGAAAAGGGAACCGTGGATGAACTCCCACATACCTTAATTAAATGGATTCTTGAATAATTCTTGAAATTAAGGCTTGAATCCTTGTGTTCTTGGTAGAAAAAGCTTGAACTTTGTTCATGGCATAAAGGGAAGGGTTTTTATGTGAGAAATTTTGAGGAAGATGGAAAAATAATGCCCTTTTGGATGCTATAAATTGTCCTTTGTACATTTGGGGTTGAGGGGAAAATACCAAAGTGCCCTTTAAGAATTTGAAAATAGCATGGGAATGGACCATACGGTGCCCCTTTTATCTCGTGGTTGTAGAGCTCGTGGAGCCCCTTCTTTCCTGATGCAATAACCTGGGTGCATGGGCTTATTGTGCTTCCTCACTGCCTCTTACAAAAATAGTTGTAACTTTTCTCTTGGGTATCGAATTAAGGCAAAATTGGTATCATTGGAAAATAAACTCAATTATATTCAATTTGGTTGGTCTTAAGATAAAAAAATTATATGTACATCAAAAGTTATACATGTTCAAAGTATACCATTGTAGAATCGAATACCAAACTTTGGACGAATCAAAGGCACTTAGCTCAACATTTTTCTAAGTATTTCCTATAAATGTTTTTCACCTTAAAATCACTTCACACAATAGGATAAAGATCCTGAAACATTTATTCAAATAAAATTCATAGGATTGGTGTTTACCAATGTATGAACGACAGTTTGATTTCTAGCTCAAATTTGGGGTGTTACACTAACAAATGCCCCTTCAGGCTTTATGAACTTAATGAACAGGGTGTTCAAGAGGTACATGGACATGTTTTTCATAGTCTTCATTGATGAAATCCTTGTCTATTCCTATAGTGAGAACAATCATGTAGACCATTTGAGAGTTATCTTCCAGAACCTTAGAGATTATTAGTTATTCGCTAAATCCCATAAGTGTGAATTTTGGTTGAGATCAGTAACTTTCCTTGGTCACATTGTTTTTGGTGATTCCATTTGAGTTGATCCACAAAAGATCGAAGTAGTGAGAAACTAGCCTTTACTCATCTCTGTATCGTGTATAAGAAGTTTCTTTGGTTTAGCTAGCTATTACAAATGGTTTGTTGAAGGGTTTTATTCTATTCCTTCCCCCATGAAAATGCTAACCTAGAAGAAGGTTATATTTCAGAAGTCAGATTCCTGTGAGAAGAGTTTTTAGGAGTTTAAGACTCGAGTCACTATCACCCTAGTCCTGACTTTGCTAGATAGAACAGATGGGTTCATAGTATATTGTGATGCTTATAGAGTTGTCTTGGTTGTGTATTAATGTAGAGAGGTAAGGTTATAGCCTAGGCCTTTAGACAGCTTAAGCCTTATGAGAAGAATTATCTGACCCATGATCTTGAGTTGGTAGCTATTGTCTTTGCCTTTTAAATTTAGAGGCATTATCTTTATAAAGCTCATGTTGATGTGTTCACAGATCACAAGAGTGTATAGTACATATTCATGCAGAAAGACCTGAATCTTCACAAGAGAAGTTAGCTTGAATTATTGAAAGACTATGATATGAGTCTATTGTATCACCCGGGCAAGGCCAATGTAGTGACGGATGCCCTTATTAGATTATTTATGGGTAGTGTTGCCCATGTTAAAGATGATAAGAAGGATTTAATCCGTAAGGTTCATTATTTTTCTAGGTTTAGAGTTTGTTTGGTTGATTCATTCAGGGGTAATTTATGGGTTAAAAATAGTTCAGAATCTTCATTGATTGTATAAGTATAAGAAAAGCAATAATGGTATCCTAGTTTGATTATTTGAGACAATGAATATTAGCAGAAGTGCATGGTCTAGGGTATTATATTCACCCCAAATCCACTAAGATGTACCATGACTCATGGGAAATCTATTAGTGAAATGGTATGAAGAAAGATATTGCTGAGTTTATGGCTAATTGTTTGAACTGTCAGCAGGTTAAGGTTGGACACCAAAGGCCTAGAGGTACACTTTAGTATTTTAGCATCCCCACTTCAAAATGAGAGGTGGTGGACATAGATTTTGTGATAACGTTACCTTATATGCATTGTTAGAATGATTCAATTTGGGCCATTATAGATAGAATGACCAAGTTAGCCATTTTCTTGCCAGTTTATACTTCCTACTTAGCTGAGAATTATGCTAGGCTCTATCTTTGGGGGTTGGTGAATTTTAATAGGGTTCTATTTTCTATCATTTCAAATAAAGGTACTCAGTTTACCTCTTACTTTTGGAAGGCTTTTCAGAAGGGTCTTGGTACCCAAGTTCACTTGAGTATATCTTTTCATCCTCAGATGTATAGTCAGGTAGAGATGACCATTTAGACTCTAGAGGACATGTTGAGGGCATATGTTATTGACTTTAAGAGTAGTTAAGATGACCACTTATCTTCTATTGAGTTTCCCTACAACAATAGTTATCACTCCAGTATTCAAATGGCTCCATTTGAGGCACTCTATGGGAGGAGATATAGATCTCTTATTGGTTTGTTTAAAGTGGGTAAGGCTATTTTTATAGGGCTAGTTCAATGTTTGAGGTGGTGCAGAAAGTTCAATTAATTCAAGAGAGGCTGAGGATAGACCAAAGTCATCAGAAATCATATGCAGATGTGGGGAGAAGGGATCTTGAGTTTAATGTTGGTGACTTACTCTATTTGAAAATTTTGCCTATGAAAGGAGTGAAGAGATTTGGAAAGAAAAGAAAGCTCAATCCTCACTATATTGTCCCATACTAAATTTTTAGCCATTTTGGGAAGGTATCTTATGAGTTAGCATTGCCTATAGATTTTGCATCAGTGCATCCGATATTCCGTGTTTCTTTGTTGAAGAAATACATTAGTGATTTAGCTTCCATTGTTCCTTTAGAAAGTGTGGGTGTTAAGGATAGCCTTACCTACAAAGATGTCCTAGTTAAGACCCTTGATTGTCAGATTCATAGGCTTAGGAATAAAAATGTTACTCTAGTTAAGGTCCTATAGAGAAATCAGTTCATTGAGGGAGCCACTTGGGAGGTAGATGTAGATATACGAACCAAGTATCCCCATCTTTTCCCCCATGAATTCAGACTCATCTTGAGGTAGTGGTTTCTCTTAAATTGAATTTCTCTCTCATTCTCTATCTTAGCTATTAACTATTCTCATGTCATAGTATGTATTCATGAAATTTGGCTCAGTCCATGTATCATGTCTCAGATTCATTTACTTTATTGGGATTCAGCGCATAAGTATTCAGTGCAGGATCTTAGCCTTCTTAGAGCTTCACCTTAAATAGTTCCATTCAATGATGAGTTATCCCAAGGGGAGATAATGTAAAACCCCGTAGTTGTAACATACAAATAATGCATTCAAAATGACCTTTAGGACCCTCATTTCAATAGTAGACCATGTTTTGATGTTATGGGTTATGTTGGAGTGCTCTTAGTAAAAATAAATGGGTGTGAGCTTCATTTGTACCCTCGTCTAAGTTTATGCATCACACGACAAACACCAATAGACACTGGATTAGATTGGCTTTTGGTGTGCGCCATCAGCTCTCAGGTTATCTTTGGCTGTGTGCCGCCCAGCAAAAGCCAAATGCAAAAATTGTTTTGTTTCGGTTTAAATTAAGGGTGTTGAATTCTTTTCACACCCCTGGACCATTTCTAATCATTCTTAAATGAATTAAGGGGTCTTAAAACATGTTATTTATACTCTTTTAACCCCAAATGTCCAATACATGATTCAAAACCCTTCCCCTCTTTCTAAGAACAAAAATTCAAGCTTCATCTCTCAAGAGCTCAAGAATCTAAGTCCCAATTTCAAAGCTTTCTTCAAAAATTCATCTAATTGAGATATGTAGTGTATTCATCAATGGGTTCCTTTCATCCATTAAGTCCAAAAACCCTTTCTTTGATAAAAAAGTATGAATTATATCCTATTTTATGAAATTATCCATGCAACTTATGAACTTAATCTATGTATTTCTCAGTAATTTGAATTCAAGCCATGTCAACATATGTTCCTATGTAAACTAGTTTATTTTGTGTTTTTAATTTTAATTACTCATGTTCTATTTAAGTGATTCAATGTCAAATCTTTGAGTTATAAGTTTAGTCATATAAATATGTTGTTTTCTCAAGTTAAACTCATCCTCATGTTTAAGTTCATATATTTCACTCAATTATTGAAAGTTCTTATGTTTTGGGTCTTTGAACTATGATTTCGTACCACTGTTTTAAACGTTATTATAGTACTTTTGTGATCATTCAGTGTTGGCTGGACATGAACACCCAATACCTATATGTTTTACATGATTTCACTTCCAAGCAATAAGTCAAACAGACCATGATTTTATTAATATGATCAGATTACCATGATCATGTTGTGCATTATTAGCACAGTACCATATCATGTTAAATGAATAATAATACCAGTGTCATTCAGTTTGGGGTAACACTTAGAACTGAGTGAACACAGGGATAGAGGCTCCCCCATCAGTTAGGCATGAGTCATTAGTAGCAGTCCCTAAGTTCCAGTCCTATGGCACAACCATTGATTATGAGCAGTCCCCCATCAGTAAGGCATGACACCTTTGTCGTTCAAGACATCAGCCTCATGGATCTATATCGTCAGTCATGTGTTGATACCCCTGGAATGGTACCAGTACCCTTCCAATTGGATTATAGGTTGGACCTCGATATCTTAAATTGGGGCATATCGGCTATAGTTAGCTCCCATAGTCTCGATGTATTATTTAGAATGGGGCAGTTCAAGTTGCATGACCAAGTGTACAAAAATTAGTTGTTAAGTTATACAAATTTTAGTTATCCAGTTATGCAGATAACGGTGACTCAGTCATTCAAAATACAGATTATTTCATCATATGTTTATGCTTGGTGTTACATCCTTAATTTTACTTGTCCATGCATCCATATTTAGTTTCCATATGTATTTTAGTTAGTCCTTACCTCACGTACCAGTACATTCAAAGTAATGATCATATACTTTTCTTTTATGCTATGTTTTCTTATAACATAGGATTAAACACATTATTTCACGACTATCCCTAGAACGCTTAGCAGTTCACCACATTTGTAGTTGTGAGTCCTCATCTATCGAGAATGTGACATGTTATTTTAGTTCTTTCCAAATTTATTTATGTTCTATTCTATTGGAGTTAGTTGGAGGTGTGTCCCATCAACTTCATATGTTTAGAGTCTTTCAGATAGACAGTTTAGTTTCCAATGTTTATCAAAAACTTCAGACATGTCATTTTATATATTTTAGTAGTCTAATTGATAGTATATTATTGGTTTATCTCCCTCACATGTTGTTTTATTATTATTTTATTTAGTGCTCACAGCAGGTACTAGACCATGGGTTAGCTTGGGGTCACTTGTGGACTTAAGTACTATGTCGCGACTAGGGGGTAGCCTCAGGTTGTAACAACCCATGTTCCCCATTCCAATCATTAAAACCATACACCCATTCATCCACAAAAACCATCAATTGAAGTATAAATAACACATTTAAACTATGGAAAATACAATTCAAGGAATAACCATCAAAAGCCCTCAACCCAATTTCAAACCCAACAATTAAAATCACATAAACAATGAATAAATAGATACCATAATGTAAAATTTAAGTGAAGGATGAGAAACATGCCTAGAATATAGAAGAAATCGAACATAATTAAATGTTTGGAGCCCGGAGTAATGATTTCTTGAAAAACACTTAAGCTTTCTTGGGTTGGGAGTTAAAGAAGAGAACAGTACTATTTGATGTTTGAAAACTGAAGAAAAAGGGTTGATTTTGTGTTTAAAAGCCGTGAAAGGGGTAAAAATACAAAAGCCTCTCACCCCAAGTGAAAAAAAAAAACCTGGTCATTTTTAACACAGTAGTGTGGCATGCCAATTCACAGAGGCTAGCCTCCATGCCACGCTGATATTGTAGAGATCCACTGGTGTGGCATGCTACTATCACGGAGGCACATTGACTCAGAGTTCCAAAATATCCTCGAACCCATTTGAAAAAAATCCAAAACTTTAACAAAACACCCTTTTAACATCCCTAATTATAATTAAGTCAAAATTGAAATTACGTCTATGGTAGGGTCAAAAATAAAATGGTTACAATTTTGTAAGGTCTTACACAAGCAGTGCCTAATTTAATATCACGGTATGACGTGGGTACATTGATTACTCAGACTTTATCAATGTAGCCATAACATTAGCCTCCAGGGTCATCAACTCATTTTATTTCCAAAACCACACTCATGTTAGTTGGTTGCTTAATAGTTTTGCAAACATTAAATGTGACTTCCTTATTATTCCACCTAAACTTAAGATTAACTCTTTCCATATCAACCAATCCTCTACCCATGGATAAGAATAGTCTCCCTAAAATTATGGGCATAACAAAATCAACCTCATAATCCAAGACAACTAAGTCGGCCAAAAATGATGAGATTATCCACCTTGACCAAAATATCAAATGATATTCCAACAGGTTTCTTAACTGTATCATCTATCATCAATAGTTGCATCATTATGGGTTTGGAAGGTCTCAAGCCCAGTTATTCGAACAATCCAACAACATCAATTGAATTCTTGTACCCAATTCATACAAAGCTTTAGAAAACTTAATGACCAATTATACAAGAAATTATGAAGGAACTGAGGTCACCTTTCTTTTGCACAAGAGATCTAGATGTAATTATACTACAATGACACAAACCACCAATAGCCTTATAACTGATAGTTCTCTTCTTTATAACCAAATCCTTCATAAATTTTACATAACCAGGCATCTGATCAAGATCTTCAAGAAGAGGGATGTTATAAGACCCCGTAAAATCCCAAGCTTAACTCAGTCTTTTAAGCTTGCTAAGGGGTTCCTAGACTTAGAAAATTCTAGCTAAGTATTCAGACTTAGTATTATTTTGGCCTTTGTAAGTCTGCAACTCTATTTCACGACTCTTATGACCTTAAAGTATCAATATTTAGATGGATTCATGATTAGGAATGATAGTAGGTGTTCCCGAATGAGTTTTGTATTTTTCGTACCTAGTTTGAACCACATTGGGAATCCAAAATAGTGAATCGATGCAATCTCAGCGCGGCGCATTGGCCATCGCATCGATCAATATTTTTCTTGGATCCCAGTGGCAATATCCATTGAATCGAAGTGGACTCGATATGGCGTATTGGCCATCGTATCGATCTACGCATCGATAGTTCAATTTGCGATAATTAAACAATCGTGTCCTCAGGGATATTAGGATCTTTTTCCCACCCATATTCAGCCTTAAAACACAAGATTTAGCCTACATTGAGCAAAATATACTTACTTTCTCCCATATTACTCAAGAACAATAACTCTAGGTGATTTAATTTCAAGGCCAAGGCTCAAGATTTCCATCATTTTTCTTTAGAAATTTAGCAACCAAGGTATGTCAAGTGTTCACCCAGGGGTTCCTTCCACCCTTAGAGTCCAAGAAGCTCTTTTAAACTTCAAGTAGCTTAATTTCATGCTTTACATGATTTGAATTCAAGTGTATTCATGATTGAAATGTTGATTTGATTTATATTCCATGATTAAGTGCAAGAATTATGTAAAAACAACTATTATGTATGTAGTATCATGTGAATTCAAGTTAAAGCCTTAAAATTATGATGCTCATGTGCTGATTAGTACTATGTACATATACAATGCCTTCAAAGTGTTTGATGAGTTGTTCATAAGAATTAAATAATGAAATTATATCATGTTCGCATGTATTCAAGTTCATGTCATGCAAGTGTTTACTAGAATGTCTCAATGAAGGAATGATGATCAAGTAGTTGTTTATCATGTTTCAAGATTGTGCCATGTCTTAAAATTTATGCTATCAAGTCCTAGGATTTTTAATACCCAACAATTTAGTTGATTACCTAGAGACATGGTCAGTCTCAGGATAGTATCAGTCATGTCACGATCAGTAGTACTCGTAGTCAGTTACAGAACTCACGAAAAACTTAGTATCCTCAATATCAGTCTAGTCTAGTTCAGTATTCAGTTCAGACCTCAGCAAATACAGCTAGTTAACAAAAATTTAGTAGTATTCCGTCAGTCAATGGAACTTAGTGAACTCAGTTTAGTTCAGTTAGACAGTATAATCAGTAACAGTTCAGTCAAGCCTAGTATGAACTAGGAAATTAGTTCAGCGTCTATTCAGATGAGAGTAGGATTTAGCACTGAGTTAACCCAGAGATAGGGGCATTTCTACCAATAGAGGTTTTGACCCTTAGTAGCAATCCCTATATTACAGAACTATGTAGCCAGTGTAGGTTGAGATATCTTCCTGCCAGACTAGGGTTAATACATCTCGTACAAGTTTTCCTATCTGTGAGGGTTGACGAAAGAGCTTTCTATCAGAGAGGGTTAACTCATAGCTTATCTTTACCCATGGCACGGTACTGATACCCTTCCAACTGGGGTTACAGGTTGGACCCTAATCTATTTAAAAAAAGGTATGTCGGTTAGATAATTACCTCCCTCAGTCTCAGGTTTAGTTCCAGTCTCAGAATAGAACTCAGTTCAGTTCTACAGATTTAGGATTGTCAGATACAATCACTCAGTTCAGTACAGAACTCAGTATAGTTCCACAAGATCAATACTGTCAGATACAGTCCCTCAGTTATCAGCTACACAGTATCAGTAAACTCAGATATCAATAAATCAGTAATTTAGAACTTAGTATCCAGTGTTATCATGACCTTAAATTATCATATATGTATTCATGGATGTACTCCCATTCAATTATATTTATGTCATTCAATCAGTATTGTTCATGCACATGAACCCATGCATTTTAGGCATACCAGTATATTTATAGTACTGACACATACTTTTCTCTCGCGCTATGATGTTTTATATCATAGGTTCAAATGCGCGGTCTCCCGATCATACATCGCAGTTTAGATATTTATCTAACAGAGTTAGTGGTGAGTCCTCTTAGTTTCAAGGACATGATGATAATTTTAGTAGTTCAACTTATTTCAGTAGTTCGGAGTTAGTTGGGGGCTTGTCTCATCAACTCCATATTTCAGATAGTTTAGAGGGTTTTTCAGACTAAAGTATTTTCAGACAGATGTATCAGATTTGGTATTTGTTATACCGTATTAAGTTTTATTACAGTATTGAACCTTATGGCATATTTTTTCCTAATTTTTGCATATTACGGTACTATAATTCATCTATTACAGCAGGTATCAATCATGGGTTAGCTTGTGGTCCTTAAGGATTATAAGCACCGTGTAGTGTCCGAGGTACAGACTCGGGGCTTTACAGATGTTGACACTCAACTCCTTTAGTATAGCAATAAAATTCTTATACTTTCCTTATTTATTTTTATGTTTCTACCTTTGAGGAAAAAGTAGGGGAGGTCGTGTAATAGAATTCAACACTGGGTCGACCTTCTTACCTTTACCTTTATTTCTTTCAGCTTGTTTTTCTACACCCATGGATTTCTGTGATGTCTCAACATTAGCTATTAATTTTTTAGTTTCTATTTCGGGTGCATCATCAACATTAACAATATCATTCCTTAACTCATTAACCACAGGCATAGATTGATCAATAGTAGCATTACCACTCTATGTAGTAATAGCTAAATAATGATCATTCTTCTTTAGATTTTCCACACTATCGGTTAGAAGAGTACCTGACTTATGCTTATTTAATTTAGCCAATATCTGAACAAACTGCTACTTAATCTTCTTAATTATGGTGGAATGAAATTTAACTTTTTGGGTAAATCCTTATATGTCTAACTTAGTATCTTTAAAGCAATTTTATTGATTCTATGAGCCCTTCACCAGCTTACAAGAAATGCTTCCATCTTCAAGTCAACATCATGGTTTCCTGGTGGAACATATGCACCACTCTTCTCCTTAAAATCATCCTTTCTCCTCCAATCACAGTCTCTATCTACTCTAATCCCTATACCTATTCCCATAATACTTCCGACTATGATTTCCTTACCTTGAGTTCTAAGAGTCTTGATTGGACCCTTGGCCCTTGGCTCAAAAACTCGTCATATCTCTATCCAGATACTTAGCCTCCTCCTCTGATTTAGACTAATCATGTCAAGAAGAATTACCTTATCCACCCACTATAATTAACTTTTCAGTATTCATAGTTGTAAACTGCTTGGTAAGTAACCCAATCTCAATCCATAGTTGTGCAACCTCTTCAGCCATTATATCATGTAGGGCTCTCTGCTCACTGGAAGCACCAATATCATAAGTACCGACTCCTCGTTAGGCCTCCTAAGTATGTTACCCTTTCTTGGTATTAGATACATACTCTAAAACTTTCACAGATAGCTCCCAATGAAGGCTCGCGAAAGCCCCACAAGTAGCAGTATCATCAATAGCTTGGTGTTTGCATTGAGGGATCTATAGAATATTTTAAGCAACTTTCTCCCAGAAATTCTATGATTAGGCATAGTCTTCAGCTTATTTGAACCTTAGATATGTCTCTTACAATGCCTCTAAATGCAATTTCCTAAAATTATATATCTCATTTTTCAACAGCAGCATTCTAGAAGGTGACAAGAATAGTTTAAAAATTGTTTTCAAAACTCAATCCAATTAGTGATGAACCTACAAAGTAGTTCTCCTAACCATAATGTCGCATCACTTAAATAGAGAATTAGGACAACTTATGTCTCAAAGCTTCTTAACTCACTCTCGATAAATTCTACCACGTACAAATTCCAACAAAATTCATGATGTGTATTTTGTATCATCAATCATTAAACCAGCGAACACACCCTTCATATTAAAGAACTAAATCATAACACTCATAATATCAAAATTCATACCTTAGGGTAACTCAGGAGGAATGATAGCTCCAATCTTAATGGGCTCAACATACCCTTAATCTTCCTCTGAATCATCAAATATTGGTAAGTAATAAAAAGCGGGGGTTTGAACTCTTCTCTTTTAGCTTTGTCTCTGTCGAGTACTAATAGGAACTCTTCTTCCTGTATCGCTCTTTAATCTGGATCTGCATAATGGAAAATTTTCCTCCTCGCATTCTCTTTCAGCTAGTCATCATGTTGTGAGTTGTGTGATTATTTCTTAAACACCATGTGGGGTAGGGGAAATCAGATTAGGGTTATCTTGCACCCCATGCTCATGCTCTATCATCTTACGATTCTGTCTTAACATTCACTTAAGCTTATTATAAAAGGGGATCAAGGATTTCCTTGACTCTGAGTAGTGGTGATACACTAGCATACGCCCCAAGAATAGTACAAAAACAAAAACCAACAACCTCAAGCAATCAATCTGCAATTGTATTCCCCGGCTGTGATGCCAAAATTAAACCTATAAGAAATTATAATGTGGATGCTATCAAATAAAGAACCTAACAAAGGTTGGGGATGAACCACAGGGAATAGGCAGAATATCTTTCATGGACTTGCTGAAGTATTTGTTAAGTGCAGAAAGTAAATGAAGGGATTTTGTGAGAACAGTAATAGTAACAAATCTTGATTACCTTAGGTTGAAATCAATATGAGATGAATATTAAGATTGCATTCCCTCTGACTTCCTAACACTGTAAACTTATCATTCTCTTTATACTATCTAAATCCCTTACATTCTGAATCTATAAAATTATGTATCACCAACTGTCCTTTGAACACCTTTGGTGAATTTTACTCATCACCCCTTGAGTCTTAGAGTTTTGCATTACTAACCCTTGTCTTGGATCCCAGATTAAATATCTCCTTTTGTGTCTCAACTTAATTAGATGAAAGAAAATCAAAATACATGAAAGAACATAAATCAAGAAAGATTTTACGCTTCCTCTATTTTGTATTCCATTAGGATTCCCACAACCCTAGTTAGGAGTTTAGCCGTTCATGTTTAAAAGAACACCCATAGGATTCATGAACGAAATCATATGAATAATCTGAAATCATATGAATAATCTTACAATAAATTAAGAATGAAAACCAAAATCTAAAATTAATCTTAAACCGTAAAAATCAAGAATGGGGATTCCAAGATAAAAAGTGTATTTCTGAATCAATATAATGTTGTAAGTATAAAGAGTGCATAATAAAATAATAAAACATCAATGGGGTATTTATAGTTACACCACAAACCCTAAAAAACAATCTAAAATAAAGTAGAAAAATTTTGTCGGCACCTACCATCAGTAAGGAATGGATGAAATACAAGTAAAGATGAAATAAGTCATGTGGGGACATAAACCCTAATATGCTGATAAGTGTAAATGACTCATTATAAATAATAAGTGAAACTAGAAACATAATTTTAATGCTAACATCATAATAAATCATAAATTATACTATTTAGTAAGCCAAATGCACTTTTTTTTAAAATTTGATTTATTGTGGAAGATTCTTATAACTAACCAATCTTATATGAGATAAAGGGGGTCAACTTGTAACCATAGATGGGAGGAAAGACAAATATTGACAAGATAATGAACTTGTCTAATGTAGATCTATTAACTGATATTTATTGGGCTAAGGCGTGAGCCTCTACTAGTAGGCATTACTATCCTATGGTGGAAATGTTGTTCTCACACTTAGGTTTTTGAATGAAGGTATCAACCTTTATTAATGGGTGATACTTCATCCCCGCAATGCTCGATGCTAAATACTACTTCCGAAATCTGACTATTTTCTTAATTCCATAAAAGTTGTCCTAATACTAGTTTTAAAATAAAAATCATGTTTTTGAAAATAGTCCTGAATAAGCTAAAAAGTAGTGTTATTTATTTGTACTAGTAAGACTGAGACCAAAAGTCAATTTTTTCTACGAACTCTGTGAGTTTTTGCTAAGCCTCGAAGTTCATTCCAAATTTGGATATTCAAGCAAAAATTCTGGGAATTCGTCAAATTCTTGTATTTATGTTCAAAGCATATAAGTTAAGTCTATTCAAGTAAGAAATAATCATGGATGAAACATTTTGAAATAAAATCTTAAAATTATGTATTTCATAAGTCTAAAATCATGAATAGTATCTCATAATATCATGAGAAATCATAATGACATCAAATCATGAGAATTGGGTACAAACCCTAACTTAAAAATTCAAAACATTTAATTTAAAACTGGTATTTTGGGAATAAGGGTAAAGGAAACCCTTGCAAAATTGACAAGATTTAAACTTAGACTGGAAATACTTGGATTTTCTAGTGTAGAACCTTAATTCTCTGAGTAAGAACCTGAATCACTTGGTTTTCTCTACGTTAGTTATGTTCTTAGAGGTAATTGAGGGATGAAGAGTAGATTAGGCTTTTAAAACCCTTCTTAAAAATACTAAAATGACATAGTCAAAGGGGTTAAGATAGTGTAAAAGGATTGAAATACGCTTAATAAAACCATTCTTGAAATATTCTAAAAGGGTACCACAACCTAATGTATGGCTTATTCGTTGTAACCATGAGTCATATTAAGTGGATTATTCAAGATGGAAAACAAGTAGAAGCAAAAATTTTAGGGTTCTTGGTCATCATATTTGCGCCTACTTCTCTAGGAGCTCTTTTAACTAGCTAATTTCTTTAAGAACCTTCACTGAAGCGACTTCCTTGTTTCTCAACTTATGAACCTGATGGTTAAGAATCTCAACTAGAACCTCCTCATAAGAGGGACTATCTTTCACGCTTACACTCTTTAGTAGTACAAATAAAGGTGGATCACCAATGAATTTCTTCAATACAGACATATGAAATACTTGGTGAACTGATACTAAGTTTGTGGGAAAATCCAACTCATAGGACACATTTCTAATATGCGTCAAAATCTTGTAAGGACCAACTTTTATTTTCTTGACAAACCTTATAACAACTTTCATGGTGAAACTTTCAAGTAAACCCAATCAATGGTTGTGAACTCAAGCTCTTTTTCCTTACATCTTCATAAAATTTCTTATGAGTCTAGGTTATTTTTAGCCTTTCTCTAATAAGATAAACTTTATCCATATCCTTATGAACATAACCAGACCCTATCAAAGTAGTTTCACAACCTAAAACAAACCAATAGAAGATCTACACCTTCTATCATAAAGTGCCTTAAATAGAGCCATCTGAATATTAGTGTAAAAGTTATTAGTATAGGTAAACTCAATAAGAAGTAAGTGATCATCCCAACTACCTTTTAAAGTTTATTACATAATCCCTTAACATATCCTCGTATATTTGAATACTCCACTCTGCCTTACCATCTATTTATGAGTGAAAAGTTACTTTGATATGAACTTGGATACCAAGACACTTCTTAAAAAAAGATTTCCAAAACTGTGAAGTAAACTAAGTATCTCCGTTTGAAATGATAGTGAATGGAATTTATGCAACTTTACCTACTCACAAAGATAGATTCTAGCATATCGTTGACTAAATCTATAGTGGATGTGGTAGTAAATATGCTAACTTAGTTATATGATCCATGATAACCTATATAGAATCATGCCATCAGCGTGTATGAGGTAACCCTATAATAAAGTATATATTAATTTCTTCTCACTTTCAAATAGGAATACTGATATTTTGAGTCATATCACCTAGTCTTCGGTGCTCAATCTTAACCCACTGGCAATTCAAACACTTACCTACAAATTTCACAATATCCTTCTTCATACCGTTCCAGCAATAAATTTCTAATAAGTCATCATACATCTTAGTGGAATCTAGATGAATTGAATATCAAGAACTGTGAGATTTTTTCAGTATCCACTTTCTCAACTCATAAAAATTTGGAACACACAAGTGACCTTGATATCAAAGCACACCATCTCTCCCTCCCCTATGAGAAACCTCCATCTTTTGAATATGGACTACTTCCTTCAACTTAAGCAAAATAAGATCACTAGTTTGCTTTGTATTTATGTATGTCACTAATGAATACTCTGAACCATTTTGAACCTAACATTATCTTCGTGTTAATCAATAAAGTAAACTCCCAAACTAGCCAGCCTGTGAACATCACGAACTAACTCTTTCTTTTAATTTTTCTCCTGAGTAGTACTACATATCAAAAGTTTGCTAAGATTATCAACCTCAACATTGGATTTACTTGAATGGTAAAGAACACTCTTATCATAATCTTTCAACAACTTTAGTCATCTCCTCTAACAAAAATTTTGATCTTTCTAACTAAACACATACTAAAGATTCTTGTGATTAGTGAATGAATCTACTTGAACTCCAAAAGGATAGTGCCTCTAAATTTTTAATGAATAAATATATAGTTGTCAACTCAAGATCATGATTTGGGTAATCTTTCAACAACTTTAGTCATCTCCTCTGACAAAACTTTTGATCTTTCTGACTAAACACATATTAAAGATTCTTGTGATTAGTGAATGCATCTACTTGAACTCCGAAAGGATAGTGCCTCCAAATCTTTAATGCAAAAATATATAGTTTTAAACTCAAGATCATGAGTCGGGTAATTCTTCTCATGAACCTTGAGTTGTCAAGAAGCATAACCCATGAACTGCCATGTTGTATCAAGTCACACCCAGGAAAAATTTAGAGGCATCAAAATGAAAAACAAACCCATTTAGACCCTCTGGTAAAGTCAAAACTGAGACTAAATAACTCAAGTCTTCAATGCCTGAAAATTCTTCTCACAGGTACCAACACACTAAAAGTTGACTTTCTTCTGAGTCATCTGGACATAGGAGAAGCAATAGATGAAAATCTTTAGAATCCATTTGTAGTAACTGGCTAAGCCTAAGAAACTCCTAATGTCTAATGGAGGTTCTAGGCTAGTTCCTAATTACTTTAGGCTTTTAAGGATCAACTTGAATTCCCCCACTAGAAATGATATGGCAAAAGAATGCTACTGATTTCAACCATAATAGATATTTGTTGAACTTGGTGAATAACTGGCAATCTATAAGACAATCCTCAAATTGTCTATATTCTTATCCTAACTCTAAGAATAAATGAGGATGTCATTTATGAAAACAGTAATGAACAAGTTCAAATACTATTTGATAACCCTAATCATTAAGTCCATAAAAGTTGTAGGAGAGTTTGTTAGTCAAAAATATATAACAATAAATTCCTAGTGACCATATCGAGTTTTATAGTTGTTTTTAAAATGTCACATTCTTTGACTCTAGCTGGATCTGAGATCGATCTTTGAAAAGCAACTGGCACTCTAAGACTAGTCAAACAAGTTATCAATCCTAGGAATAGGATACTTATTTTTTATTGTTACTTTGTTCAACTGATAGGAATTGATGCACATTCTTAGATAATTATCTTTATTACTCACGAATATAGCAAGAACACACTGCATAGAGATGTTGGGTATGATGAAACCCTTGTCTAAGAGGAATTTTACTTGTTCTTTCAATTTCTTAAGCTCGAATCGGGCCATTCTATATAAAGGAATTAAAATAGGTTGGATATTTTGGAGAATTTTTTTTCAAAAGTCTATCTCCTAATTGGAAGGGACTCTAAGTAGATCTTTAAGAAACACTGTTAGAAACTAATTTACAATTAGATCTGATAAAAGGTTGAGGTTTCAGACTTAGAATCCTCAACCCAAAATAAATGGTAAATGCAACCCATATAGATTATATTACTAGACTTAAGGTAAAAGACAACTGAACCTATAGGCGCTGATGTACTACTCATCCATTTTAAGATTGGTTCATTGAAAAACTTAAACTTTATGGCTCTAGTTCTACATTTGACTAAGTTATAATAGGAATGTAACTAATCCTTGCCAAGAATAACATCAAAATCAATCATATCTAACTCTACTAGGTCAGCTATGGTGATTTTCTAGAAAATTGAGACTAGGCAATTTTTGTTGGTGATTTTCTAGAAAATTGAGACTAGGCAATTTTTGTATACCCATTTAGCTATACCTGTGTCACCAATAGGAGTAAAGATTGAGAAAGGGTTTGAAATAGTTTTAGGACTAATATCAATATCTAATACAATGAAAACAGTCATAGATAAAAGTATGGCTTCAAGGTCTAGCAATACATAAACATCTATATAAAAGACTTATAGCGTACTAATGACTATATTAGGGAAAATTTCCTAATCATATCAAAATAATAAAGTATAAAACCTATTCTGGCTCTGCCTTCTACCTACTTTGGATGAGGTTCCCTACTGCTGAGTTAGGTGACCTAAAGAAGCTACTTAAGAGGTGGACTAGGACTACTAGTGAGCATCTTTGCCAATATATGAAGCTACTATTGCGTACCTCAACCTATACCTTGGGTTACCATATCTAAAGCAACCACCACTAAAAACCAAACTCTCTTTTTAGTTGTTCCTACCATACTTCTTGCAAACTAGAAAGGTATGTCCATGTAATACCTTATATTTCTCTTGATTTCTGGACCGCTTACGACTTGTTCTTTAAAGTCATAAAGAATCTTACAAGTTGTATGTGGTAGTCGTATCTAAGACAGTGGGTTTGAGTTGACATTCTATTCCGGGTATGACTTGACCCCTGAGTATCATCAAGAAGAGTATGAGTCGTATGAATCTAAGTTGTTAGGACATCAGTATACACTCCTTAAGGGTCTTTCTAAGATATGAGTCATGGATACTAATCGTATGCTGAGGTACGAGTCATAAGATGTGACCCGTACCCTGAATAGTAGGAAATCCAAGAATCAAGCCTCATGTTTTTATAGCTTTATAAGTAACTAGGACATATATAAAGTCCTCAAATAGCTCCTTGCCCATAAACAAGTCAAAACCTCCCTTAGAAATTAAATTCTTGGGGTGTACATAACTATAGTCATCTTCAAACGATCAAAATTTTGTTTTACTAAAACTTTTTGAGCACAAAACCCATCAACATATAGGTAATCGAATTATCTTCCCAATGATACCAATTTCTCCTTAATCCGACATCAGAGTGAAAAGTTATGGCCAAAATCCTGAAACACTGTCAAGCTGGGTCACACACTATCCAGCATATGGGTTACCAAGTATAACTGATATCCAGACCATACTAGTCGTATGGTAGACCAATAAGAACTGTCGAGAATTTTCTGTAAAGCTTAGTTTAAGGGCTTTTTAGTCTTTTACCCTCTTATAACTCCCAAGTTGTGATATTTAACCCCCAAGGGGCATTACGTTACCCTATTTCCATCAATTTAAACAACATAAACTCCTCAACCACTCTTAATAAGAATATTAGGTTTTCCTCTCAAGATAATCTCCCAAGAACAAGATTCAAGCCCTTTTTCAAGAAACTAAGAAATTCAAGCTTCAAGTTCAAGAAATCCTCATGGAATCTTCAAGAATTCATCTAGTGAGGTATGTGTAATGTTCATCCATGGGCCCTTTTCACCCATGGAGTCCAAGAATCCATTTTTAATTTTTAAATGATGAATTTTACATGTTTATGATGAACTATCTCCATAAAGCTCTTATTAATTTTGATTATGTATTATGTTACAAGTGTTTTCGATGGGATGAGTCCTTTACATGTTTGAATGATGAAATTTTTATGTTAAATCCCTAATTCATGGTTTTAGTATTGTAAGTATGTATTCAATCACACGTTTTACCCATTCACATAATTAAATTCATGACTCTCATGTGTTTGATGAAATTTTTAAATGTGCGTTTTGAGCAATGATCCTTATTATAGTTTTTAAAACTTTATATATCCTTATTTTTATTTCCATTCCATGCACGAGGGTTATGAACACTCGATACCTAGATGTTTACATAATTTTAGTATCTTCTGAAGGAATTCAGATATACCATGAGCATTATTATTTAGTCAGTTGTTATGATCAGTTATTTGTTCATTTAAACTTAGTTCAGTTCAATAATTATTGTTAGTTTAGTTAGGAGTAGGATTTAGCACCGAGAAAATACAGGGATGGGGGCCTCTCCATTAATTAGGTAGAGTCATTAATAAAAGTCCTTGTAATTCCAGAACTATGTAGCTAGAGTAGGATATGAGAAGTCACCCATCAGTTTAGACTTGACTTCCTCTCAGGGGTCACCCGTCAGTTTAGGCTTGACACCTTAGTCCTTTGGGACATCAAATTACACAGTCATGCGTTAGTACCCGTGGTACGGTACTGAAAACCTTCTAACTAGGGTTACAGTTTGGACCCCAACCCGCTCAAATTGGTGCACGTTGGTTACATAATACCTCTCACAATCTAAATACAGTATCTATTGTGTGTTCAATTTAGGGTTTTTTTACCAAAGCATACAGATTTACAGTTAAGTTATATAGATTTCAGTATTTCAGTTTACATATTATTTCAAAATATCATATGATTGGTCTTGCATTCCCAGTATTTCAATTTTCATGCATACATACTCTGTTATCTCATATTATTAAATCAGTCATTATTTCATACACAGTTAACCCATGCATTATAGCCCAACATTATCTCATATACCAGTACATTCAAAGTATTGACTTATACTCTTCTTTGCACTATGATGTCTTATATCATAAGTTCGGATGCTCAATTTCTCAACCGTACTTAGATAGTCCAGCACTGCAGTAGCAGAAGTAGTGGTAAGTCCTCATATGTTGAGGATCTATTATGTTTATTTATTTATGTATGTATTGCTTTTCAGTTAGTAAGTTGGAGTTATTTGGGGGCCTGCCCTATTAAATTTTCCATCAGTTTAAAGGTTTTTTAGACATTCAGACAGACAGCTAGTTTATTAGTTTTATCAGTCTTGACAGATGTTTTCAAACTTGTGAATTCATTTGTATTTTAAGTATCTAAACCTTATGGCCTTATTAGTTATTTTCCATGTATGTCTTGTCATTATATTGTTTATTTCTCATAGTAGGTACCAGCTCATGGGTTAGCTTGTGGTCACTCATAATTGTAAGCATCGTTATCGTGACTAAGGGGTAGCCTCAGTTCATTACAAAACTTGGTATCAAAGCCTAATGTTTTACAATTTCCTAGAGAGTATCAAAGCTACGTTGAGTAGAGTCTTGTTCATGGGTGTGAAGTGACACACTTATGGACAAAAGGCTATAAGATGTTTTAGGAAATGTTTCCCTTATTTCAGTATTCATTTGGTGCGTGTGAGCATGAGATCTATTTAAACTCTCTTTTGATTTATTTTTCCTTCCATTTATAAACCATGCCTCCCAAAAGAAACAACAAAAGAAGAAATAAAAATCATCTCTACATTCACCTATTCAGGAAGATCCCCTGAATAAGCATTTCTCTCATGTCGAATTCAAAGTTACATTCACTGCCTTAGCCTACTCAGTAGCTACTCATAATAATCAAAAGGTTTCTTCCCCATCCAATCTAGTCGCTAACACAGTTGCAGCTAGGATTTGGGACTTTACCCAAAGGAACCCTCCTTTGTTTTTAGGATCCAAGTCTGGGGAGGATCCGTGGGACTTTATTGATATGGTTTAGAAGGTGACTAATATCATGGGTTTCACCTCAAGTGAGAGTGCAGAATTGGCTACTTACTAGTTGCAGGATGTAGCTCACGCCTAGTTTAAATAGTAGAAAGAGAATAGGGGTGCCGAGGCAGGGCCTATAGAGTGGGAGGAGTTTGTCACATCCTTTTTAGATAGGTTCTTTCCCTTAGAGTTGTGGAAAGCTAAGGCATTGTAGTTTATTAATTTAAAACAAGCTAATATGAGTGTGAAGGAATACTTACTTAAGATTACTCAATTGGTGAGGTATGCTCCTTTGGTGGTAGTTGATAATAGATCTAGAATGAGTAAGTTTGTTTCTGGTGTATCTGATATTCTGGTCAAGGAAAGTAGGAATGCTATGTTGATTAAGGAGATGGACCTATCTAGGCTTATGGTTCATGCTCAATAGATTTAGGAGCAGAAGCTTATAGAGAAAGAGAGAGAAAATAAGAAGAATAGAACAGGTAGCTTTAACTTTTCTCAGCTAAATTTAGAGGGTGGTAACTGTTCTTAATTCTGTTAGAAGTTTTTAGCCCCATCTCCCTCTTCAGCTAGTGTACTAGTGCTAAATTTCAAAAATGACAATTGAGATAGGGCGCCAGGCTCTAAAACTCAAGATAGTACAAACACTGGTCATACTAATCTCTTTACCAGAAATGTGGTAGAAATCATCAGGGTATGTTCAAGGATGTTAGTGATGTGTCTGTAGGGTGTGGTAAGCCTGGCCACAGGATATGAGAGTGTATGGTGGTGGCGTAGGGGGGCAGAATTGATTACCAACAAAGCTAGAATACTTTTTCAGTAGCAATCGCAGGTCGCCCGATTTAGGAGGGTGCTACTTCCAGTGCTACCAGTCGACAAGATTAGAATAGGCTTTATGCACTTCAATCCTTTCATAATTAGGAAAGTTCTCTAGATGTAATTACTGGTATGTTACAGGTCTTCTACGTTTATTTGTATCCTTTATTAGACCTCGGAGTCTCACTTTCTTTTGAATCACTTATATAGCTATTAATTTTGGTGTCAGATCCAAATATTTAGTAGAAACCATCTCAATGTCTACTCTTGTAGGTGTCTCCATTATAGACAAGCAGGTTGTAATACCCTAACTTTCTTTAAGTTAAATCTAGTCTCTAGAAGAGTTATTGATGACTTCCTAAATGATTAATATTAAATTAGATAGAATTTCCCCAAATTTGAATTTTTATCATGTGAGAAATTGAATAATCTTTTCATTGATACCCATTTTGTCAAAATCTGACATCGAAAGAGAAAGTTATGGTTGAAATACAGAAAGCAGTCAAAACTGCCCAGGTGCGACGATGAAGGCCGACGAGCTGTCGAGCTAGCGATGAATCATCGTCCAAGCTGTCGCAGCAAAGGCAGTGATACCACATTCTTCCTAAAGGTAACAGCCCAGGCCGATGGATCTTTGAGCTAGCGACGGACCATTACCCAAGTCATCGTAGGAGAAGAAGTGAACCCTTATTCTGCCCAGGTACAACGGCTAGAACCGACGGACCATCAACCCAGCGACGGACCGTCACTCTATTTTGTTCAGTTATTTTAAGTCATTTTTAAAAAGGGGCTTTTTGGTATTTTACCACCCTTTCTAATACCTAGTTATATCAGATCAAGGCTCATAAGTTCATTATCCATCTACAACATCAAATTAGGGTTTTCTCTCAAAGATAATCCCCAAGAACAAGATCCAAATCCTTTTTCAAGAAACTAAGAGATTCAAGTTCTTTAAGCCAAAGGACTTCAAGGAACTCAAAACTCAGGTATGTCATGTGTTGATTCATGGGTCCCTTTCACCCATAAAGCTCAAGAATCTCTTTTCAAAAAAGATTTGCGTATTTATGAATGTTCATGATTTAAATTGAATTGAAATTCATGTTCATGATGTTGTGGGGTTTTGATTCATGTTTGAAATTACATATTCCAATGATTGACCCTAGGATGTGGTGATTTGCATAATAATCATGATAAACCCTTAAATCTACACGTTGATTGATGTATCCATAATTATTAGATGTATTGATGATTGTATAACCAAAGAATGCTCCCCATGTGTTCGATTAAAAGCCTATGTGAAGGAGAAATGCCATACTAGTATGATAATGTGAAATCCCCATTTATGTACAAGTTTAAACATATCAAATATTTGATAAAATATCTTAGTCAGTGAATTATGGATACATGTGTAACCATTGTGGTGCTTTAGAACTTCTACTTTATGAAATCTCCAACTTATTGTATTATGGATTATGATGTTGGTCATGTATTCAAGAAAGTCATACTTTGTCAATTTTATGCTATCGAGTCCTGGGGGTACTTGTACTTGACAATTTATTTGTGTGCCTAGAGCTAGTGTCATATTTTCAAGATACTCTCAGTCGAGCCATGTTCATAGAAATTCAGTTAGTCATGTGACTCAGGAAAACTCAATAATCTCAATAGTATTCTATCAGTTAACGGAACTCAGTTAATTCAGTTTAATCCAGTTCAGTTAATCATGTTCAGTGTCTACTCATATGGGAGTAGGAATTAGCATCGAATGAACCCAAGGATGGGAACACACACTATCAGATGAGGGTGTGATTCTTAGAAGTCATCCTTATGTTCCAGAACTATGTATCCAGCATAGGTTGAGACATCAATACTATCAGATGAGGGTTGATGAGATGGATAAGCATTGTCAGATGAGGGCTCCACCATTCCCTTTTGGGGACACTATCAGATGAGGGTTACCTATAGCTTGTCAGTGATGGTATTAGAGTTGACCTTCAAATGACCAAAGCAATGAGAAACTATCCCTGACCTATCTCTCCATTATATATCAAGATATTCTTAGGTTTGGTTGGATATTATCGATGATTTGTTGAAGGGTTCTCATCTATTGCATCCCCTATTTCTCGATTGACAGAGAAGAAAGTCAAGTTTTAGTGGTTAAATTCTTGCGAAAAGAGTTTTAGGAGTTAAAGACTCGACTCACCTCAACCCCAATCTTAAATTTGCCAGATGGTTTAGATGGGTTTGTTGTTTACCGTGATGCTTCCATGGTTGATCTTGGCTGTGTATTGATACATAGAGGTAAGGTCATAGCCTATGCCTCTAGACAGCTTAAGTCTTATGAAAAAAATTACCCTACCCATGATCTTGAGTTGGCAGCTGTTGTTTTTTCATTGAAAATTTAGAGGCGTTATCTATGTGGAGTTCATGTTTATGTGTTCACGGATCACAAAAGTTTGCAATATGTGTTCTCATAGAAATATTTATATATTCATTAGAGGAGGTGGCCTGAGTTGTTAAAAGATTATGATATTAGTGTGTTGTATCATCCAGGCAAGGCCAATGTAGTGCAGACGCCCTAAGTAGATTGTCTATGGCTAGTGTTTCTCATGTTGAGGATGATAAGAAAAAGTCGGTCAGAGAGGTTCATCAGCTTGCTAGATTAGGTGTTCAGTTAGTTGATTCAGCTGAGGGTAGTATATGGGTTCATAATAGTTTAGAATTTTTTTTGGTTGCCGAAGTAAAAGAAAATCAAGATAGGGAACCAGTTTGGTTAAGTTAAAGAAATCAGATAGAGATCAAAAGGTAGAGGTTTTCTCCTAAGGGGGAGATGGTGTGTTATAATGTCAGGGTAGGTTATATGTGTCATGTGTTGATGGTATAAGATAGTGGATTTTAGTAGTACATAGGGCGTGTTACTCTTTACACCCATGAGCCACTAAGACGCATCATGATTTGTAGGGAATTTATTAGTAGAGTGGTATGAACAGGAATATTATAGAGTTTGTAGCTAGGTATTCTAATTGTCATCAAGTTAAAGTTGAGAACCAAAGGCCTAGTGGTACATTGCAAGATTTCAACATCCCTACTTGGAAGCGGGAAGAGGTGACATGGATTTTGTGATGGGTTTGCCTTACACACATCGTTAGCATAATTCAATATAGGTCATTATAGATAGAATGACCAAGCCAGCTCATTTTATAATAATTAATACTTCTTATTCAGTCGAGGATAATGCCAAGCTATATATTAGAGATTTGGTGAGGTTGCGTGGATTCCCTTTGTCTATCATTTCAGATAGAGTTACTCAGTTTACCTCTCACTTTTGGAAGGCATTTATAAGGGTCTTGGTACCCAAGTTTATCTCAGTATAGCTTTTCATCCTCAGATAGATGGTCCGACAAAAAGGACCATTCAAACCCTAGATGATATGTTGAGGATGTGTGTTATTAACTTTAAAGGTAGTTGGTATTATCACTTACCTTTGATCAAGTTTGCCTATAATAATAGTTATCACTCTAATATTTAGATGGCTCCGTATAAAGCTCTCTATTGGAGAAGGTGTAGATCTCCTATTGGTTGGTTTGAAGAAGATGAGGCTACTTTGGTAGGGCCATATTTAGTGTTTGATGTGATGGAGAAA
>NC_061111.1:216636433-216676030 GCF_002878395.1 Capsicum annuum | reverse complement strand
AGGCTACTTTGGTAGGGCCATATTTAGTGTTTGATGTGATGGAGAAAGTCAGTTAATCAGGGAGAGTCATAAGACAGCCCAAAGCCATCAGAAATCTAATGCAGATCTGAGGAAAAGAGACCTTAAGTTTGATGTTGGTGACTTAATCTATTTTAAAATCTTGCCCATAAAGGGAGTGAAGAGATTCGGCAAGAAGGTGAAGCTCAGTCCCCGATATATTGGCCCTCACAGAATTTTGAGTTTTTTTGGAAAGTTAGCTTATGAACTTGAGTAGCCTGCAAATTTTACATTGATGCATCAAGTGTTTCCTATTTTCCTATTAAAGAAGTATATTAGTGCTCCAACTGTTGTAGTTCCTTTAGAAAGCACAGATGTTTGGGATAGCCTTTCTTCAAATAAATCCCTGTTGAGATCCTTTATCGTCAGATTCATAGGCTAAGGAACAAAGAAGTTCCCATGGTCAAAGTTCTTTGGTAAAATCAGTCCGTTGAGGGGGCTACTTGAGAAGCAGAAGCAGATATACAAACCAAGTACCCTCAACTTTTCTCCGCAAACTCAGATTCAACTTAAGGTAATAATTTTCCTCAGATTGACTCTCTTCAGTTCTCAGTGTTAGCTATGTAATAATTCTCAAGTCATTTCATTCATGAAATCAGTTCAGTTTTAGTATCATATCTTAAGCTCAGTTATGTAATCACGTTTCAAGTCATGTATGTTTAGTATACGACCTTAGTTTCCTTAGTACTCTCAGCTAAGCCAGTCTCATTCGGGGATGAATGTTCCCAAGGGGAGATATTGTAATACCCCATATTTTTCTTGATTTTAGGATAGCTTACGACTCATTCTTTAAAGTCGTAAAGACTCTTACGAGTCATATATGGTTGTCATATTAAAGACAGTGAGTTTGAGTTGACATTTTATTCCAGGTACGACTTGACCCTAAAATCTTCAAGAGGGGTATGAGTTATATAAACCTAAGTCATTAGGACATCTGTGTAGACTCCTTGAGGTTCTATCCAAGATACGACTCATGAATACTATTCATATGCTAAGGTACGAGTCGTGGGTTGTGACTCGTACCCTAACTAGTAGGTAATCCAAGAATCAAGCCACATGTTTTGATAGCTTTATAAGTTACTAGGACATATATAAAGTCCTCAAATATCTCCCAACCTATGAATAAGTCAAAACATCCATTAGCAATTAAATTCTTGGGGTGTACATAATTATAGTCATCTTCGAATGATCAAACCTTTTGTTTGACTAGAATTTTTTATCTCAAGACCTATCAACGGATAGGTAATCTAATTGTCTTTCCAACACTATCAATTTCTCCTTAATCCAACATTGGAGTGAAGAGTTATGGATCAAATACTGAAACACTATCAAGCCAGGTCACACACTGTCCAGCATACGGGTTGCCAAGTCTAACTCATACCCATACCATATGATTCGTATGGTAGACCTATAAGGACTGCCAAGAATTTTTTGTAAAGCTTAGTTTAAGGGCTTTTTAGTCTTTTACCCTATTATAACTCCTAATCTACGATATTTAAACCCCAAGGGGAATTACTTTGCCCCTATTTCCATTCATTTAAACAACATAAACTCCTCATATGCTCTCAACAACAATATTATGGTTTTCTCTCAAGATCATCTCCCAAGAACAAGATTCAAGCCCTTTTCAAGAAACTAAGAAATTCAAGCTTCAAGTTTAAAAATCCTCACAGAATCTTCAAGAATTCATCTAGTGAGGTATGTGTGATGTTCATCCATGGGCCTTTTTCACCCATGGAGTCCAAGAATCCATTTTACTGTATAAATATGTTAGATCATTTGTTATGGTGAATGGCGAACTGATGTATTGTAGTAGTTTCTGTTAAAAACTGTAATTTATAAGTTTTTTATTACTCTATATTATGGTTCTATATTTTGACATACAAATAAGTAAGACATAATTATGGGGGCTATGGATACAAGTACTAGCACATTGGAATGGATAATGACAAAAATGCTTAAATAACCTAATATTACAAAGAAAACTCATGAAGAACTTGTAGAAATCATTAGTAAAGGAAAATCAAGTGAAAAAATTGATGTTTTTCAACGATATTACTTGTAATGCATCCTCACAAGGATCTTAAAGGATTAATTGATGAACTGATGCTTCAGATCTCGGGTATAGAGGTATTCTGAAATTTTAAAGATAGGATTGGTAGTTAGACTAGGGCCTGGAATACTCTTCTTAGGAGTGGGTGAGCTGAAAGGAATTTTTGTGCTTTTAGCATCATCTATTTGACGGGAGATAGTATGAAGGACTTGATTAGTATAGTTGTTTTGTTCAACTATCCGATCTAGGTCTCTATTGATAGGGGCTGATAGGGGTCTATCGTGCTTCTTCTTGAAGGGAGAAGCATTGAGAATTTCATTGGAATAGGGAATTTTTATTCCTTCAAGGGGAGGAGTAACTCATTCAATTACTTTGTTACTCTGAGTATACCATTTATCAATGATAACTTGAAGGGATTTATTTTGGTTTTCCATTCTTCCAGTGAATTCAAACTACCTAAAGAATTCGATGTCGCATCGAATTCTTTTCATATCATCTATCCAGAGTCTGCCAAAATCTTTTTGTTGATCTTTAGAATAGGTACTGGTGTACCACTTCCTTTTTAACGCATCTTTAGGAAGATACCAGAGGACCTCAAGAGCTTTGAGTTCTAGAGTATACTCATCATTAGAATTGATGACCTCTAATCCTGGGTTAGTTCTAATCTTTTAACGAGGTATGGTGGGGGGAGGTTCCATGTCCGAGGCTGTAAGGATACCTGGATCACAGAGATTTTCGGGTTCTAGGGATTCTTGAATCCTAGTATGTTGCTGGTAATATACTTTGGGAACAGGACCAGAGAAGTCAACTCCTCTAACTTTTCCCTTGTCATTATCATTTTATTCACTTCCTTCTAGGTTTTTGGAGGTAGAAGCTCTATGCGAGACAGATCTCCTAAATAAAGAATTTCTAGAGGCTTCAAAACCTAGGAATTTTAAATCAATGGATCCGTCAGGGTGCTGGATAACCCTTTCGATCTGTGATTTCTCCGGATAGGTAAGGAGAGGTTGAGTGATAGCATCAAAGTGCCAATCATTGTTATGCATGATATCGTTCCAAACGAGAGCCTTGGGAACAAAGATATTACTTCTGTCTATAAGTCTCATAGAAAGTGCAAACCTAGAAAAGAGTCCTCAAAAAAGGAGTCGTATAAATCTCGTAGAAAAACTAGGAGAAAATTCTCTAAAAATAAGGATGTTTGTTGGACTTGTGGTAAAACTGGCCATAGAGCTAAAGATTGTAGATCTGGCAAAAAGAATAAGATCAACCAATTAGGTCTCTCTGAAGAAACCAAAGAGAAATTGTTCTCTATAATGGAAGACTCTTCAGACTCTTTCGACACTTCCAGCTCTTCTAGTGACGATTATAGCAACGAAGAATTTATCAACACCGCATATGAATTCAATCGATCTCAGTCTATCCAAGATTGTGCTTGTAATGGTACTTTCTGTACTTGCACAAAAAAAACTGTTAATGTCATCTCTGGAAAACCTAAGGAAATCCTGTTTGACATCATAGAACACATCCAAAATGATGAGGCTAGAAATAAATATCTTCTAGAACTTAAAAGATTGATGCTTTCTCAAGAGGAAAAGTCCCCCTAACCTATCATTCATCCTTTTAACATGAAACAGGTTATGTCTAGATTTGATAAACCTGCGGAACCTTCTATAGCTGATCTCAAGGGTGAAATTTCCACCCTCAAGGGGGAAATCAGAGACCTAAAAATCAGACTCGATCGAGTTAAACTCAACATTCTTACCGAACAGGTTCTAAAAAATGTGTCTCTTCTAGAGCATGATTCCCCACCAGAATCACCTAGAGCTTCTCCGATGATCAATGATCAAAATGATCACCTTAAAGAGCCAGGATCATTCCCCGGCTCAGACTCTCCCTCTACCTCAGGTGCTGTGATAACATCCATTAAAGCTTACAGCGAACACATCGCAGTAAAAATTGTCATAAACAAAGACTTTGTTCTTAACAAAGTCGCCCTTTTTGATACTGGAGCGGATAGCAATTGCATCGTCAAAGGACTTATACCCACCAAATATCTACAGAAAAGCACTTCTCGTCTATACTCTGCCACTGGAGAAAAGATGAAAATCGATTACAAGCTTTCAAAAGCCCATATCTGCAACAATGGCATTTGTCTTGTCAATGATTTTGTCAATACTGAAGGCATCACTGAAGATATCATTCTTGGAATACCTTTTGTTAATCAAATTCGTCCTTACACAAGTAATTTTGATGGAATTCGCACGACGATATTAAATCAAAATCAATTCTTCCTTTTATTAAGGCCCCTCTCACAAGAAGAAGGTAACCTTATTAAAGAAAGAACTGCTTTTAAAATTAACAGACTTTCTTTACATATTTGTTTTCTTAAGCAAGAAATTCAAATAAAGAAAATTGAATAAATTTTAAAAACCCTGAAGATGGTGAGGAAGTGAAGAAAATGATAATGACAAGGGAAAAGTTAGAGGAGTTGACTTCTCTGGTCCTGTTCCCAAAGTATATTACCAGCAACATACTAGGATTCAACAATCCCTAGAATCCGAAAATCTCTATGATCCAGGTAGCCCTACAGCCTCGGACATGGAACCTTCCCCCACCATACCTCATCAAAAGATTAGAACTGACCCAGGATTAGAGGTCATCAAATCTAATGATGAGTATACTCCAGACCTCAAAGCTCTTGAGGTCCTCTGGTATCTTCCTAAAGATGCGTTAAAAAGAAAGTGGTACACCAGTACCTATTCTAAGGATCAACAAAAAAAGTTTGGCAGACTCTGGATAGCTGATATGAAAAGACTTCGATGCGACATCGAATTCTTTAGGTGGTTTGAATTCACTGGAAGAATGGAAAACCAAAATCAATCCCTTCAAGTTATCATTAATAAATGGTATACTCAGAGTAACAAAGTAATTGAATCAGTTACTCCTCCCCTTAAAGGAATAAAAATTCCCCATTCCAAAAAAATTCTCAATGCTTCTCCCTTCAAGAAGAAGCACGATAGACCCCTATCAGCCCCTGTCAACAGAGACCTGGATCGGATAGTTGAACAAAACAACTATACTAATCAGGTCCTTCATACTATCTCCAGTCAAATAGATGATGCTAAATGCACAAAAATTCCTTTCAGCTCACCCACTCCTAAGAAGAGTATTCCAGGCCCTAGTCTAACTACCAATCCTATCTTTAAAATTCCAAAATTCTAAAAGGAGAAATTCCCTACTCTCAGCAATGACTTCAAAGTTTCAGGGAAAATCCTAGAACAAATCAATGAGAAACTCTCCAGGTTTAGCCTATCTGAAAAGGAGAAAGGCGAATCTAGAACCCCAAAGGATAAGAACTCCCTTTCAAAACTTACCAATGAACATTTTTCTACCAAGAAAAACTACTACAAATGACCCTCTCCTCCAGATGTCTAGTTTGAGGAAAACCCTTACTTCTCCACCTCAAACCATGATGGTAGAGGCATCACTGAACGGAATGTTGATGGATTGGCAGAACACCAAATCTATAACAAACTCCATGTAATGGGCGTCACTATTACGGCTTATAAAATCAGAGGAGCTTCTGACAAAGAAGCAGCCACCATGATTGTATCAGGATCACTGGTATGATAAAGCATTGGTGGGAAAACTATTTCACAGATGAAGTTAAGAGCCTTATCTATGAGGCCACGGCCATGAAAACCGTTATTGTCAAGAGTGAAAGTGGACAAGAAACCCTTGAGCAAGTTGCGAAAGAAGACGCCTGTGCTACCCTCCTATATCATATAGCTAGACATTTTATAGGAGAGTCCAAGTTATTTCAAGATAGGAGCCTTGAAATTCTTAACAACCTCACCTGCAAGGATTTAGCAGACTTTAGGTGGTATAAAGATACCTTCTTAGTCAAAATTATGATTAGACCTGATTGTAACAATGACTTTTGGAAAGAACATTTCATTAGTGGTCTCCCTCCCCTATTCGCAGACAAAGATAGAACCAAAATCAAAGATAGGTTCGAAGGAAAAATCCCTTATGAAATTTTAACTTATAGAGACATCATAAGTTTCATCACCACCGTAAGGATAGACCTCTGCACAGACCTAAAACTTAAGAAGCAACTTAAGAGTGAAAGTTCTTCCAAATACGGGTTAGGAACCTTCTGTCAAGATTTTGGATTTGCTAACCTTTCTTCTCCATTTAGTAATAAACATAGGAAAAAAGCCCATATCTGCAACAGTGGCATTTGTCTTGTCAATGATTTTGTCATTACTGAAGGCATCACTTAAGATATCATTCTTGGAATACCTTTTGTTAATCAAATTCATCCTTACACAAGTAATTTTGATGGAATTCGCACGACGATATTAAGTCAAAATCTATTCTTCCCTTTATTAAGGCCCCTCTCACAAGAAGAAGGTAACCTTATTAAAGAAAGAACTGCTTTTAAAATTAACAAACTTTCTTCACATATTTGTTTTCTTAAGCAAGAAATTCAAATAAAGAAAATTGAACAAATTTTAAAAACCCCGGAGATGGTGAGTAAAATTGCCAATCTTCAAAAAACTTTCGAAAAAGAAGTTTGTTCTGAATTTCCTAATGCATTTTGGGAAAGAAAGAGGCATTTAGTAGAACTTCCCTACATTACTAGATTCAATGAACAGGCTATCCCTACTAAGACGAGACCCATTCAAATGAACCAAGAAATGATGGACATCTGCAAAAATGAGATAAACCATTTATTAGAAAATGGGATTATCAGACCCTCTAATTCTCCTTGGAGCTGTTCTGCCTTTTATGTAAATAACAGCGCAGAAAAGGAACGAGGTACACCCAGGCTTGTAATAAATTACAAGCCTTTGAATGCAGTTTTAAAATGGATCAGACATCCCATTCCTAACAAAAGGGATCTTTTAAAGAGAACTTTTAAAGCTAATCTTTATAGTAAGTTTGATATGAAGTTAGGATTTTGGCAGATTCAAATTGCTGAACACGACAAATTCAAGACTGCTTTCAATGTCCGTTTTGGACATTATGAATGGAATGTCTTACCGTTCGGACTCAAAAATGCTCCATCAGAGTTCCAAAATATCATGAACAGTATTTTCAATCCTTATAGCCATATTTTAATTGTTTATATTGATGATGTGCTTATTTTCTCTGAGAACATTGATTCTCATTTTAAACACCTCAATACTTTCTTCAAGATTGTTAAGTTTAATGGCTTAGTCATAAGTGCTAAGAAAATGAAGTTTTTCCAGACATCTATAAGATTCTTAGGGCATGATCTTTATCAGGGTAGTTATAAACCTATTTGCAGAGCCATAGAGTTCTCCTCCAAATTCCCTAATGAATTAGCGATAAAACCCAGCTTCAAAGGTTCTTAGGAAGCCTTAACTATGTAGCTAACTTCATCCCTAACATTAGGAAAGTCTGTGAACCTCTTTACAAAAGACATAAAAAGATGCCAGTCCCATGGAGCTCTGAGCAAACCAGAGCTGTCATTAAGATAAAGGAATTAGTCAAAGACCTTCCTTGTTTAGGTATCCCTAACCCTGAAGCCTTTATGATTGTCAAAACTGATGCTTCAGATCTCGGGTATGGAGGTATTCTGAAGCAAAAGATTGGCAATAATTCCTCTGAACAATTAGTCAGATTTACTTCTGAAATCTGGAATTCTGCCCAAAGAAATTACAGCACTATCAAAAAAGAAATTTCATCTATAGTACTATGTATTACAAAATTTCAAGATGACCTTATTAACAAGGAATTTTTACTTCGAGTAGATTGCAAATCTGCTAAAGAGATTTTACAAAAGGATGTTAAAAATCTGATTTCTAAACAAATATTTGCTAGATGGCAAGCTCTCCTATCTAGCTTTGATTTTCAAATAGAATTTATCAAAGGAGAAAACAATTCCCTTCCCAATTTTCTAACAAGAGAATTCTTACAGGGTCGGAATGAGACCCACTACACTAGGGAAAATCCCAGTCGGGAGCAAACAGGAACAAACAAAGATAGTCAGACCATTTGACACTCCGTCAGCCCTACTGAATCCATTAAGACCATCAGTCCCTCAAAGGCCTACACTGAAATCGGAACTACAGTTACCGTTTCAAAACAAATATGCAACTTTGGCAGAATTTCCAAAGCTTCCTCCACCAATGCCAACTAGATTGGTAAATTTGAAAACTAATAAACCTTTTAATAAAGGACAATCATCAAGTTCGTCTGTTTAGTCAAAGCAGAGTTATACTATGAAGGCTCCTAAAACCTTTGCACAAGCTGTAAATCCTACAACAGTCAAAACGACAGCAACAACTCCTCCCATCAAGGAGGAATTCAAATTCGTTACCACTCAGGTAATGCCAGTTCTTACCCTTGATAAAGAATATGAAGGATATCCACTAGACCAGCTAATAAAGCCAGTCTACAATGATAAAAACTTTGTGGATACGGAGAATCCGCTCAAAACAAGGAGATACTATGAAGCTATCCTGGTGGACACCGACTCTATCAAAGTCGAACATTCCATGAACAAAAGGAACCCAGAATACATCGACTATTCTAGGTTCACCATCAAAAGGATATTAACACCTTTCAACTAGCTTTTATAAACGGCACTATTTTATCCATATCCTAATTTTATGCTAGCGATCATTTATAATCTATCTTTGGGCGGATATATACCCATGCTATGCAAGAACCAGCCATTCCACTCTTCTTGTTTAGCATTCAAACTTTGGTATCAGCACTTGGATTGAATTGGTGAGCTTCCATCTTTTTGAAAGGCTCTATTTCATGATGTGGATATTCCTACACACTTTTAAGTATAGTTTGGATATTGGTTTTCGCTATGGTTGGGGGTATTTCCCAATCAGATATTTTTAATCTTTTGGTTAAAGGCTTTGTGGTACTACTATGGGTTGGTATGGGGGGGATTGATATGGGTGTCAGCCTTAGTAATGGCAGTATTGGGGCTTACATCATTGGATGATATTGTTGGTTGTTCCATCCTATTTTATTTTAGGATTAATCATATTACATTTTGGTACCCATTTGGTTCTGGTCTGGGTTATGGCCTTTGATTTTGGCAAGGGTTGGTTTGGTATGGTTGGTACGATCGAACGGTTGGACTCGGTTTGGTCGATCACTATTGTGACCCTATCCCTGAGTCTTGATTTAGAAAATAACACCATCATTTTACATGTTTGGAATTCAGCCAACTCAAGGCTGACGGCTAGAGGTTAGGGTTGCGTAACGGGTGTGGTCGCCCATCCCGATTGGACTTGGGATGCCCATTATGATAAGGCCCTCAGTCGGGTCATGTTAGAAATACAGCTCCTACTGTCTCACAACATTATGATTTATTTTGTGAGTATTGCGTTTATCAGAATCATACAAATAAAGTCTTTTTTTGATTAGTTGGTTATCCCCTGGTTTTCAAAGTCACAAAAAAAAAGACAACACTAGTGATAGTAGAAGCTCTTCTAGACCTAATGGAGGTGTTCAAAGTGATAGTTCAAATTCAATTGGGAGCACTCCACCTTCCTCTGGATACAGATCTTAGCCTAATTCAAAATACCACTTTGGTGGTTATAGACCTCCAACTCATCCTTATGCTCCTAGATCTATTGCTAGATAAAGCTTACCAAGGTTCATATCTCGAGACAATACTACTCATGCTACAGATGCATCATATTCTTTTAGGGGTCATTTTTCAATGATAAACAATATGACCAAATGCTACATATGATGGGAAAAAAGAAAACCTATGAGTATTTATCCAATTAAGAATATGTCACTGCTTTATTATCCAGTGCTTTAGCACATCGGTGGATAATAAAAACTAGTGCATCCCACCATATTACCTTTTTTAAGGAACTTCTTACTTCTCTTAGAAGTGTATAATATGTGTGTTTATGTACAGCTTAGGTTCCCACAAGTGATAAGTAACAGATCAAAAGTGAAGGGCAAACAGTCATTATGGGAGACCAAGCTATAGAAATGTGTTGCATGTTCCTTAATTTAAATTTGATTTACTCTAAGTCTTGAATTTCACTAGAGATTTGTCTTGTGTTGTTACTTTCTTTACTGATTTCTCTACATATTTTAGGAACTCTCCAATAGAAAGGTCATGGAGATAATTAGAGGGAAAGAGATGGACTACAGATTCTCAAAGATTATCACATCTTCAGTTAACACATTAACTAGGTTCAGGTGCAATGGAGAAAATAATTTATGGCAGTGCAGACTGGGACATCCATCTAGAGCAGCTAAGCAACATATTTTATTTCATTCCAGGAAAGTGATCCTCATGTCCATGGCAACTATGACATATGTACCTTAGTTAAGCAACATAGACTAAAATTTTGTGTCAGTTCCAGTAAGGCTCAAGCCTCTTTTGATTTAGTTTACCTAGATGTCTGGTGTTCCTATAAGAAACCTACACATGATATGAAGCATTCTTTTATTTTTTTCGTTGATGATCATAGAAGATACACTTGGGTTAGATTGATTCAGTCAAAAATTGAACTTTTTAATATGCTGAAGAAGTTTTGTCCTTAATAAAAAACTAGTTTGGTGTGTCTACAAAGATATATAGATCTAATAGTGGTAAAGAGTTTGTTAACTCAAAATGTGTTGATTTGTTCAAGTCAAATGGGATTATTCGTCGGAATAGTCGTTCTTATACTCTTCAGCAAAATGGGCTAGTAGAAAGGAAACATAAATACATTTTATAGGTAGCTAGAGCAGTGAAATTTTAGAGTGGTATACCTATAAGATTTTAGGGGGAACGTGTAAGAACTTTTGTATATCTCATTAATAAATTACCTTCACTAGTTCTAAATGGTAAAACACTATATGAGATGTTATTTGGGAAGCAACCAATAATTGATCATCTAAAAGTTTTTGGATGCATATGTTTTTCTAGAGTGCTACCTAAAGGTGATAAGTTCCAAGAAAGGGATAGAAAGGCAGTCATGCTATCATGAAATCCAAAAGGGTTACAAATTATATGAATATGGAACTGGACTTATGTTTATTAGCAAAGATGTAATATTTAAGGAGCCAGCTTTTCCCTTCAAGGATGGAAAGCATTATGAGACTGAAGATATGTTTACCATCACATTACTAGGAGCTATTAATGAAGCAGTTATTGAAGACAATCATGTTCAGGAAAGTTTTCATATTCCTAATCTACATGGATTACCTATTGATACAACACCGGCTGAGACCACAGCACCATCTGATGTATTGCCTGCAACCATGGAACATGTTGCTATGGAACCTGAAGATGATGTAGACTAAATAGATTATTCTGCAGGCATTAATGAAACTGATTATGAAGAGATGCATAATGAGAAGCGGGTAGAACAACAAGCTTTACCTCATTGTACTCAAATATGAGCTTCAAGAAATGTCAATCCACTAATATGGTTTAATGACTATGTTACTCCTGCTAAACCTATGACCAACTGCATATATACCATTGCAAACTATGTTTTATATTCACACTTATCCAGCACTTATCGTGCCTATTTGGGATCTTTTTCAACTATTCAATAACCAAGAATATTTGAAGAAGCATCACAACATACTGAGTGGATTAATGTTATGCAACAGGATATCAATGCCTTAGAAGAAAATCAAACATGGGAACTGGTGCAATTACCACCTAGTAAACAACCTATAGGGTCTAAGTGGGTGTAAAAAATAAAGCTCAAGGCTAACTAAGAGATTGATAAGTATAATGCTAGATTGGCAGCTACAGGATACACTCAAAAGGTGTTGGTGTTTATCTTGACTTTCTTACCATAATTTTGTTTTCCTTTAGGTACCATAATTAGGTTTTTCTTTAGGTACCATAATTGGATTTTCTTTTAGGAAAAGGAAAACATATTCTCCATTTTTGGCTAATCCTTATTCTTGTAGGAAAAGGTTATAGACTCTATAAATAGAGGCTCTTTTCTTCTTGTTTTGTAGCATACATAATGTAGTCCTAGGGGTTTGAGAGTTTCGTTTAGGGGAGAATTTGTGAGACACAAGTGTTGCAGTATAACTTGTGTGAACCTCTTTTATTCTAGGTGAATCGTGTAAGGTTGTTTCTCTTGACAGTTTGTACTCTCTTTTATTTAGTGGACTGCTCATCTCCTTTTGTGGATGTAGGTCAATTGATGAACCACGTTAAATTCTTGTGTCTCTTTTGGATTATTTCTCGTATATATTTTTATTCAAGGTCTTTTGAGGTTTGCTTTGCCAACTTCTACATGACACCTGATTATTTCAGTCCTAACAAAAGCAGGGTTTATATTACCATGGAAGTTTTTCTCCAGTGACCAAAATGGGAACAATTTGGACAGTTATCAGTATAGTAGCCTCTAAAGATTGAAGCCTTTTTCAGATAGATATAAGGAATGAATATTTTCAAGGATACCTTTATAAAGAGATTTACATGTCTTTGCCTCAAGGGTTTTATAGCAAAGGGGAGACTAGAGTGTGCAAATTATTAAAGTCACAATATAGATTCAAACAAGCATCAAGACAGTAGGATATTAAATTGACCACTACCTTGCTTGATACAGGTTATAAGCAGAGTTTACATGATCATTCTTTATTTACCAAACATTGTGTTGATGATATTGTGGTGCTATTGATTTATGTATATGACATTCTCCTTACATGAAGTAACCAAACACTTATATATGCAAAAAAAGTACTAACATATCCAGTTCAAGGTTAAGGATATAGGGTAAATGAAATATTTGTAAGAAATTGAAATTCTAAGGTCTCAACATGGAATTTTAAGGAATCAAAGGGAGTATACATTGAAAATCATATCAGATATTAGATTAGTAGGTTCTAAACATGTGCACTCCCAACTGGAAACCAATACCAAGCATACTTTAGTTTAATATGATTAATGCACAAAAAATCGGGATGATTCTTTTTTTGATGATATATACAGATATCATAAACTTATTGAAAAATTGATTTACTTTACTATTATTAGGCTGGACATATTTTTTGTTGTTTAGTTGTTAAGCCAGTTTATGCAACATCCTAAGAAATCACATTGGATGGATGCACTAAGAGTGGTAAGATATGTCAAAGGGTCACCAGGATTAGGCATATTTCTGGAAAAAAAAGGTCTTATAAATAACTTGGTGGTGTGATGTGATTTAGACTGGGCTACTTTCCCAATATAAAAAGGTCAATCACAAGATTTGTTCTACAATTATGAACTTCATTAGTTTTTTGAAAGTCTAAGAAACACAAATAGTCAGTAGTAGCTCTGAAAAAGCAGAATATCGCATTATGGTTGCTGCAATCGTTGAAGTCATTTGGATGGTTGGATTGCTAAAAGACTTGTCAGTAGAAGTATCAAATCCTGTATGGCTATATTATGACCGCAAAGTAGCTAAGAAAATTGTTGTAAATCCTATATTTTATGAGAGAACAAAACGCATTGAGATCGACTATCATTTCATCAGGGAGAAGCTTTAGGAAGGTCTTATACATCCAGTTCATATATATACTAAGTTTTAGCTTGCAGATATGTTTATGAAAGGGTTAGGAGTGGCTCAACATAGTTTCCTACTATCCAAGCTGCAGTTCTTGATATTTTCCATCTGCCAGCTTGAGGAAGAGTATTAAAACTAATTGAAATTAGTTAGTCAGTTAGAGACACTGTTAGTGGAGCTGATTAGCTGTCACAGAAGCTCTTAGTTGAGTCTGTTAGCTTAGAGAAATATGTCCACTTGTAATAATTGATTGAAGGTTATATATATTCAACCTTGTAAACTCTTAGCTTAGTAGTTAAGCACATTGAATCAAATAAGATCAATTTCTTATTTTCCCCCTTCCATTCTCTGTTCAAAAGTACAATTTTCTGCTCTATTCATACTTGATTAAGCATATTTTTGCATTATAAATACAAATATATGTTATTTTTTCCTTTAACATGTTAACTATAATGTATTTGGTTCAAGATGATTTAATTACTGTATAAATATGTTAGATCATTTGTTATAGTGAATGGCGAACTGATGTATTGTAGTAGTTTCTGTTAAAAACTGTAATTTATAGGTTTTTTATTACTCTATATTATGGTTCTATATTTTGACATACAAATAAGTAAGACATAATTATGGGGGCTATGGATACAAGTACTAGCACATTGGAATGGATAATGACCGAAATACTTAAATAACCTAATATTACAAAGAAAACTCATGAAGAACTTGTAGAAATCATTAGTAAAGGAAAATCAAGTGAAGAAGTTGATGTTTTTCAACGATATTACTTGTAATTCATCCTCAAACAAATCTTAAGAATGCATCCACGACCACTTGTGTTATTAATTCTGCACTGAAAGGAACAAAATGTTGAATTGTGTGATTACATCATTCTGAAAGGCTCACACGTATGAATGAAAAAGTTAATTGACGAAATATTATTTTTCCCTATGTTCTCAAGTTTGGACTTTGAGCTTAGCATATTCTCTTGTTGGGTTAATTGTGGGAAAAACTCTAGTTAATTCGTCTAAAAGGTGGGCTAATTTGAGCTAAATATGTTTAATACTTCAAATTAACCCATAAAAATAATATTAAAAAATATGTCATTTCTTTGGTATATCAGTTAATTCTATAATAATGAAAATATAGTTTTATTTGGTAATCAAAAAATAAGAAAAAATTAAAAATAAAAGTTGTTTAGAGTTGGACGAGTTATGCTATAATATATGACTCATTGTTTAGTTTATCTTAACTCAGATAATTTATTGATTATCTATTTTGATCAATCTAATTATAATTGACTCACTTATTTAATTTGAAAACCTTTCTCTCGGGTACTAATCAATGTGTGGACAATTGGTCTATTTTACTTTTTGGGAGGAGCTTTTAGAATTTAAATATGAGAGGTTTTGGAGTTTAGATATGAACATGAGAGCATAAGATTTTGAATTAATTTTATTTTATTCTGATCAAAAAATATGTTATGACTTTCCACTGACATTGAGCAGGGTCGGCTCAATTATAAGACCTCTAACGCAATGAAGACTTGGGCCCCAACTTTTTTAGGGTCCATTGTTACTAAATATTTATTATATGATTGGGAGAGTAAAATAACTTCTAACCTTTTAATATGAAAACCTTGTAATAATTGAAAAAACAAAATAATTTTTAAGTAATTGTAGTATATGTTATGATATTAATGTATATCAGTTGTAGTGAATGTCTATCAAGGTCTAGTTGATATCTATCAGGATTTGAAGTATTTGTCTTTTACTCAGAAACTAGGAGCAAATTTTTCATATAAATAGAAGGACTTCCTTCATTGTAAATGATCTTAAGAAGAATAACAATTACTCTCTTTTCTCGCTCTACTCTTGTTCTTTCCTACTTTACTTTTTATAACATGCTATCAGCACGAAACTCTACTGTCTCAAATGTAAATTCTAAGGAATTATTTTTCTTCCCTTTTTTATGGATAACAATCTTATTAAGTGTGAGTTCATTGCCCTTCAAAGTTCGGGAAAGAACTATATTTCATGGGTGTTGGATGCTAAGATCCACCTAGATGCTATGGGTCTTAGAGATGCCATAAAGAAATAAAATACAGCATTTAGTTAAAATTGTGCTAAGGCTATGATTTTCTTGCATCATCATCTTGACGAAATTCTAAAAATTGAGTACCTTACTACTAAGGATTTACTCGTATTGTGGAATAGCCTAAAAGAAAGGTTTGACCACTTAAAGATGGTCATCCTCCCGAACGCACGATATGAGTAGATGCATCTGAACTTTCAAGATTATAAATTTGTTCATGAGTACAATTCTGTCATGTTCAGAATTTCTTCTCAATTGAAACTATATGGAGAGACGGTCAATGATGACGATAAGATGAAAAAGATGCTCTCCACTTTTCATGCCTCGAATATATTATTACAGAAGAAATATCAAGAAAAGGTTTCAATATACTAAACTGAGTTCTCATCTTCTCGTGGCTAAACAAAATAATGATTTGTTGATGAAAAATCACGAGAATCGACCTACTGGATCTGCACCATTCCCTGACGTGAATGATGTGCATGCTCACCATGCTAGGCATGGAAAAGATTGCAGCCCTGTACGTGGTCATGGTCGTGGTCATGGTCATGATGATCAAGAAAGAAATCCTGCTTTGGGTGTTAATTATCCATCGAACAAAAACAAAAAAGATGAGAAACGTGAAGCAATTACTTGTCTTTTATGTGGTGGAAAAGAAAATTATTCACGTGATTGTCATTCTCTCAAGCACTTGGTTGATCTTTATCAAGCATCACTAAACAAGAAAGAGAGAAATCTCGAGGCTAACTTTCTCTCTGAAAATAATATTAACATCACATGCTTGGATATAGCAGACTTTTTTGAGCACCCTAGAGGAAAGATCGATCACTTGATTGGTGATGGTTCCGTGAATATGGAAGAATGAACTATTTTTATTTAATTAGTTTTTTAAATTTTGATAGTAATAATTGTTAGTGAATAAAAATCATGTAAAATTAGTTGTTTACATAAGTACTACTTTATCTTTTAAATAGTATTAATTGCTTTGGTATTGTCATAGTTCATTAGATAACTGAGTTAAATTTTATTTTGTTTCAATGATAAAAGACTTCTTAATATGATCTCCACTGTAATATTTTAAATATTATCATAAAATCTATTTGTTGAAAGAAGAGTTTATGTGTAATATGATGTTACAACCTATATGGCATAAATCTGGGTCCATATGTGCCAAATTAATGGGTTAAGCCATATGCTGCTTGAAATTGAGGACATCCTGCCATCAAGCCTATCAAAACATTGGCATGTACTGATTTCTATTATACGTGCCAATAGTTAAAATTTGTTGACTTGACAACAAATAAGTCAAATTGGATTTGGTTTGTCTTTTGTTGAAAACTGTATGCCAACAGTGATTGAATTAAATTCGGTAGTTGTTTGTTATGCAATGTTGATGCGGATGGAACATATCGTTAATATAATATATTACCGATTCAATTTTAAAAAGTGAGAAAAGGTGAATTTTTTTATTAGCAGATTCATAGCAGTTTCTTATGCAAAAGTGATTGTATTTTTTAAATTTTACAGATAAATCGTTGAATATAATATAATAATAATATTATTATTAAGAGCACAAGGTGTAAAAATTGTGAGATTTTGAGTTGGGCATATTTTTAATTACTTAGTAAAGTGTGATTACCGATTCATAAACTTTCACTTTGTACAAAGATTTAATATATATTTTATTTGATGTATTTCATTTTATTTGAAGATATGGATAATTTTCAAAGCAAACTATCCAATTTGAAGATATTTGTTTGGTTGATTCTGGAACTACACATCTAATATTCAAAGACGAGAAATATTTCTCTCATATAAACATGTGCAAGATTAATGTTACAACAAGTTTTGGTAGTGCTAGTTTGATTAGATACTTCGGGAAAGTCATTATAATCTTGCCCAAAGGAACTAAACTCATCATAAATAATGATATGTTTTCTCCTAAGTCTCAGAAAAACTTAATGAGTTTTAAAGATATCCGTGAAAATGGTTATCATATCAAGACAATTAATGAGATGAATCTTGAATATCTTGGTATCACCAAGAATGTATCTGGGCTGACATGCGTTATAGAAAAGTTCTCTGCTTTATCTTTTGGCTTGTATTGCACAAAGATTTTTGCAATTGAGGCACATTCTATAGTAAATCGGAAGTTTACTAATTCCAATACTTTCATACTTTGGCATGATCGTCTGGGACATCCTGGATCTATAATGATGAGCGAATTATAAAAAATTCAAGTGGTCATCCATTACAGAACTTGAAGGTTCTTTCAAATGGTGAATTTTCATGCAATGTTTGTTATCAAGGCAAGCTGATTATGAGGCCATCGCTAACAAAGTTGGAATTGAGTCTCCCACATTCTTGGAATGCATACATGGGGATATTTGTGGACCCATTTACCCACCTAGTGGGTAATTTAGATACTTTATGGTCCTAATAGATGCTTCATCTAAATGTCTCATGTGTGCCTATTGTCATCTCGCAACTCTGCATCTTCAAATTTATTGGCACAAAAAATATGATTACGGGCATAGTTTTCTGATAATCAGATTAAGTCTGTTTGCCTTGATAATGCTATAGAATTTTCATCTCAAGCATTTAATGACTATTGCTTATCGATTGAGATAGGAGTGGAACATCCTGTACCCCATGTTCATACTCAAAATGCCATTGCCGAGCCATTAATTAAATATTTTCAATTGATAGCAAGACCATTGTTTATGAAAACTAAGTTGTCCACTTCTATTTGGGGTCATGCAATTTTGCATGCTACAACACCTTGTTTGTCTTAGACCGATAAATTATCATAAATTTTCTTTGTTAATATATCTTATTTGAGAATTTTTGAGTGCGATGTATATGTGCCTATAGCACCACCAAATCGCACCAATATGGGCCCCCAAAGAAGGTTAGGAATTTATGTTGGATTTGAATCACCCTCCATTATTCACTATCTTGAACTATTAAAGGGAGATATGTTCACTGCTCGATTTGCAGATTGTCGATTTGATGAGATAGTTTTCCCAAAATGAGGGGGAGAAAATAGTGACATCAAAAGAGAAATTTTATGGAAAAATCTATCACTATCTCATCTTGATCCATGTGCTTCTATTTGTGAACAAAAAGTACAAAAGATTATTCTTTTGCAGAAAATTACAAATCAAATACCAGACGCATTTACAAATTTGAAAAGGATCACAAAATCACATATTCCAACAGAAAATGTCTCAATTCAAATTGATGTCCCTAAAGGACCATCTACAAGTGTCATAGCTAATGAATCTAAAGCACACTTGAAGCGTGGTAGACCATTAGGTTCTAAGGATAGAAATCCTAGAAAAAGAAAAATAAATGGTCAAGACGACACTATAAAAGATTCTTATATGGAAGTTCAAGATTTGAGCAATGTTTATATTCCTGAAGGAATTAATGAGCCTGAGACTCAAGAAAATAAAGAACTATCCATAAATTCAAGTGATGCTTAAACTAATTTGAATTGATCTGAAATAGTAGTGGATTATGTCTTTGGATATAATGTTGCAACAAAAATCATACAAGATAGTGAGGATCTTGAACCCAATCTGTCACAGAATGTCGAAAAAGAAATGACTAGCCAAAATGGCAAGAAGCAATTCAATCTGAATTGAATTCACTTGTCAAATGTGAAGTTTTTGGACCTATAGCTCAAACACCTAATGGTGTTAAGCCTGTTGGCTATAAATGGGTCTTTATGCGAAAAAAAATAAGAAAAATGAAAAACAAAGGTATAAGGCACGCCTTGTTGTACAAGGTTTTCTTGCAACGACCTGGTGTCGATTATGATAAGACATATTCACCAGTTATGAACTCAATAACATTGTGTTATCTTATTAGTTTCACTGTCCATGAGAGACTTGAAATACATTTGATGGATGTGGTAACTGCCTATCTATATGGATCACTTGATAATGAGATATACATGAAAGTTTCTGAAGAATTTAAAATGCCGAAAGCATATAGTTCAAAGCCCCGGGAAATATATTACATTAGATTGCAAAGATCATTGTATGGTTTGAAGCAACTTGGATGCTTGTGGTAGAACTGTCTTAGTGAATATTTATCTAAGAAAGGTTATACGAATGATGACATTTGCCCATGTGTTTTTATAAAGAAAACAATGTCGGAGTTTGTTATACTTGTTGTCTATGTCAATGACATAAACCTTATTGGAACTCTAATAGAGCTTCAAAAGGCAATTGATTACCTAAAGAAAGAATTTAAGATGAAAGATCTCGGAAAGACAAAATTATGGCTTAGTTTGCAAATTGAGCATTTGACAAATAGTATCTTTGTTCATCAATCTGCCTACACAAAAAAGGTGTTGAAAAGATTTTATATGGATGGAGAACATCCATTAAATACTCTGATGGTTGTTCGGTCACTTAATGTGAATAAGGATCCATTCCGATCTCAAGAAAAGAATGAGGAACTCCTTGGTCCTGAAATACCATATCTTCGTATAATTGGTGCACTAATGTATCTTGTAAATACTACAATGCCTAATATAGCCTTTTAGTTAATTTTTTAGCAAGGTATAGTTTTTCTCCTACTAGGAGACATTGGAATGGGATCAAACACATATTACAGTATCTAAAAGAGATTGTCGATATGGGCTTATTTTATTCTAAAAATTATAGTTTCAATCTTGTTAGTTATGTTGATGCTGGATACTTATTTGAACCCCATAAAGCTCGATCTCAAATAGGATATGTGTTCATATATGGGGGTACTTTCATATCTTAGAGATTAACAAAGCAATCTATTGTAGTCACTTCATCGAACCATGCTAAGATTATAGCTATTCATGAAGCAAGCCGAGGGTGTGTATGGTTGAGGTCCATAATACATTTCATTCGAAAAAAATATGGCTTGTAATGTGATAAAGTACCCATAATTTTATATGAAGATAATACAGCATGCATAGCACAACTTAAAGGGGGATTCATAAAAGGAGATAGAACGAAGCGCATTTCACCAAAGCTCTTCTATACATATGAGCTCCAAAAAAATAGTGATATTAATGTACAACAGATCCGTTCAAGTGACAATGTGGCTGATTTATTCACCAAGTCTCTTCCAACTGCAATTTTTAAGAAGATGGTGCAATACAAAGATTCAAGGATGTTCTTATTAGGAGAAGTTAATACTCGTTGTACTCTTTTTTTCTTACGAGGTTTTGTCCCACTGGGTTTTCTTTGTAAGGTTTTTAATGAGGTAACCTATATGCGTATTGTTAGACATTCAAGGGGAAGTATTATGATATTAACGTATATCAGTTGTAGTAAATGTCTATCAAGATCGAGTTGATATCTATCAGGATTTGAAGTATCTTCTTTTACTCAGATACGAGGAGTAAATTTCTCCTATAAATAGAAGGGCTTCCTTCATTGTAAATGATCCTAAAGAAGAATAACAATTACTCTCTCTTCTCTCTCTACTCTTGTTCTTCCCCGATTTACTTTTGATCACAGTATACTTCTTATATGGGTAATTTTTTGCCTCATTTATATCCTAGTAACGGATAACATGAACTTATAGTTTCTTATATTTACTTTTTTCATTCTCCTTTTCACTACTCTTGTTCTCTTACTATTAAATATTTTGACATCTTATCAAACCTTGCATTTTGTAAAACTATTGTCGTTTGCTTACAAAAATTTTAAATTTATTTTTTGGCATCTTTTTCAAAATTTCAAGCATTACATAAATAATCAGTATATTGAGTCAAAGCAACACTATTTCGATGTCATTAATCCACTTACCAAATTTTTTACCCAAATTATATTATGATAATTTTATTATTACTTTTTTCAGTAAAGTTTTTCATTGTTAATAATCTTACTTTATAAGTATAAACTTTTGTTTTAACTATTATTCGAATTCATTCAATTTAAATATGTTGACTAGAAAATATGACTTTACATAAAAATTAGAAAATTTCACATGTAGAAATTTTCAGTATCTGACATTGAGAAAAATTTCAGTAATATTAAGCTCACTCGTATTGAGTCAATATGACATTGAGAATAATTTCAGTAATATTGGACTCACTCTTAAATTACTTCTATTAGAAGCTTGATGCAGACTTTGGACCAAAAGATTTTGATATGAAGGAGAAATTTGGTATCACCTTAATTAGAGTCCATTTTCACACCTCTTTTTTAACCAAAAAAGATTGATTTTATGTTTGAAAAGGGTTTGATTATTAAATGATAAAAAGAAAAATCTATTTCAAAAAGAATTGTTATGTTTAAACTCAGAGTCGCCATTGGCATAAATCGGGTGTGCCAAGTCACCTTTGGAATTCCTTTATCAAACGGTTTAACTCTAAAATTTGATCCACGAATAGATATTCTGGTTACGAAATTCTGTTGACCGAGAGGATAAGGTGTTAGGCATCCCTCGGTCCAGTGGTTCGACCACGGTCGCTCCGTAGAGTATATCGGCTAGTGTAACACTATGAAATGTATAAACCAACAAAACACAGAAAAAAAAAATAAAACAATCAAACAATTTAAAACTCAAAAAACAATATCCAGTCCAATTTATTACAGGCCCAAAATTTAAAGGTACTAAAATGTAAATCTACGCTAACATGCACTAATCCTAAACTACGCTCCACCCGATGTCTCGAGCCTTGATAATGAACCTCTTTCGCATACATGATACTTTTGGGCATTCCCTGGTGAATAAGTACAATGTGAACTCAGGACATTTCCCGGGGAATAAATACATTCTATGAAATATGATAAAAGTAGAGAAATCACTCAACACAGACATTTACACATTCGATGATATAGAATCCTACGAGTTTCCTACCCCAAAACAAAATATTTTCCTATTGATTCTCATCCTAAAACATGATACTATCAAGTTCGAAAAAATTAACATCCATTTCAGATCCAACAACAATCGATGAATCAAAACACAACAATAGTCACTTTATAAACTTTCAATTCCTGTCCCACTTATTCCAAATTGAGTTTAAATTATTCAATTATTCAATTCAAACAATCAATATTAACATTCTCCTACCATGGTCCAAATATATCAAAATCAGTGAAAACAAAGTCCACACACCATGAATTTACCACATAAAGTATCACACAATTAAAATTTAACCGAGAATGAGATGAGAAATGGACCTCAATTAAAGATTTTATTATACCAAATTATGTGATTAGAAGACCAAGCTTTGTAAATTCAAAACCTCAAACATGACCTCGAATATTAAAACCAAATTCGCAAATCACGACCTCCGACTCTGTTTATGCAACTAATGGAATTTTCGGTGAGATTTGGACTGAAAATGAGGAATGGAATTTTCGGTGAGATTTGGACTGAAAATGAGAAAGGGAGTGATTGTTTGGTATGAGTTTGATCAAAACAAAATTGGTGGAGTTATTTTTTGGATGGTTTCGCCATAACAGTGACCAAATAGTGAACGTTAGAGTTTCTCGGTGGTGATTCCAAAATGATTTGGATTTGGGTTACTACTCTCTACTACACTGGATCTCCGACAAGCTAGGTAGTAATAGGAATCAAGAAAAGCGACTAGCAGCGACAAAGTTTTCTAGTGAAAACTCATTGGAAAATCTTCTGTGGCATATTTTTCTCTCTGTTTTGTGCTGTCTCTCGTCTCTCCCCTCTATTTTCTCTCCAGCTTCTCTCTGTGTGTATTTTTTCTATGTGTCCTCCCTTTTAGGGTCAATATTGTGTGTGAGTATATATACCAATGTACGTGTGTATGTTTATGGTGAGGTCCGTGAAATCCCCTGTGAGCATGAATTCTTATTGTGTGGGTATTGTGTGTATATAAGTATGTCTGAGAGTGTGTGAGCTTTGTGTATATTTCAGTGGGCTGTGAGTTTACTAGGGAAAGGAATAAAACATAAGGGGTAGGTGGGTAGGGGTAGGTTGTTATGGATTTGTTAAGAGTTGGTTATTTTTTATCATTTTCTGAAAATATTATCAAATAAAAAGAAGTGTATAGTGAGGTGGGGTAAATGGGTAAATTTAGCTTTTAGGAGGGGAAAAATTATGTGTCTATATCATGCCCCTCTTTGTTTGTGAACACAAAATATTTGCAGACAAAGAAGTAGACAACGAGATAAAATTTTGACTCGACTATTATTCGAAGGGAAGAAATATAAGGACAGAGTGTAATCGAGTCATGATTTGGACATCCTACCTATTTTAATTTATGTTGAAGTCAAGGCATATGTAGTTCCATAGTTGACAAGGAAAAGAAACTATACCGAGTTGGTGAGTCTAGTGAGGCTCTATCGAGGTTCAGGTTTGCGACTCTGTTATTACATCAAAAATGAAAATTACAAGTTAAGAAGATAGCTGACATGACAAAAAGTCTTATCTATGCAGCTTCTCTTGACTTGAGTTTTCAATGCTTTCAAAAGTGATAAAAGATCTGGTCTTCTTTTAATTGAAATTTGAGAATAGATACTTTCTCCATACAAAATCTGGTGTTGGAGATGAACACAAAATTGACCATGTTCTGCAGGTTGTATTTTTTAATATGAACCTGAGTTTGAAAATCTTCACCCTATTATCCAAGTGGGCTCCTGACTTGCAATTTTTTCAACTTGTTGCTCGACTTTCAATTTTCACTTTGTTGCTTAGCTTTCAATTTCTTCACCTTGTTACTTGACTTTTAATTTCTTCACCCTGTTCTCCAAGGGGGCTCCTGGCTGGATTTTTTTTCAATTTGTTGACTTTCAATCTCATCACCTTGTTTCTTGACTTTAAAATTTTCACCATGTTCTCTAGGTGGGCTCCCGACTTGAAATTTCATCACCCTGTTCTTTAGCAGGATCCTTACTTTCAATTTCATCACCCTGTTCTACGGTTGGATTCCCGACTTGCAATTTCATCATCCTATTCTCCGGGCGATCTCCCAAATTATAATTCTATCACTCTGTTCTCCAAACGGGCTCCTGACTTTCAATTTCCTCACCCTTTTCTCCAGGGGGCTCCTGACTTCTATTTCTTCATCCTATTCTCCAGGTGGACTCCTAAAATTAACATCAAAACTAGAACAAAAATTATCTCAAACAAAGATTATAATAACGAAAGACTTCATTTTCCCAAAAAATAAATTCTCATTTTCTAGAAGGGGCCTAAAGTGAAGTTCCTAATAACGTGAATTAAATTTTTTCCCCAATGTATCATCAAAAAACTTTTGGGGGTGTCTAACCCAATCACAACTACTTACAAAATGCGTAATGCAATGATGAATAAAGACTCTAATTAATAAATACATCTCTTGGGGATAAGGAGGGGTTACATGGAAGGACTCAACTAGAAAGTGAGGCTTCTAGGAGTGAAGGTTCAAATTTGGGAGTGCGTCACATGACAATTGAAACTTGAAACACCCAAATAAGGAAGTGCATCTCCTAGGGATTAAGTGGAATGACTCAACTAGAAAGTGAATATTCTAGGAATCAAGGCTTAAGTTAGGAAGTGTCCCACCCAGAAAGAGAAACTTGAACACCTACACAAGAAAGTGTGTCTCCTAAGGGTTAAGTGGAATGACTCGATTAGAAAGTGCATCTTCTAGGAGTCAAGGCTTAAGTTAGGAAGTGAACCACCTAACAAGCGAAACTTGAATTACCCATAAAAGAAAGTGTTTCTCCTAAGGGTCAAGTGGAATGACTCGACTAGAAAGTGCATCTTTTAGGAGCAAAGGCTTAAATAAGAAAGTGAACCACCCAACAAGTGAAACTTGAATTACCCAAACAAAGAAGTGTGCCTCCTAGGGGTTAACTGAATTGACTCAACTAGAAAGCGTGTCTTCTGGGAATAAATAAAAGAACTCAACTAGAAAGCACAGCTTCTAGGAGTGAAGGTTCAAGTTTGGAAGTGCATCACCTACCAATTAAATACTGAAATACCTGGACAAGGAAGTGCATCTCCTAGGAATATAGGATGATGAGTTTTTACCATGGTTTTTATTACCAAACCTGTGCAGTAACTTGACTCTTACATTTGTAGAAGTGAGGAGTTCCACTTTTGGATATTTGAGTTTTGAAGCCTTTGATTTTAAGGTAGAAATTGTTCCTATTTCATACAAAGAAAACTTATGAGTTTAAAACAAGGCGGTTGGCTTGCGGCTTTGGCTTTTGAGGAGAATGCTCTTGCACTTGTCCCATTTAATTTGCTTTCAACTAATGTCATATGTCATCGACTTGTTGCACCCTTGACCCAAACTCAAATTATTAAAAGTGACTCTAAATCAAACACAGTATCTCTATTTTGCTATGTTCCTCAGATAAACCCTTTGAACCTTGGTATTTTTATGAGTTCCCAAACTTGTATGTTGACAAAACTTTTTGCATGCCTTATTTTAGGTCTCAATCATATTTGTTTCCTGTGCTGGCCTTTTTGTCTTGCTATGTGCAATTGAAGATGTTGGTAGCCAGGTTTGAAATCTTTTCTCACTTATTTTGACATTGATTTGACTCAAAGACACAAGAAAAATGATTTTTCATTTGTATAACTGACTCAAGAAAACAAAAATAGAAATATAGAGAAGAAAGAAAAGACAATGAATATCCCCATTGAAACAGAGAAGAAAAAATTATCTGAAAATAATAGTCAATTCTAATGATTATGACATGTATTTTAGATTAAGCTACCTGATCTTTTCATCAAAACTTTCCCCTAATTATTGTTGAGTTAATGACCCTAAAACTGAGTTACTTTCTTAGGCTAATTTCACTCAGAGACCACATTCATTTAGTGATTCCTTGAAGGGTTTTCGCCAACAAATTTCTCTCATTTTTCTTTCTCTCAGCTCACTATTGCCTTACTGTGTCCATGAAGGTTTCCACCAATAAGACTCTCTCTTTTTCATCCTTATTTTCCTCATATTCCATCACCTTATGGTGCCTATGATGGTTTTCACCAATAAAACTCTCTTATTTTTATTTCTCTTAACTCACAATCATCTTGCGGTGTTCATGAGAGTTTTCACCGATAAGCCTCTCTCATTTTTATCTCTCTCAACTTACCATAGCCTTACAATTCCATTGAGGGTTTTCACCAATAAGACTCTTATTTTTATTTCTCTACAGATTCCTTATGTTGAGGCAGACAAGTAGTACCCAAAATGTCTCATCATATCCAGTTCATGCTTAGCCTTAACATTCCCAAATATTGATTTAAAGATTTTTCTTTGGTCGTAACTTGGCTTTTGGATAGTATTAGAAAGAAAAGATGGTATGAGGCCCAACGACTCTTGGAGTATGGTGGGACTTACAACTATTGAAATCGACTCAAACAATAAAGATTAATTCATGACCCAGTTTCTTTATACCAGGTAATTCTAAATTTTTTATTTGATTGGATCGAACCCAAAGTAGGGTTGCCTATGTATCTCACCCTCGAGAGAGGAGAATCAGGTCTAACATAGTTTCAACAACTCATTCTTTTGCTTGATTCATATTTTTCTTTTTTTCTTTTATTGACTCTTTTTCTCTTTGGGACTTTTCTGACTCTATTTTGACACTCTTTTCTTTCTTTTTTCTTGGACATATTTTTTTCGCTGACTATTCTTTTGATTAACACTTTTCTTTTAAACTTTGTTGACTCTATTTTGATTCCAAAATAGGGGTGTGAAAAAAAATAAAATTAAAGCTCAAATGGTGTAAATGAAGGATGACATAATGTTTGGATAGCATAATGAATGACTTCATCATATCAATCTTGAAAACCTTTGGTACATATCATGCAATATGAAAGTGGGAGATGAAGATCATTTATAATACTTTTTACAGCACTAACTTGAACTGAGCATGTGTGCCACTACTTGTTCTGCACTTGTCCAACATATACTCCACCTTTGTTGTATGTCCTTCACTTCGAATGACTCATGCTTTCGTGAAGTTGATTATCTTCCTATTTCTCTAGATATAGGATCGGGCATCCACTGCTTGACCTAATTGATATATGTCTTTCAATTGATGATCAAGTTATTCTTGTGATTCTCAAAATAATTGCCTTATTTTTAAGAAAGGCTTCAGCTTGGTCACCAAATTCTCACACTCTACCTATTTTATCTGATGCTCTTTTTCTAAATGAAATACTATGATTCAAGTTCATGCTTAAATTGGAAAATCTTTTTGATATTTTCGTTACATGAAATTTTATACAAAGCTTCTACCATCTTTTTTTGAATTTTCTTTTATAAAAAGCTCATATGGAAAAAAAATTAAAATTTTTGAACTATGAATGCTTACTAGAGGAAACAAAGGGAAATTTTTTGATGTTTTGATTTTTGAGAAAAATGTTTGCAAAAGGTAAAAAAAAAATCTTTTTGAATTTTTGATTATGGAAAACAAAAGACATATAAAAAAAACTCCTAAAAACTACGAATCTTTGACTCACTTTTTCTTTCTTTTTCCTCTTTTTTTGAGCTTTTCCTAGTCTAAACACAATTTTTCCTTAATTCTAGCACATTCTTACCCAGATCAGTCCGTCAAATGACCTTCTTACCCTCAAAGATGCAACAATTAGTATGTAGGGATGCTTTAGAGTTGAGTCTCTAACAAAGGACCAAGCGGGTCCCGTTAGGTCTCAGCATGATGCAGATAAGCATGACCTAAAAGTTGACCTAGTTTGGGTTCCCCTAACCAAGCTATTGGGGGGAGCGTATGATTGATAGTGGTTGTGATTGCTTTCCACCTACTACATTCCAGCCGACGGCTCCACCTCCTAAAATAAAGGTGACTCAACGAATGGTCGTGTACACAGCGTGTACTACAGGACTTATTGCAAAAAAATAACTCAGGATAATGCATATGATGCCGGATATAACGAAGTAACACATAAGAAAAAATTTAAACACATAGCACATAGATAATCAACAATGATGAAACAATAACACATACGACAATACAATCAAAATGTCTACATATCTATAGTACAAAACTAAGCTAATAAAGCTCAAAAAATGAAGCTCGAATTCTAAGAATTCCCCCGCAGAGTCACCAGAGCTGTCACACCCCTTTTTTAACCAAAAGAGATTAATTTTATGTTCGAAAAGTATTTTATTATTAAGTTACAAAAAGAAAATTTTGTTTCAAAAAGGATAGTTAGGTTTAAACTCGGAGTCGCCACTTAGAGTAAATAGGGTGTGCCAAGTCACCTTTGAAAAGACTTTTTCAAAATGGTTTGACTCAAAAAATTGATCCACGAATAGAAATTCTGGTTAAGGAATTCTGTTCACTGAGGGAAAGGTGTTAGGCATCCCTCGATCCCATGGTTCAACCACAGTCTCTCCATAGAGTATATCAGCTAGTGTGATACTATGGAATGTATAAACCAACAAAACACACAAAAAAGAAAACAAAAAACCAAATAATTTAAAATTTAAAAAACAATGTCCAATCAAATTTATTACAGACCCAAAATAAAATGGTATTGAAATGTAAACCTACGCTAACTTACATTAATCCTAAACTACGCTCCACCCAGTGCCTCGGCCCTTGATCACGAACCTCCTTCGCATATATGATACTTTTGGGTATTTTCCGGTGAATAAGTACAATGTGACGTTGGGGCATTTACCAGCGAATGAATATATTTGATGAAATGTTATAAAAGTAGAGAAATTATTCAACACAGACATTATACATTAGATGATATAGAATCCTATGAGTTGCCTACCCCAAAACCTAATATTTGCCTATCGATTCTCGACTTAAAACATGATACTATCGAGTTCAATAAAATTAACATCCATTTCAAATCCAACAACAATCGATAAATCAAAACACAATAATGTTCACGTTATCAGCTTTCAATTTCAGTTCCACTTACTCCTAATTGAGTTTAAATTATTCAATTATTCAATTCAAATAATCAAATAATATATATTAACATTCTCCTATGATGGTCCAAACATATCAAAATTAGCAAAAATAAAGTCCATACACCATGAATTTACCACACAAAGTATCATACAATTAAAATCAATCGAGAATGTTATGTGAAATGTACCTCAACCGAAACTGTTATTGTACCAGATTATGAGATTAGAAAATGAAGCTTTGTGAATCTGGAACCTCGAACATGACCTCAAATATCATAACCAAATTCGCAAATCTCGACCCCCGACTCTGTTTGTGCAACTGATAGAGATTTTGGTGAGATTTGGACTAAAAATGAGGAAGGGAGTGACTTTTCTGTGTGAGTTTGGTCAGAACAAAATTGGTGGAGCTATTTTCTAGTGGGTTTTGCCATAACAGTGACCAAACAGTAAACGTCGAAGTTTTTCGATAGCGATTCTAAAATAATTTGGAGTTGGGTTACTGCTCTCTGCTACACCGAAGCTCTGGCAAGCTCGGCAGTAACAAAAATCGGGAAAAGCGACTGATGGAGACAAAGTTTTTCGGTGAAAGCTCATCGAAAAATCCTCTCTCGCACATTTTTCCTTCTGTTTTGCTGTCTCTCGATCTCTCTCTTCTATTTTTTCTCCAGCTTCTCTCTGTGTGTATTTATTTATGTGTGTTCTCCTTTTTTAGGGTCAGTGTAGTTTGTGAGTATATATACCGGCGTACGTGTATGTGTTTATGGTGATGTCCGTGAAATCCCCTGTGAGTGTGAATTCTTGTTGCCTGGGTATTGTATATATATGAGCGTGTTTGAGTGTGTGTGAGTTGTGTGTATATATTTCAATGGGTTGTGAGTTTGTTAGGAAAAGGAATAAAATATGAGGTGTAGGTGGATAGAGGTGGGGTAGTGGTAGGTTGTTATTTTTTGTTATGGATTTGTTAGAGATAGTTATTTTTTGTCATTTTGTGAAAAAATTATCAACAAAAAAGGGGTGTATAGTGTGAGTGTGAATTCTTATTGCGTGGGTATTGTATATATGAGCGTGTTTGAGTGTGTGTGAGTTGTGTTTCTATCTACTAACACCAACTATTATCACCACCAGTAATGTGACAAACCATCTCCATCAGGACTAGCAAATATAAAATTTTCACTTTTTTAATCAAATAATGATTTTATTTTATTAAATTAATATTTTTCTAAAATTTGATTAATTAATTATTTAAATTATATATTTATTATGTTTACTAGTAAATAAATAACGCACATTCAAATGTTAAAAAATTAAAAATCTTAATCATTCAGTATTCAAATTTAAAGGCATTATCTTAATTATTCATATGTGCATTCAAATTCAAACATCTTAATCTTGATAATAACAAATACAACCTAAGAGGGTTATGGCCCTACTTCATCAACCAGACTTGGTGTTCTGTCTCCTTAGAAGTCGAGGATACAGTGGCACGAGCCTACTGAACAGATCCTGTTCAAGTATGGTTGTTAGGCTGCATAAATTCTTGCCTAGTTTGTTTCTAGCTTTTTTCTCCTGGACGTGAGCGAATAGCATCATGATAAAATCATATAATTAAAGAAATACATAACTTTAAGAAACATAAGAACCTTTAGAAGCTTATATCAATTGATCAGTATCATTACAAGACACGTATGACTACACGTTAATTATATATTTAGAAATAATAATAAAATGAATTAGGATAAGTTGGCAGTATTCTTCAATTTTTTCTTTTTCAAAATTTTTTCAGTTAACTCAACCAACTCAAACTTGAAAATGAGACAATTAGGCAATAGTTGTTGCTTAAAATTATCCAAAAAAAATGAGACAATTAGGCAATAGTTGTTGCTTAAAATTATCCAAAAAAAATAGTATAAAAAATTTCTTTCATAACAAGAAGCCTCTCAGGTAAGCCTGTAGGTTGACTGAATGGCTCAAATTAGGGATGTCAAATGGACAAGTTGGGTTGAAATTGAACATATTAAATGGGTTGAATTAGATATTGGGTTGGGTCATGACCCGCCAAAATTTACGTTTGGTTGAAATGAATCATATTGAAATGGTCTAAAAATCGGGTTAAATCTTGACCCACCCAATTTGACCCACTTAATCTAAAATATATTTACATATTGATACTTACCCCTCATAAACCCAACCCAGAAAAATAAAGTTGAATGGAATTTAAAAGTTGGGTGGGTGGGTAGAAAGTGAGAGTGAAGTAAGAATTTTTTTTAAAAATTTAATTTTTTAAATAATAAAAATTTATTTTTTTGGAGAGGAGTGTGGGATAGGGGTTGAGGGTAGGAGGGATAGGAGGAGTGGAGTTTAGGATGGGGTTGAGATAAGAATTTTAGAAAAAAAATTAGGGAAAGGGTATGCCATGGGGGAGGGGTTGCTTAAAAAATAAATATTTTTTAAAAAAAATAATTTAAAAAAAAAATATTTTTTTAAAAAATAATATTTAAAAAAAAAAAGTGGAGGGGGGGGTTGCCCGGGGGGGGGGGGGGAGGGGTGATGGGGGAGGGGGGAGCTTAAGGGGTGATGGAGGTTGGAGTAAGATTTTTTTAAAAAAATAATAGTATTTTTTATAAAAAAATAAATATTTTTTAAAAAGAATAATTTTTTGGGGAAGGGCTATGTTGTGTGTGCGGCGCTTAGGGGGTGATATAGGTTATTACAAAAATGTATTTTTAGAAGAAAAAAAATTGAGAGCGGGGGTGGGGTGTGGGGGTAAGATTTATTTTTTTAATTAAAAAAATTATTTATTTATTTTTGAGTAGTCAAAAGTGTATTTTGCAAGTTGTAAAATTTTTACCTTCAAGATTTTAGGCAACTCTACCTATATATAAAAACATAGATGTTGGCAATAATTTAAATTTGTAAATTATCAAAGTGTACATATAAGTAGCATTTAGTAATTTTTTTTGTACATGTATCTATTTTTTGACAATAATATGGTAAATAAGGTAATTTGAAAGTGTCAACATGTGCATATGTCATGTTTAGTAAACTAAATTTGTAAATATCAGTATATACATATAAGTGATATTCAACATGTATATGTAAGTCATATTTAGTAAACGAGATTTGTAAATATCAGTATACGCATATAAATGATATTCAGTAATTGTGATTCCTAGGCCATATTTTTACAACAATGATTTATCAAAATACAATTTGTAAGTCACGTTCACTAAACATGTCATATAAGAATTGCTATTTGTAAGGTTCATTCCAATCGAGCGCATACATGTGATGTAAGTCACATTCAATAAATGTAATTTGTAAGATGTATTTAGTAACATTCATTTATAAAATCGCTCGAATTCAATTTGGAAGTTGCATTCTTCAGACCTGATTTATAAGTGTCAACACGTATACATAAATCTATTCAATAACTAAGGACTGGGGGAGGGGACTCGGAGCACTTTTTTGTCTTGATAGGGTTACATCAAAGTTCGCCGCTTAGTCCATTTCTTTTTACCTTGCTGATGGATGTTTTGACACGGCACATTCAAGGTGAGGTGCCTTATTTTTTTCTATTTACGGATGATGTAGTCTTGATGGATAAGTCACGTAGTGGATTTAATGCTAAATTGAAAGTTTGGATGCAAACTCTTGAGTATAAAGGATTTAAGTTGAGTAGGTCTAAGACAGAATATCTGGAGTGTAAGTTCAGTGAGGTGTCTCATGAGTCCGATGTGGTTGTTAAGCTTGGCACGCATTCTATAAGTAAGAGAGATAGTTTCAAGTATCTAGGGTCTATGATTTAGGATAATGAAGAGATTGACGAAGATGTCACTCATCAAATTGGGGTAGGGTGGATGAAATAGAGGCTCATCTTTAGAATCTTGTGTGACAAAAAGGTACATCCTAAACTTACAGGCAAGTTCTAGAGAATGGTGGTTAGACCGGTATTGTTGTATGGGGCGGAGTGTTGGCCTGTTAAGAAAGTCCATATCCAGAAAATGAAGGTAGCGGAAATGAGAATGCTTAGGTGGATGTGTACGTATACTAGGAAAAAATAGGATTAAAAATGAGGTTATTCTATATAAGATGGGTGTGGCTTCGGTGGAAGCCAAGATGAGGGAAGCGAGGTTGAGATGGTTCGGTCATGTGATGAGGAGGAGCACGAATGCCCAAGTGCGGAGGTGTGATAGGTTGGCTGGGGATGGTTTCAAGCGTGGTAGAAGTAGGTCGAAGAAATATTAGAGGAAGGTGATTAGATATGACATGGAGCAGCTCCAGCTTACCGAGGACATAACCCTGGATAGGAAGTTGTGGAGGAGGCGGATTAGGGTAGAAGGTATGGAGTTTAAGGTATGGTATCTTTTGGTGTGTTACTTGTAGTATTATTGAGTATGCTAATCCTTATGATATCCTGTTCTTTTACTATTCTTACTATTATTGTTCCTTATCTTAGATTGTTCTATTTTGAGTTAGGGGTCTATCGAAAATAGCTTTTCTATCTCACATTTTTGAGATAGTGGTATGGACTGCGTACACTTACCCTTCTCAGACCCCACTTGGTGGGAATATACTGGGTATGTTATTATTGTTGTTGTTGTATTTTTAAAAAATATTTTAAAAAAATATTTTCTTGAGAGGGGTAGGGGATGCTGAGAAAGGAGGGGTAGGATTTTGACCGTGGGGTAAAAAAAAAATTTCAATTTTTTCTTTTTTAAGAAAAAAGAATAAATTTTGAGGTGGGGAGGAGGTGAGGGCTTGGGGTAGGGAAGGGAATGGGGATGAGACGGTGTGGGCCAAGAAAAAAATCTATAAATAATTCTTTAAGAAATAAAAATAATTTATTTAATAGAGACGGAGTGGAAATAGAGTAAGTTATGGGTGAGGTGGGGTTGAGGTAAGGTGGTTGATTTTGAGAGTGAAAGTACACATTGTCATTTGTTGTTGGGTAAAATTCATAAATAGCATACCTAAGACCATAATTATGAGATTCATAGCACCATAATTATGAGATTCATAGCAACACTTTCATAATTACTTAAATTAGCAACTTGTATTTTGTATTTGAACAAACTGTTGCTATGAAAATACATGTACAAATTATTTACTACCCATATTTAACTCAAATCAGTTGAGTCAAATATGGTATAAGTAGCCATGAATTAAATATGGAGATTCATTTTCCATTAAAACCTCTTAATTAACATGATTTCCTTTATTTGTTACCAACTAAAATCAAAATTTAAATTTTCATTTCACATTATCGTTTTCATCCTAAAAAAATCAAAATCAAATTCAGCTTACACTTCTTCTATTCAATATCTTTAAAAATTCAAATTAAACCATTACTTTTGTTGAAGGTATTTAATCATAATATTGTTTTCTTATATGGATTTCATCAGTTGTTTGAAATCGATCAAAATTTTTTCATTCTAAATTTTTTGTTGAACCATTACTGTTATTTCATTCAAATTTTTTTGAGTCATTAGTGATGTTTCGTTCAAATATAGTGATCAAAATTGATTTTTCATTAAATTATTTTTGAATATTTTGAGCCATTAATGATTTTTCGTTAGATTGATCAAAATCAAATTTTCGTTACGTTGTACAATTTAACAATTTATTTTGTTAAATTATTTTTAAATATTTTGTAAATGTATTTCTAAAATAAAGTAATGCAACAGTAAATTGAACTGATCGAACAACATAGTGATCAAAATCGATTTTTCAAGCTGCTCAAACTCAACTTTTTTTCTTTTTCAATTCTCTTTTTTTGTTTTTCTATTTTTATTTTTTCCCATTTTTTTACTCTTTTATCTCTAACTTTTATTTTGAAAATGCAAATATGTATATCACATGCACATATTCAAAAAATATACAAAATACATAGCCATACAAATCTGGATATTTATTTACAGTACAAAACATACATATGTATCTGCATATATATTTACAAAAATACATATCTCACTCATATGCGTATATAAATATATAAGATACAAAATCTCTATAACAAAAAGGGCAACTACATATAGGTAGTCAAAAAATACATGATACATATCCTATATGTTTATATATATATGTGAGTCAGATATATATTTCTGTAAATAATATGCAAATATATATGTATATTTTTTACCGTTAATACATATGCAGATTTGTATGTCTATTTATTTTGTATATTTTTTGAATATGTATATGTGATATAGATATTTATCTTTTAAAAATAAAAAATAAAAAAAGAAGAGTACAAAAATAAAAAAAAAGAAAAAGAAAAAGAGAAAAACGAAAAATAAAAATCTGAAAAAAAGAAGTGAAAAGGGAAAAAAAGGAGAGAAATAGAAGTGTGAAAGCAAAAGCGAAAAAAATTTAAAAAAAAAAAGAAGAATAAAACGGGAAAAAATATGAGAAAGGAAAAAATAAGAAAACGAAAAAGGGAAAAAAAGAGAAGTAGAAGAGAGAAAATAAAGTGGAAAGAAAAAAATATTAAAATAAAAAAAATAAAACGATAAAAAGAAGAAAAAACTAGCAAGAAAAAAAAGTTAGAGATATAAGAGAGTGATATTTTGAAATTTTGAACATCATGAAGATAATAATCTTCATAATTGAATTTGATTTGGAAAAAGAATCTACTAATATAAATAAGAGTAATTTATGGGAAAGGAAAAGAATTGAAAGATGAATCTAAGAGATTTCAAACAATAAAAGGTAAAGTAAAAATCAGATAAAGGAAAAAGAAAGAGAAGTGACATAAAAAATGAACCTTATACATGATAACTTCTCAAAGGCAGTAAGTGGGGGACCACACTTAAAATAATGTTATGTTTGTTACACAATGTATCTCATTAAAGTATTGCTATTTTTCATAATCTAAGTCTTAAGTATGCTACTTCTTGTAGTTTTTCCTTTGTTTTTCCTATTTTCATTAAGAAAATTATTTTTCTATCAAACGGGTTGAAGTGGAGACTAATTGGGCTTATTTGAACCCAATTGAAAATGAGTTGGGACTTGATGGGTTGAATTTATCCAATAGCAGATTATCTTGAATTCAACTCATTAAATATTAAGTGAATTGGACGAATCAACTCAATTTTGATTCATTTTGACACTTCTAGGACAAATTCAACCACTTCATAAGACAAAAATAACATAAAATATGAAATTGTAATGTCAATGATATTCGAAAATTATATAGTGTATTATTTATACTTAATTCAGTTAGTTAATTCTTGCATGATATTGATTGAAATTTTAATTTTATGTTTTTATGAGCATTGATATTTCATATCAACATGAATTATGGTAGGATGATTTGAATCTCTCCATATATCCTTGATCCATTCTCAAGTTTAAATTTTGAAATTGATAAAAGTAATGTTAGGAGCATTGCTCCTAGAAACAGACTTTGAACATAAAAATTTGAAAGACTGCAACATGGATATCATACGATTGGAAAAATCAAAAAGAAAAATAACACTTCTTGAAGAACATGTAATAATAACCTAGAAAAAATAGGCTATTATTGTCTTCTGAGAGAGAAATATATAGGGGCAAGTGGGCCAAGTCCATAATAAAATACTATCTTTCTAGAGTAAACAACATAAAACACATTAGTATAGGAGTTACTTATTCTCTCAAACACTAATTTTTTAAATTACACTTTTTACCACTAAAAAGCATCTAAGTACATGATTATATGTTGTGTATAGGGGTGTAAAAATCGAATTGTTAAGTCAAATCGAACTGATAAATCAAACCAAACCAAGGAAAAAAACCGATTTATGGTTTGATTTGATTGGTTTGGTGTTGAAAAAAAAACGATCATTCTTGGTTTGGTTTGGTTTGGTATTAGCAAAAATAAAATCAAACCGAACCGTCATAATACATATATAATTTTAATTTTTTATACGTAAAAAAATATTACTTATAATCTACTTTCTAATTACTTTTATAACATTTTTATATTCAGAAAATAGATATATATTCTTGGGCCTTTAGTTATAATATTTAGTGAAAAGGATATGAACTGACAATTTTAAAAAGAAATGGATCACACTATGAAATTATAGACAATTGGAGCCAGTCGGCCCAATTTATTTCCTTTTCTTAGCCACTTGGCCCAAAACCACTCTCCTTACACAATTAAGGAAATTAAATACTCTTTACAGTTGTTACTCTTAAATCACTTTTCTTTTCTAAATATACTTTTTCAAATCTTCTTTTTTTTCTCCTCTATTATGCATCGATCAATCTACTGTATTTTATGATCAATATCAAAAATTAATTTGTTGTTTCTTGCATTGGAGCATTGAAAACTATGGACATGAAGCAAAAAATAGGAAATAAAGGAAAGTTAAAATTAATGAGTAAACCGGTCAATTTTGTCCTCAAATTTGTTGTTAATGATGATTATTTTACAGAATCATCACATATGGGTTTGTACTTGAAGCAATGTCATAGTTCTTTAAACTTGAAGAAGAAGAAAGATAAAGTAATGAGGTCTCAAGGTAAGAGAAAAGCCATGTCTTGGTCCATGTTCTTCTCAAAGGCTGATTCAATCATGGTGAGTCGAAGATGTTCTTCTCAGAGGCTGACTCAATCACGGTGAGTCGAAGATGTTTTGATGCATGTAAAGATTAAAAAAAAGATATGTCAATAGATACTCTTTTATACCAGATTAATACACTTTTTTTAAAAGAGAGAAGGGGAACCTTTACATGCGCATACAGTCTCTATACCCAATTGATACTCTTTTATATCAGTTTGATATACTTTTATACCACATTGATACACTTTTTTAAAAAAAAGAGAAGGGGAACCTATGGATGCACATGCAGTCTTTATACCCATTTAATACATTTTTATGTCATATTGATACACTTTTATACTACATTGATATACTTTTAAAAAAAGGGAGAGGGAATTCTTTGCATGCTCATGCAATCCGTATACTCAGTTGATATTCTTTTATATCACATTGATACACTTAAATTCAACATCAGATATCTACTGACCTTCGTATTTTATCATTATTGAAACTAAAACTGAAGTTGAAGCCATTATTTTGTATCAATTTTGAGCAAATTTACAATGGGAAAAAATTAGAATGGAGATTTTTGGAGATTTTATACAAAATTTATGGAATAAGAAAGATTAATTGAAGTATCAAAAAAGGTAAAAGAATGGAGGTTTGGGAGTTTGAATGGAAAGGAAATTGTGAATGAAAAGGAAAGAAAGAAAGATAAAGTTACTTTAACGACATTTTCGATTATGTTTAAGCGTATGACAGGGAAGGTTAGCTAGTGAAATTAGTTTGTGGATATTTATAGGGTATTTAATTTTGAGTGCTATTTTTATGATATTATTTTAGTTTTAGGTGCTATTGCTGTCCTTTTACTTAATATTTATCCATTAGTAACAAATTAATACAAAACCCAATATTAATATAAAAACTTATAACTCTTCAATTGCTTCACTTTACATTTTAATTTTCAAGTTTTCAGAGAGTTCTCATTATTTTCTCATTTTACTTTCATCTTACTTTTCTCATTCTCCTGATTTGTCAAGTTTTGATTTAGATTTGTTTCTCTTCTTTCTCTTTTTTCTTGTCGAATTATGTTATAGTTAATTATTTTATGGAGTTAAATTTTTAATAAGTTGTCTTCAATTCTTCATTCTTCTTTATGCTCACATTTTATGTGAAGGAAACTTTCAGACAAGCTATTGTCACTAGTGACTTACAAATTGAACCACTGAGTATCCACATAATATTACTTTGAGGGATAGTAGTTTAGACGTCTTAGTAATTTGCCAACTTAATTGGAACTACTCTATGACCATTTTTTTTTTAATCTTTTTAGTGAAAACGTTTAATTTTTTCTTCAATCACATTATAATTGTAAAAAAATCGAGAAAAAAACCGAAAAATCGGAAAAACCAAAAAAAATGATTAAAACCGAAATATAAAAACCGATTGTATATTGGTTTGATTTGGTTTATAGATTTAG
>NC_061111.1:216503624-216636333 GCF_002878395.1 Capsicum annuum | reverse complement strand
GATAGTAGTTTAGACGTCTTAGTAATTTGCCAACTTAATTGGAACTACTCTATGACCATTTTTTTTTTAATCTTTTTAGTGAAAACATTTAATTTTTTCTTCAATCACATTATAATTGTAAAAAAATCGAGAAAAAAACCAAAAAATCGGAAAAACCAAAAAAAATGATTAAAACCGAAATATAAAAACCGATTGTATATTGGTTTGATTTGGTTTATAGATTTAGAAAACCGACATTGTTGGTTTGGTTATATTTTAATGAAAAACCGAACCAACCCGACCTATGTACACTTGTGTATATGAGATTCATAATTTCATGTATTGGGGTATATGATATTCATAATTTTATATAACTGTGTATATTTGATTGATAATTTTATATATTTGAATTTCATAATTTCATGTATCCGTGAAAGCCTGTATCCAATATCAATTTAATCAGCATATTCAAAAATTAATTTCATCCAGTATTTGATATAAATTTCATCCAGTGTATTTAGTATCAAAAATCTACTGTATATGTGTATATGAGATTCACAATTTCATGTATATATGTATTTGAATTTCATAATTTTATATATCTGGAGAAATAAGTACCCAATACCAATTACACCAACATATTCAAAAGCTAATTTCATCTAATGTATCTGATATCAATTTCATTCAGTGTATTTGGCATAAAAGATCTAGTTTCTTTGTACGTATACGATCCATAATTTCATGTATTTATGTATCTAAGTTTCATAAATGCATAAATACCCCTTTCCCTCCAAACATGTCACCACAATTTACTTTAACATTTTAACTTAACTGACAATTATTTACCCCCTTAACAATTTTAAAGTGTATTATTTTATTTTCTTCATGGCTCATACCAAGTCAAACTTTAGTGTTGTATAATTATTCGCGATTTGATTTTTTCTTATCATTAATGAATCAAATTTAATTTTAATTATTTCTAAATTAAACTCAATCCGATCCAACCCTTTGTCATAACAAGTACCCCTAAATCTAAATCTACTCATCATTTCCTATTCTAAAAGATCCAAAAAGAAAACCTAATTCCTAAATTATTCTATCATGGATGTGTTTTCCATCAAGTGTGGAGGTGCTTTTCTAGACAAATATTAAAATTACCCAATTATGGAGGTTAGTATTTTTTTCATTTACATTATTTTTGCATCTAGAATTTTTAGCCAACCGATTTTTAAAGAGTTTGATTTTTTAATTTACACTAAAGCTCGTATTTTTTTTTTACAATTTTATAATAAATTTTATGCATATTACCTTGAGGTTTCACCACCGAATAATATTACAATAAAAATCTCATGTTAAATACATCGGAGGTACTGAAATTGATTGTTTAGACGTAGATATTGATGAATTTTCTGACTTTGAGTTTGTAGGCTATGCTCATGAAATTGAATATAATTTTTCCTCTTGTCTTAATTATATTAGACTTCCTAAGTCTAGTCATTTTGATAAAGGTTACATGTGATAAAAATATTTTGTCTTTATTAAAAAATGGAAATGTGGTTGAATTGTACGTCTCACACTTAATTTAAGGACCTATTATGATCACCCCATCCAAAATATATAATTCATGTGGATAAAAAATCTTATACTTCATTTGATAACGAGACTGCACAAACCTTTGTTAATTGGTATAATTTAGATTTGAAAAAGTTATGCAACCTGAAAAAGTTGCACAACCTATTATTGGTGTTAGTGAAGTTTCTTCTACTGTTGAATTACGTGATGGTTCTTCTACTATTTGGGAGGAGTTAGATGGAGCTTCTGCTGATGTTGTGGAGGAGTTGGGTGGGAATTCTGCTAGTATTGAGGAAGATTGGGATGGAATTTCTGTTGCTACTGCAGCAGATGTTTCAATAATACATTCTAATTGAAAAAAATGATAGTCAAGATAGTGAGGATTTAAATTATGAAGATTTGCTTGAATATGATGATGAATATGATAGTAACTCATGAGGAGGTTAGAATTTTGTGCGAAGAAAAGAGAGCTGTCAAAACAAAAAACGAATTTAGAGCTAAAAAGGCTAATTTAGGAAAAAAAAAAAAAGAAATGATTTGAGATATAATATATATTTATTAAAAAAAAAATACTCTAAAGATTAAGTTAGGTGGTGATGAGTCATACTTTAATTCAAATGAAGATGCTAGTTTTGAAACAGATATTGATGATGAGAATAAGGCTCAACAACCTGCAAGATGTGTGAAAAAAAGCAAGGAGAGCAAAAAAAATTATTAAAAATAATTATGTTTGATCATACTTGTAAGTTAATTATTTAAAAATTAATCTAGCTTTTGCAAATGTTAAAAAATTCATAAAGGCTATTATTAGATATGTAGTTAAAAATTAATCTAGCTTTTGCAAATGTTAAAAAATTCATAAAGGCTATTATTAGATATGTAGTTCAAGAACATGTAGAGTTGGACAAGTTTGATAGTCATAATTTAAGGACATGAAATTTTGTTGTGAAAAAAAATATATTTCAGTGCATGCATGCACTGTCACATAAAAAATAAAGTGATCAATTTCAAATTATTTAGTAGAGCTATAAAGATAAAATTATTTTTGAGTTTGACATCAGAGTTTTTCAATTATAAAATCTAGTAAAAAAGAAGTTGAAGGTGTATCTTGGGAGAACTATGATAAGAAAAGCTAGAAACATTGTACTACTGCAGATGATAGATGATTATTTGGAGAAATTTTAAAAAATTCTTAGTTATAAGAGTGAACTTTTTAAGACTAATCTAGGCAGCACAGGTGTGATGAGGCTTAAGGAAGAAACTTTTTAAGATGGAAGAAAAATATTTCAATCCTTCTACATATGTTTTGCTGCTTTGTGTTTTATCTCTTTCGGGTTTCATTTTGGCGAGAAAAGTAATTTTGATCTTAAAACTATTTCAAAAAGAGTTAAAAAAAACTTTGAAATAATTTTAAGAAAATTTACAAAGTCGCCACTTGATTTTTATAGAAAAAAATCAAGAATCTTTTTTTTAAAAAGAGTTTCAACGGTTCAAAAACAGAAATAAACCTTAAAAACTAGAGATTCTGAGTAAGGGTTCAATTAACGCCCCAAGAAGATTTTTAAGGCACTTAGGAGCGTTCAAGAAATTTTTTTAAAAGAATTTCAACGGTTCAAAAATAGAAACAAACCTTAAACCTTAAAAACTAGAAATTCTGGGTAAGGATTCAATTAACGCCCTAAGAAGATTTTTAAGTCACTTAGGAGCGTTCATTTAAAACAGTTTACCAAAGGAACTAACTTAACTAACTAAAAATGGCTAATTTTGTAAAGACTTGATTTTATATAAAATAAAAATATTAAAAACATTCATTGAAAAATGACATTTATTTATTCAAAAGAGAAAAATTCTAGTTGAATTAAACTAAGCTATAGTTTTTCAAACTTAAAGGGAAAATGGATTTTTATTTTGTAAAAGAAGAAAATTATGGAACTATTTTCTTATTATTAAGCGTTGTAAAAAATGTTGATCATATTATAGATAATACTTTTGGAAAAAATGTTAAGAGAGTGTTAAATTAAAAACCTTTATTAATTATGAAAAATTGAAATCTATAAAAAAATTTAATTTCTTCAATTTAAAGGAAGTTATTTTAATTCAAATAGACTATTTAGTTATATGAACAAAACAAATGCTATTTTTAATAAAATACTTAACAATTTCTTTTAAGCTTAGTTTTCGGAAGAAAAATCGAAAGTAACCATTTTAATTCATTTAGACGAGATACATTAGGTGAGAAAATCACGAATCGACTAAAATACGTGATAAAATAAAATTATAACGACGTAGATGATTTATCTAAATTAATTAGTTAGGGTGTTCAAATAAATACAAATAAATAAGAAGAGGAAATAAAGGAAGAGTTAGAATTGGGTCCTTTAGGCCCATTTATGGGCTTGCCCAGATTTTGGGCCTAAATCTCATGAATTTCAGTCCATTATTTCAATGTACATATCATCTGTATACTACAGCTCCTTTTTCCCACGTTTTTGTGTATATATAGTGTATATCAGACCGTATATCAGCCACATATGCTGATATTTTAGTCTTCCACCTGCACACTAGTTTCCTTTTTTCATTTCCAGTCGAATATCCTCAGTATACCGCTGTATATTTGTGTGTACAGCTTTGTATCAGTCCATTTTACTTCATGTATTAGTCCACTTCGAACTTGGTGCGGGTCTTGACTCGATGCAAGTTGGGTTTAACCCAACAGAATGCGAGGGATGAGAGTCCAAGGGACTCGACGAAGGAGTGTTCATGCATGAAAGAAATGAACGAAATTAGTGCCAACTCATACAATAAAAGACAAGGAAATAAATTCGCTACCCACAAAATTCAGTAAGTAGTAATCTAATTCTATTTCAAGCCCCGCGAGATTATTGAAGAGTTAAGTTAAGAGGGAAAATCACATGATGCAGTGGCACTCAAACGTCAAAATCACCAAAATAAAAGAATGAACGTCGTGTTTAAGGGTAAAATTAAATCTGGGAAATCTCAAGTTCTTTAGAACTTATCCGTTCCAAGGGTCGGTCTTAGAAAAAGGAGGAAAAAATAAAACAAATAACTCATCATTCACAAACACAACCTGCCAAACATCTCAGATCAAAGAGGTTATTACTTCCCCATGTACCTGATTTATAGTTTTCCAGTACCAATACGACTTAATCAATTCAACAAAAGACTACAATGACTTAAGAACTCTATTTCCACCCAAACTACATACCTAAACTGTGGTTCATGACCAAAACTATAAATCAAGTACATGGTAAAGTAATCACTAACACTAATGCATCTTTTAAAAAAAAAAAAAAAGATAGAAAAATATTGGTAAAGTCATAACCTCCATAAGAATACAAATCTAATGACACCCATATACTTGCAATCACTTTCTAGATTACTTAATTTATTTTAATCATCAAGAATTTGCCTCCGTATGAAATCTTTAATCAAAAAACAAAGAAATTATACTTAACTTTACATAGCTCTATCCAATAAACTTTTCCAGACCAATGTAATGTCAAAATTTCCAGTTTTATCAAGTTTTTTCCAACCATATCAAATATATATGTATACTTTTTTCTGGTACATTAGTGTATGGCAGTGTGATATACGTTGGAAAAACAAAAATAGTTTCTCACGTGGTATATGGTTTAATTACTAGTTTAATATCTCTCTATAAGTGATTTTACGTCAACATAATTGATCCTAGCTAATGCTAAATCCTCTCTGTATAATGGATCGGGAATGATGTTAAAAAAATAAAATTATGCCTTTGCAAGAGCACCTTTTAGCACGATGACAAGCTATATGGTTTGTAGGACTAGACACATGGCTATACAACAAAATGAATTAAGCTAAAGAAGAATAAAGATCAACTCATGAAATGATATGCCAGTAACTGAAATATTTCCTTTTGTATATTTGGAGACATGCATGAAGCATTATCTAATGCTAATCTTTACTGCATCGTCAAGCCATTAACATACATCATTAGGCTTAATTACTTACTAAATAATTCCCTAATTTTAATACACCAAAACACCATAAAAATCTCAACAGATTCGCAATTGAATTACTCTGCCATGGTTTCTAATGAAGAAATTCGTCCATTCAGTTCATATCCTTTCACCCATATAACAACATTAGGCTCACATATACAATATTAAGCCACAACTTTCAAACGACCGTAAATTTTAGTTTGATTAAAATATAGAGCACTTCATGTGTTAATAATCTCATATACCACATTAAACTCACATATACAACATTAAGCCACGTCGAAGCAAACGCATGATGTTCATGTGAGCAAACTCGAAGAAAAAAAACGCCCAGTACATAGGTAAGGAAAGCAGATTATCAAACAGAATAAAGAGTATTACCTATTTTCGGGCAGCGAACGGAACAACAAGCTTATCACGTTGCGATTTCCACCACCGAGACCCAATTCCGATCACTGAAATTCCAACAAATCGTCGAATTTGATTCTTTTCTTTGAGTGTTCTTCGAAGATTTTCGGTTACGTGAGATCAGAAGCGCGCGCCTCCAAAATCTCCAAAATTTTCCCCGAAAAGCCCTTCTTCCATCACTCTACATATGTGGATATTTATAGAAGAATTTAGGGTCGTTTTGGGGGAAATCAGAAGGGTAAAGAAGGAAAAACTAGTTAAGATTTGAATTTCAAAATTGTTTTACTGTTGTTGTGTTGAAATTATGGGTGTCATTGATGTTGCTGATACGGATTGATGTAGCTGTTGATAATGTTGTCGGGTGCTGTTGGTGTCGGTGTAATTGTTGATTTTTCTGAAGTTGATGATGGCTGGGAGCTGTTGTTATTTGCGGATATTAGGGGAAAGGAAAGGGAAAAGGGCTGGTGTTGTAGTTGCTGGGCTGGCGGGTCAGGGGTATTTGGGCCGCTGGTCTGTTTGGTTAATTTTTGTTTGGGCTGGTTGTGGGTTAAGAAAATGGGCTGCTATTAAATTGTGGGGGCTGGGATGGTGTGTTATTTGGGCCTGGGGGTTGCTGGAAAATGGAAGGGGAAATGGGCTGGCTGAATGGCTCGCCCCCAAAAAAATAGGAATGGTTATTTTGTAATAATGAAATAGGCATAATTGGATAAATTCGAATAAAGTCCAGATAAAATCTTTTATTTAATTTAAACGAATTTCTCAATTTTAATAATTTTAAAATAAATTTTTAATGAAACGCAATTTGATTTTTTTTTCCAATAATAATAATAATAATAATAATAATAATAATAATAATAATAAATAAAAATTAAGAAACTAATTATGCCATCAATTTCTTATTTTCAATCAATCTTGAGAAAAGTAGAATATTTGCAATTTAATCAAATTTTCATTCTGAATAAATTCTAAAGCATTTTCTTTAACTAGTAATTGTATAATCATGTACAATTAAACACTCAACAACAACAACAACAACAAACCCAGTGTATTTCCACTTAGTGGGGTCTGGGGGGGTAAGATGTACGCAGTCCATACCTCTACCTCTGATGAAGTAGAAAGGCTGTTTCCGAAAGACCCCCGGCTCAAGGCTGTTTCCTAAACACTAAATATATTAATTTCACCTAAATTCAAAAGGTAGGGTTGAAATTTATTTCAAAATAACTTAAAATAAATATTTAAAATTGAGATTAGAGTGGATTCAAGTAACTCTAGACAAAGGGACTTGGCGTTCCTAATTTTCTCCGACCACAAATTCGTCTCTTAAATGAGATTGGTTTTTCGCATGATTATTTTTGCGGAGTTACGGCCGGACCCTGATATCGGATTTCCTACATATCTCAGGTTACATGAGAATTCAGGTCACTTGTAGTTCATAAAGCTTGATTTTAAAGCACAATTTTCAAAGAAATCACGAGCTATTCCGAGTTTTAAATTTTGGTGAAACCAAAAAGCTATGAAATAAGAGGATTGGGGGGGGGGGGGGTTGGAATCCAGTCGATTTTTCTACATAAAGCTCATCCTACATATCTCCAAGACTCGGGAAATCAGACTGTCTGTAGTTCGACTCGATCGATAGAAAAAATAGCGGATGATGAGTGACAAAATGTATCGAGTTATGGAAAAGAGGCTTGCATTTATCTTAATCACGAATGTTGGGCCCTTTACACCCTCAACTGAGAGCTACATTGACATAATTTCTAAAGCTCTAGGCGTGTTGTCACCTTATTTTCAAAAAAAGATGAAGACTACCTCTGGTGAGAGTTTAGAATTGCCCAGACGTGAAACTGAAACAAAAAATATCTCAAAATACCCACATGTCTATGATAGGGGTGTTATTTGATGATGGTGAAAGTCGTCTTTTAGCTCGTGCCAAAAGAGTTTGATATTCCTCTTTAGACTATGTCCTAGTTCGCTGCTAAGAAAAAATTTCACGTTGTGCTGCGTCCTTTTTGGAATCGTCCACACCTGTGGTTTTGAATTGAGAATTTCATCCTTTTGGATGCTCTCGACAACATCTCAAATAAAATAGTTAGTTGCAAATGTAGCATTATCCAAACATAAATTGGTGCAAACCTGTTTGAACACGCCATGCTGAGATAGTCGAATCTGTTATGAAAATATAACAACCCAATATGCACCAGCAAAAAGCGAATGATTTATCTTGAATGTAACATGCCACTTTGAACGGAGTAATGATCCCACGTGTCTCGTTGAAGGGCGAAAGACTTATTTTAAATGAAACATGCCACTTTGAATGGAGTGACGGTACAACATGTCTCATCAAAGGGCAGACAACTCATTTTGAATATAACATGCCACTTTGAACGGAGTGATAGTCCAACGTGTCTCATTGAAGGGAGGACAACCCATTTAAAACGTAACATGCCACTTTGAACAAAATGACGGTCCAACATGTCTTATTGAAGGACGGATGACCCATTTTGAATATAACATGCAATTTTGAACGGAGTGACGGTCCAACGTGTCTCATTGAAGGGAGGACGACCCATTTAAAATGTAACATGCCACTTTCAATGGAGTGACGGTCCAACATGTCTCATTGAAGGGCGGACGACCCATTTTGAATATAGCATGCCACTTTAAACGAAGTGACGATCCAACGTGTCTCATAATCACCTGCACTAAACTTATTAGTAGCAAATACAATATAAGGGCAATCGTGCATATCTTATTTTAGTATGCCATATTGAAGTAGGTTAAAATTCATATAATATGACGTTGAAGGGGGTAATAGTCCATAAAAGTATGTTACTCTGACGGATGTGATGATCCATAACACAATCATATGTCACTCTGAAGGAGGTGACGATCCATAACACAATCATAAGTCACTCTGAAGGAGGTGGGACGATCCATAACATAATGAGATGTCACTCTTGAATGAAATAACGATCCAGTAGTTCTTTTGAAGGGTAGAAAACCCAAACATATAAGAAAAGATAGAAGTTGATTTGTTGAACTACATCCTTTGAATGAGGGTTCTTTCAAAGGACTTGTGCATATCCTGAGATTCTGGATTGGATCCTCAAACTTTGAGAAGACACTTTCGCATTATTTCTTAGAGGTTATTCGGCGTAATGTCACCTGTACAACTTGAACAACACTCATTAGTAATACAAAAATTTGTTATGAGTGTAACAAAAGGGCCGTGTTTAAAGATAAAGGTGAAGTTGTTTGACTCATGATGATTTAGAGATAGTTCGGATAATATCTCCACATTTTCGCCGTTATGTCCGATCATTTTTCTATAAAATCAAAGAAAGTGTTAGAGATCATGACAAGGTAATAGAAACATAAATCAAGAGAAAAAAAGAGGAGAGAAATTATCTGGATTATTATGGCAAGGCCACAGTGGGTCTGACAATGTCATGTGTCATGCTTAACGTTGTCAACTTTCTGACTTCACTGTTCCTGCATCCAAAGAAAAATTCTTAATTTTGAGAGACTGGCTGTGTTAGTATTGTCTTGCTCTTCCGATACACCTTGTTGATCATTGATTTGCAAACTTTTCTAATCGTACAATACAACTTCTGTAAAATTTTTGAGGGTCCTCCTTAAAAATTCTGTACCGGTCTATAACATGACTCCCAAACTTTCTTATAACTTATGTAGTATGGAATTTTTGAGATCTTCTCAAAAATTCTGTCCCAGTCCAAAATGCAAAATACTTGAATTATTTCTGACTTAGAGTACTTTAAGCATAGAGAACTTCGAAAGTTATGCTCCAAGTTCAGCTTCAGCAATATCTGATTTTCAACTTTGTAGAAGATGTCAATTTTTGTGAAACTTTTGAGACCTTCTCAAAATTTTCTGCCCCAGTTACATGCTTCAGTGTCATCTTCATTCAACTTGGAAAAGGATCCTTTGATGAATTTTTGAGACCTTATAAAAAATTTTATCGTAGTTTTTATGAAAATATTATGAAAAATATGATCGAGCTAGTGTGGCACCTACACATTTCATTGAGGTAGGAAAGGTAGTTCCAACATTAAATGAAAAGAAAATTCTTCTAAGGAATTGACCGAAGCCGACATAGGCCGCCTACGTATCCCATTCTTGAAAATTCAGGTTAAACGTAGTTCATACATACAATGAAAACATCAGTTTTATAAGGGGTTGACCGAAGCCGACATAAGCCGCCTACGTATCCCTTTTTAGGAATTCAGGTCAAACGTAGTTCATACAAATAAAAGGGATATTTGATACTTTTGATAATGTGATCGAAGTCAATATAAGCCGCCTATGTATTCCACAAGGGAAATCAGGTCGAACATAGTTTATTACAGCTAAAAGGGCGCGATTAAAAAAAATCAAATCATAAAGTACGATTACAAGAAAATAAAGCAACAGAATGCAATTATAAGAAAATGAAATGAGGAAGTACGATTACAAAAAAAGAAAATAATAACTTTCAAATACAAGATAGAAGGACGCCAAAAGTAGGCCTGTTGCTTGATGGTGTCAATGACTACTTCTTGTGATTGGGCAATGGATTGTTGTTAACATTAGCTGGAGCTTCTTCAAGCGTTATCACCTTGTTGTCTATCAAATCCTGAATTTTGTGCTTGAGAGTGATATAATTTTCTGTATCATGTCCAACAGCTCCAGAGTGGTAAGCACATCGCTTGTTTCAATCGTACCAATTAGCACAGGTGTTCACAGGCTTTGCTTCCACCGGATGAAGTAGTTTTGTGTCTTTTAATCTTTCAAAAAGCTGAGTAAGAGATTTTGCCAGTGATGTGAAAATTTTAGGAGGCTTTCTTTCAGGATTGGCACGAGGAGCATTATTTTGATAGTTTTATGGTAGAGGTTGAACGTGATATGTCGCTTGTGCATTGAAGACCGGATAGTGAGCATGTCGAGCATTTGGTTGATATCAAGGAAGTTGCTTGTAATTGGTAGAATTTTCTTGAGTCATTACTCTCATTACTTCCTTCTTTTTTTTCTTCCTATTTCCAAAAAATCCAGTCTGGAAGCCTTTATGAGTGGACTGTAGTTCTGTCAAATTTATTATCATTCCTGTCTTGAGGCTATCCTCAATCATTTCTCCAGTCTTGACAATTTCAATAAATGTTTTTCCAACCATTGTTACCATGCGATCAAAATATTCTGAATTTAGTGCATGGATGAAGTAACTGATCATTTCAGCTTCTTCCATAGGGGGATGTACCCTAGTCTCTTCTTCTCTCCAGCATATGACATATTCATGAAAATTCTCATTTGACCTCTGTCTTAGCTTTGTGATAGAGATCCTGTCAGGAATAATGTCGACATGAAAGTTGTAGTGCTCCACAAAAGCATTTGCCAGGTCATCCCAAATGCACCACTTAGTCACATATTGCTTGGCATACCATTCTAGAGCCTTTCCACTCAAACTTTGACTAAATAGCTTGACCCGTATTTCTTCATTCTTGGCCACACCAATCAAATTTTCACAATAAGTTTTCAAGTGAAAGAAAGGATTTCGGACCCATCAAACTTTTCAAACTTTGAGATCTTATAACTAGGAGGCAACTCAATCTCGAGAAATGCACACAACTCTTCATACCTCACACTTTGGTTATTCCTAAGCCCCCGAAGACTCTTCATTGCATCTTCCAAGGCCTTGAGCTTTCTGTTCACTGTCTCATCAGTGTACATTCTTGGATCATTCTCTGTTTCAACATAATGATTAACATCTAAGCGGTATAACCCTTGAGTTTGTGTTACCGGTGGGGTAGTAGCATAGGTGTACACTGGTGGAGCATAGTGTGGCAAGGGTGTGTTCTGAACCTTTGGATGATCAAATGTGTACACAAAAGGCGCATTCTGAGAAATATGAGCAAAATGACCTTTCTGATCAACTCCTTCTGACGTTGGAAGCATAGGTCCTTTTTGTCGAGCATCAGGAGGCAGAGTCATATTTGGAGGAGTTTGAGAAGGACCTTCCTGATAAACTTACTCCACCTTCTTCATGTAGTCTTCAATAAGTTTAATTTCCATCTCCAAAATTTCTTTCATTAATTCTTGATTCTACACAGAATAACACTCTGATAAAATTTCTCAAACTAAAATCTACATTATCGTCAAATAGGTTGCGACTAGAACTGAATCTGCCAAGATGAACACCCAATTTTAACCCCTCTCTAATACCACTTGTAAGGAAAGACAAGCACACAATCAAAGAGCCCGACAGGGTAGCAGCAGAAAATACCCAAGACTAAACATTCCCTTTCAACTTGAACTAAGAGGAGACAAATAAACCCAAGCAAAATAGAATAATATAGAACAATCAACTCAACCAAATAAAACAAGACAAGAATAAAGGCAATCACATAAGACACAAGATTTACATAGAAAACCCTTCAGTGTGAAGAGTAAAAAACCACAAGACCAAAACCTCCACTATAATCAAAAAAGAGTTACAATATTGTCCTCTAAAATGGCCACCAAAAAAGTGCCAAACAACAAGAAATAATACATAATCCACAGCACCAAACACTAGAGAAATAAAGGCGTGAAAAGCACAAAAAATGTAGCTACTGTTCGGGAATGAAGAACAGGAGCTACAGGCCACTAAATCAAGATCTGTTAGTTCCTAATCAAAGATTGAGATGAGAGGAGCAAGCAGTCTAAAAATCAGTTCAATCGGACAAGAAATGAAGTGATAATCGCAATTTGAAGTTGACACCCGTGGCTGAAATTTAGGTGCGAAAATCAGCTTTGTTTTTCTCTCTTTGGTTGCTGAAAACTCTCTTTTTGTGATGGGGAATAAGACCTAAAAATATCAATATATATGCCCCATAGTAATGGGCCTATGGAAAAAAGTGGGTTGGTCCAAATTGGGCTTCATTTTATCCACATAGGAAGGGATAAAGGCCCATGACCTAACAATTCTCCCCCTCCCGACTATGTGGAGGAGACCGCCATCCCGGCGATCATGCAATAATCTTCAAACTTCCCTCTTGGCAACGCTTTAGTCTTCATGTCGGAACCATTATCATCCGTATGAATCTTCTCAAGTTCAAGCAACTTAGAATCCAACACATCCCGAATCCAATGGTATCTCACATCAATGTGTTTAGACCGACCATGAAATGTACAATTCTTGCCAAGATGTATGGCACTTTGACTGTCGTAATGAAGTACATACCTCTCTTGAGCACAACCAATTTCCCTCAAGAATCTCTTCATCTAAAGCAATTCTTTACAAGCTTCAACGGTAGCAATAAGCTCAGCTTCTGTAGTAGATAGAGCAACAGTTTATAACCACAATAATAAACTCCCCACAACTTGTTCGACACAATTCCTCATCATCTTCTAATGCTAATTATACCATTAGTTTGAAATACTTGGAACTAATTTTTTGTGCCACCTTGATCTTATACGTTTGGCCTTCCCAAAAATAATTGCAATCAACGTTAACTCCCATATTAACGGCCTTTCTCTCCAGGATCAAACCCCCACAACTACTCAAACACAAGTATAATCGAAATAACAAACTCCCCAGAACCTGTTCAACACAATTCATCATCATCTTCTAATGCTAATTATACTACTAGTTTAAATACTTGGAACTAATTTTTTGTACCACCTTGACCTTATACATTTGACCTTCCAAAAAATATTATGATCAATGTTAAATCTCATATTAACGGTCTTTCCCTCCAAGACCAAACCCCCTCAACCACTCAAACACAATTATAACTGCAATAACAAACTCCCCACAACCTATTCGACACAATTCCTCAATGGAAAACATGTTACTACAACAACAACATAGCCCAACTTTAGCTTACGTTCACCTTCCAAAAAATTAAATCAATATGCTAATTATATAACGAGCTAAACTTTTATTGCAATGCATCAATAAACTAAAATTTACTGTAAATTAGATGTGTGCTTTAACAATGCATAAGTTTGTTGTAAATTAAATCTGAATTTTGTTTTCACAGAGCTAAAATCCACCCATCCACTCCCCAAAGAATTAGATAATTTTGATGATGAAGTTCTTACCTGGAAGAAATCTTACAGCAGGGAATTTGTTTAAAAATCAATTGTTTTGTTTTGGAAGAAAGAGAGATCGATCGTGTTGTTTTGGAAGAAAGTCGATTGTTTTGTTTCCGAAGAAAGAGATTAAAAGTGAATATATTGGAGGGGTATTTTCATCCAAAAAATATAAGTTAATAGGTAAAGGTTATTTTAAGGAAGCTTTTTTATTTGGCGCTAAAATTTAAAAGCCACCCTGATTTTGGTCTATTTTTTAGATTCTCCCATTTTGATGTATGGGTGTATGGTGTATGTGTGTGTGTTTTTGACTTAATGTTTTCAATTAGCAAAATGGCTACCCTTTTCAAATTTTCAATTAGCAAAATGACCTACTTCTATTTTCTCAGTTGTCGGATTGATAATCGATCTGTCTATATATCTGTCGGACAAATAATAGATCTGTCGAATTGATAATCAATCTGTCTATATATCTGTCGGACTTATAATAGATCTGTCTCAAAAAATAGGTCATCTCCCTAAATAAAAAATCTTATGGTCCATTTAATTAAAAAATAAACTTAAAGGGTCTATTTAACAAAGAGTCTCGTATTTTTCCGATGTTGGGTGTATGTATAGAGAGCAGAGAAAGAGTACCCCTTCTCTATGTGCATGTGAGTGCGTCTATATTATCCAGTGTGAGTGATGGAATGGTCATGGGAAAACAAATTCCCCTCAAAACTGTTATTTCTCTACTGAGAAAAGACATAAATACACCATTCAAGTTATCCCACATTTTCAAAAATACACGATAACTTTGCAGGTGTACTATTGTCCCCTTAACAATTTAAGAATATTTACTTTTACTACTAATAATAAGAGGGAATAAGCAGGCAGCAGGTCGACATGCCTGCTTGTGCTACCTGCTTCATCTGTTTCAATCGTGATTTTACTATATATCCCTAATTAATTATTATAAGTCATTTACGTATTAAAAATTTATATTTATTATATTTATATCTTTTTACTTATGTATTAGAGGCAGTTGGGAGGAGATTTCCGTCATTCTCCTTGCCAACCAATTCAGCTGCTTGCTCCTTGATTTTATTATATCATTTCTAATTAATTATTATATGTTATTTAAATTAAAAATTAATGATATTTAATAAAAAAAATAAAATAGACATTTATGATATGTCGGCTTTAGCTGCTTCAACTGTAATTTTACTATATCACCCCTAATTAATTATTATAAGTCATATAAGTATTAAAAAGTTATTATAAAGTCATTTAAGTATTAAAAAATTAATAATATTTAATATTAAATTAACTTGACGTCTTATATGTGATTCACTTAATTTTTTTCACAAGTATTTTTTATAATAATTTTGTCATAAAACTTTTAACTAGTTATTACAAGTTATTTAAGACATGTCTGCTTCGCTTCTTCAATTATGATTTTACTATATCACCCCTAATTAATTATTACGGCCATTTAAACATTGTGTCATTTAAATACAAATAGGAGAAAAAATATTATAAATCACAACAATTAAAAATTTAAATTATTTAAAAAATATAATTGACTATCAATGATACACAATTTTGAATAAGAAAAGTAACTTATATTATTTGGAAATTACATAAAAAAATATTATAAATTACAATAGTTAACTGTTTAAAATATCTAAAAAAAAATTTACTCTATTATATATTTTAAAAAATTACTACAAATCACAATAATTAACAACTTTACAAATTTAATGGTCAATCTGTTTGCTTTGGCATAACTTCATTGGTCCTTTCCCCTACTTTCATTTTTTTCGTCAATTTAAATTTGTTTGTCTTATTTTGTTTATCTGGTATATATTTCAACAAAAGCACAAAAAATTTCCTATAAATCATAATGCTTAATAACTTAAAATTTTTTAAAGATATAAAATATTTGGCTGACTCTCGAAGTTATATCAGTATCATTTCATAGTGAAATAGAAGAAAGAGTATTATAAATACAACAATTAAAAATTTAAATTATTTTTAAAATATAATTGACTATCAATGCCACAAAAACTTGGACAAGGAGAGTAACATGTATCATTTGAAAAGTACATAACAAGTATTATAAATTATAATATTTAACAACTTAAAATATCTAGAAAAATTAATCTGTTATATATTAAAAAAATAGTATAGATCACAATAATTAACAACTTAAAAAATTCAAAAGATCTAAAACATTTAGTTGTCTCTCAAAATTATATCAGTGTAACTTAAATTGAAATAACTAAAAGTATAATTGACTATCAATGCCACAAAAGTTTGGACAAGAAGAGTAACATGTATTATTTGAAAATTACATAAAAAGTACTATAATTACAATAGTTAATAGCTTAAAATATCTTTTAAAAAAATTAATCTGTTATATATTTCAAATAAAAAATAAAAAAGTACAATAAAACACAATAATTAACAACTTAAAATTTTTTAAATATATAAAATATTTGATTGACTGTCAAAATTATATCAGTGTGACTTAAATAGGAATAGAGAAGAGGCATTAATCTCAATAATAAAAAAACTAAATTATTTTAAAAATATAATTGACTATCAATGTTACAAAAGTTTGAACAAGGAGAGTAACATGTATTATTTGAAAATTAAGTAAACATCTTATAAATTACGATAGTTAACAACTTAAAATAACTAAGACATCTTAAAAATAAATTGATTATATAAATTATATTTGTGTCACATAAATTGAGACTAAATATAACATATATTTGGCCCGTGCTGGTACGGGCCTTCGATAGCTAGTTAAGAAAATTATAAATGCAACCTATTTGACTCAATCCCATGTATAAGAAGAAATGGGTACAATACACATCAATCATTGTCTGCCACATGTCCAATTGATTTTTTTTCTCACTTTATTTCATTATCTTTTTCTCGATCCTTCATTTTAGCTTAAACTTAAACCCTCTTCATTATTCCACGCAATTCCTCTTCCCGTCTCCCTCCATACATCTTAAATGTCGTTATTCATCATAATAGAAAGCTTGAGAAATAAAAATATCACCACCAAAATAAAAAATAGCCCAAAATTGTATCACCCATATGTTTTCTTGATCCTGAACAAGTCATAATTGGACCAAAACTCAATAATCATTCTTCAATTCAAGATCAAACTTTTCCAACAATAATTTACACGAAATCACTACTTCGATAAGTCCACTGTTGCTCTAAATATTTCACCGGCCACTACTTTTAAAATGGGCTTGCGATTTAAAAATTAAACCATTGCAGTTATGATGAATTGAAAATTGTGCTTTGTGGTATATTTAACCAAATAACCTCATAAAAAAATCAAAATAGAAACTAATAAACAGAAGAATAATAAGGTATTGAGAACAATCAAGGAGAAAAAAACTTGAACAAATAGAGAAAGAAATAAGATAAAGAGGGGAAAAAAGAAAAGTAAGAAGCTGTTGAAAATATTGAAATGAAGAAAATATTTGGGAGGTCATAGAGATGAAGAAGATAAAAGGTGAAAATAAGAATAGAAAAGTAATTTAAATTAAAATAAAGTAAAAAAAGAAAAAGTATTTTTAATGAAATAAATATGAAAAAATAAAAAAAATATGTTTTGTTTCATCTCACGCGCTATTAGAGAGTGAACTACACTCTCTACACCAAGTCAGCTAAAAAGGGGTATTTATAATGGTCTTAACTAATTTTGTGGGATAATAGGACACCCGCAAAGTTTAAGTATCTTCTTGCAAAGGGCGGACAAGTTCAAGAGTGATTTTATGTCATTTCTCTTCTCTATTCTGTGGGTGTATTCTGTTATGGGGTAACGTGAAAAATGTATGGAGGCATCTGGGTAGAGGGGGTGATGAAGCAAAAAATTACATGATATAGCCCCACTTGGGTGGCTTTAAATTTTTGATTCCACTAAGAAAAGTTTTAAAGACTAGCCTTCCTTCCTTTTAAAGTATAGTACAAGTATAATTTTGCCTCTCTACATCTCAAATATTTTTAAACTTTCCATTCTCATTTGTATCTCAAATTCTATTTTTATTTTTATAAATTTACTTTTTTATTTTTCTTTAATTTTATTTTCATATTTTAATTCATTTGTTCTGACTTTATTTTTTTCTCTTTTTTCCTTTTTCTCAAATATTATCTATTTCTTCATTTCATTTTTTGCCTTTTTTAATTCATTTGTCTCAACCTTTATTTTTGATTTTTATCATTTCTCATTTTTTCCCCTCATTTTTCTCAAACTTTATTTTTAATTTTTCTCAATTTTTTTAATTCTTCATTTTTTTTTTCTTAATCTTGTTTTTTTTCTTGTCTTTTTTCTCTCAATTTTTTTTATTTCTCTATTTTGTTTGATCTTTTTTTATTTTTCTCAACTTATATTATATTTTGTTCATAAATAAAAAATTGTATAATCCGCAAAGGGATCTTTTTTTAACATCAAATCAAATTTAAGGGCATGAATTGTTGTTAGGAAATTCTTTAGGGTAAATTTTGATTTTGAGGCAAAAATTATAGAACAACTCATAAATAAAGGCACAATGTGGTAGTGCCAAGTCTTGCTTGTGGAGCATAACTTGTTGTTTGAAAATTCTTGAGTTAAGTCTTACTTTTAAGGCAAGAGTTATACAACATCTCATAAATCAAAAAACAACATGGTAGTGTCAATGCTTTCCCATTAGACGTAACTGGTTCTTTTGGGAGGTTCTTGAGCTAAGTTTTGTCTTAGAGGAAAAACTAATAGAGCATCATATAAATAAAGACACAATATGATAATATCAACTCTTATCCATGGGGCATAGTTTGTCGGCTAAGTATTGCCTCTAAGGCAAGAGTTATAGAATATCTCATAAATCAAAACATGGTGTGGTAGTGTCAACTCTTACCCATGGGACGTAAGTTGTTTTTTGAAAGTCCTTGGACTAATTCGAGCCTCTAAAGCAAGATTTATAGAATAACTCACAAATCAAGACATAATGTGGTAGTGTCAACTCTTACCCATAGGGCATAACTTGTTTAAAAGTCCTTGATTTATAAAAAGTCTCATAAATCAAGACACAATGTGGTAGTGTCAAATCTTATTTGTGGAGCATAATTTGTTGTTTAAAGGTCCTTAGGCTAAATCTTGCCTTTAAATCAAGAGTTATAAAATATCTCATAAATCAAAACATAATGTGATAGTGTCAACTCTTACCAATAGGGCGTAACTTGTTATTTGAAAGTCCTTATGTTAAGTCTTTCCTCTAAGACAAGAGTTATAAAATATCTCATAAATTAAAATACAATGTGGTAATGTCACTCTTTCCCATGAGGCACAACTTGTTACTTAAAAGTCCTGGGTCTAAGTCTAGCCTTTAAGGGAAGAGTTATAAAATATCTCATAAATCAATACACAATTTGGTGGTGTCAACTTTTGCTCATAGAGAATAACCTATTGTTTGATGGTCCTTAGGTTGATTCTGACCTCTAAGACAAGATTTATAGAGCATTTCATAAGTAAAAAACACAATGTGTTAGTGTTGACTCTTGCCCAATATGTGTAACTTGTTTGAAAAATCTTGGGATAAGTCGTGCCTCTAAGGCGAGAATTGTAGAACATATCATAAATAAAGAAAAATGTAGTAGTGTCAACTCTTGCCTGTGGGTCATAATTTGTTGTTTGAAAGTCTTTGAGTTAAGTCTTGCCTCCACGGCAAGAGTTGTAGAATATATCATCAATAAAGACATAATGTGGTAGTGTCAAATTTTGCCTATGGGACATAATTTGGGGTTTGAATGTCTTTGAGCTAAGTCTTGCCTCTACGAAAAGAGTTGTAGAACATCTCATAAATGAAGACATAACATGACAGAGTCAACTCTTGCCCGTGGGGCATAATTTGTACTTTGAAAGTCCATGAGTTCAGTCTTGCCTCTAAGGCAATAGTTTTAGAACATCTTATAAATGAAAACATAACGTGATAGAGTCAACTCTTGCCTATGGGCCATAATTTGTTGTTTGAAAGTTCTTGAGCTAAATCTTACCTTTAAGGTAAGAGTTATAGAACATCTCCTAAATCAAACACAATGTGGTAGTGTCAACTCTTGCCCATGAAACATAACTTGATGTTTGAAAGTCATAAGCTTGCCTCTACAATGTGGTAGTGTCAACTCTTGTCTATGAAACGTAGCTTATTGTTTGAAAGTCATAAGTTTTGCCTTTATAATGTGATAGTGTCAACCTTTGCTCATAAGATATAACTTGATTAAAGAAATCGAAGAAAAGAACAAAAATAATAAAAATTGTAACAAAAAAAAAAGAAAATGAAGAAAAATATTAAAAAGATAAAAATTAAAGAAAATGTAGAAGTTGAAAGAGAACGAGAAAAAATAAAGGTTGATAAAAATTTTAAAAAAGATAAAATAAAAATAAAGGCCAAGAAAAATTTAAAAAGAAAAAAAGAAAAGAACAAATAAAAAAAAAACTTTTTTTTTATACAAGTAGAAGTTGGGAGGAGTAAAGGAAAAAAATGAAAAGTTGAGAAAAACTAAAAAGATAAAAAAACAAAAGAGTAAAAATAAAAAATAAAAAATCAAAGTAAAATAAAAAGAAAAAAGAGAAGTTGAGAGAAAAAAAGGAAAAAAGTAAGGGTCGAAAAAAATCAAAAATCAAAAATAAAAATTGAAGTAAAATTAAAAAGAGAAAAAAAAGTTGAAAGATGAATATGTATGGAGTTATTATCCATTTTGAGGATCATTTATATAATTTACTCTATTGGTCAGGGGCAATTTTGTCTGAAAATATATCACTTAATAGCTGAAGGCTATTTTTATGAAGCTTATTTATTTGGGGTCAAAACTTGAAAGCCACCTCATTTTGGGGTTATTCCTATAGTTTTCCCATGGTGAAGTGTTCATTTTTATTTGGGGAGGTTGTTATTTTTGTTGAGAATTTATTATTTTATTTTCTTAGTGGAGGGATCATTACATGGGGGTGAGGTACATCGTACGGTGAGGGTAAATGGGTAAAAATTGACTTTTGGGAGGGATAAAATTACGTGTCTACATCATGCCCCTCTTTGAATGTAAAAACAAAGTGTTTTCAGATAAAGAAGTAGACAACGAGATAGAATTTTGTCCCGACCATTATTCGAAAGAAAGAAACAAAAGGAAGGAGGGCAACCGAGTCTTGATTTTAGATATTCTACCTCTCTCAAGTTATGTGGGAGTCAAGTCACATGTAGTTCCAAAGTTGACAAGGAGAGGAACTATACTGAGTTGGAGAGTTGAGTGAGGCCTTGTCGAGGTTTTGGTCCGCAGATCTGTGATTACATCAAAAATAAAAATTACAAGTTAAGAAGATAACTGAAATTATCTATACAACTTCTCCTAATTTTTATCTTGAGCCTTCAATGCTTTCTCAAGTAATAACATATCTGATTTTGTTTGAACTGAATTTGCAAATAGACTCTTCTTCCATGCAGAATTTAGTGTTGGAGATGAACTCAAACATTGACCATGTTCTTTCATGTAGACTTTTTGAACTTTGAACTTGAATTTGAAAATCTTCACCCTATTCTTTAGGTGGGCTCTTGACTTTCAATTTCTTCAATGTGTTGCTTGACTTTCAATTTCTTCACCTTGTTACTTGACTTTTAATTTCTTCACCTTGTCGCTTGACTTTCAATTTCTTCACCCTGTTCTCCAGGGGGGCTCCTGACTTGTAATTTCCTCACCATATTCTCTGGGCGGGCTTTTGATTTGTAATTTCATCACCCTGTTCTCTGGGCGGGCCCCTGACTTGCATTTTATCATCCTATTCTCCAGAAGGACTCCCGACTTACAATTTCTTCACCTGTTCTCCAGGCAGGCTCGTAACTTTTAATTTCATCACCCTGTTCTCTATACGGGCTCCCGACTTGCGATTTCATCATCCTATTTTCTGTGTGGACTCCCGACTTGCAATTTCCTTACCCTGTTCTTCGGGTGGGCCCTTAAATTGCAATTTCATCACCCTATTCTTCGGGTGGGCTCCCGAATTTCTATTTCATCATTCTACTCTCTGAACGGACTCCTGATTTGCTATTTCATCATCCTTTTCTCTGGGCGGACTCTCGACTAGTAATTTTCTCACCCTATTCTCCAGGTGGGCTCCTGACTTTTAATTACATCACCATGTTCTCCGAGCGGGCCCCCAATTTGCAATTTCATCATCCTGTTCTTCGGGCTGACTCCCAACTTACAATTTCATCACTTTATTCTCCGGGCGGGATCCCGACTTGTAATTTTATCACCCTATTCTCCGAGTTGGCTCTCGACTTACAATTTCTTTACCTTGTTCTCCAAGCGATCTCCCGACTTACAATTTCATCTCCCTGTTTCCATACGGGCTCCCAACTTGAAATTTCATTATCTTGTTCTCCGAACGGATTCCTGAATTACAATTTCATCAACCTATTCTCCGGGAGGGCTCCCGACTTGCAATTTCCTCACCCTGTTCTTCAAGCGGGCTCCCGACTTGCAATTTCATCACCCTATTCTCTGGGCGGGCTCTCGACTTGCTATTTTATCTTCCTGTTCTTCGGTTAGACTCCCGACTTGCCATTTCATCATCCTGTTCTCTGGGCGGACTCCCAACTTGCAATTTCTTCTCCCTGTTCTCCAGGCGGGCTCCTGAGTTTCAATTTCATCACTCTATTCTTTGGACGAACTCCTGACTTGCAATTTCCTCACCCTATTCTTCGGGCTCCCAACTTGCAATTTCATCACCCTGTTCTCCACACGGGCTCTTGAAATCAAAATCAAAATCAAAACTACAACGAAAATTATTCCAAACAAAGATTATGATAAAGAAAGATTCTATTTTCCAGAAAAGTAAAGTCTCATTTTCTAGGAGGTTCCTAAAGTGAAGTTTCAAATAACATGAATTTAACTTTTTTCCCTAGTTAATCATCAAAAAACTTTTGTGGGTGTCAAACCCAATCACAACTACTTCCAAAAATGCATAATGCAAAGATGAATAAAGACTCTGATCAATAAATACACCTCTTGAGGATAAAATTGAATGACCAAGACCAACAAGTCTGTCACATAAGATTAAAAGTAAGAAATTTCTAACTAAAAAGTGCATCTTTTATGATTAACATCTCAAATTAGAAAGAGCACCTCCTATCCATGAGACATGAAAGACCCAAATTAGAGAGTGTGTCTCTTAGAGGTACAAGATGATGAGTTTTATCATAATTATGATTACCAAACCTGCAAGTAACATTGCCTCTTGCATATTGAAAAATGAGGAATTGCATCTTTGGATATATGTGCTTTGAAGCCTTTGCCTTACAGTGCCCATGAGGGTTTTTTCACCAATAAGACTCTCATTTTCATTTCTATCAACTATAATCGTCTTATGATGACCGTGAAGGTTTTCACCAATAAGACTCTCTTATTTTTATCTCTCTCAACTAACTATCGCCTTACCGTGCCAGTGAGGGTATCACCAATAAGACTCTCGCATTTTTATTTCTCTCCTGATTCCTTATGCTGAGGAAGACAAATAATTCCCAAAATGCATCATCATATTCCATTGCATGCTTAGCCTTAACATTCTCAAATATTGATCAGAAGGTCTTTGTTTGAATGTAACTTGTCTTTTGGATAAGGTTAGAAAGAAATGATGACACGAGGCCCAAACGACACTTGAAGTGGGGTGGTACTTACAACTTTTGGAATAGACTCAAACAACAAAGATCAACTCATGCCCTAGTTTCTTTTGACTGGATAATTCTAATTATTTATTTGGTTGGACCTAACTCAGAGTAGGACTGCCTATGTATCTCACACTTGAAAGAGGAGAATTAGGTCAAACGTAGTTCCGAAAACTTGTTATTTTGCTTGATTCTGATTTCTTTTTTTTAGTCTCTTTTTCTCTTTGGAACTTTTCCTGACTCAATTTTCCTTGACACTCATCTCTTTTCATTCTTTCTGACATATTTTTTTCTCTTATTTTTTTGAAACTTTCTGACTCTTGACTCTATCCTTTTCCTTGGCACATTTCTTTTGAACTTTGATGACTCTATCTTGATTCCAAAAGAGGTGATGAGGCTTGACCGGGGGCCTTTTCGTAATGGGCTTCCCAAGTCCAACCAGGACCAGGGACTGCCCCCTGTTACCCAATCCCAACTCCAGCCATCTGCCTTGAGTTGGCTGAATTTTGAACTTTTTACAAGATAGGGTGTTAACTCATATCAAGACTCTGGGATAGGATCATGACCATGACCAACCCAACCGAGTCCAACCGTTCAACCATACCAACCATCCAATTGTACTAAACCAAATCCCATAAACCATGCATAACCAAAGAAATACCAAAATATAGTATAATTAATCCCAAAATATAATACGATGGAACAGTGAGAAATTATGTCCAATGATATTAGCCTACCAGCTTATTCCAATGCCAAGGCCGACACCAATACCGATCCCGACCATACCAACCCATAGAAGTACTACAAAGCCTCTAACCAAAAGAATAAGAATATCCAGTTGGGACATGCCCCCAACCATAGCAAAAGTAAAATCGAAGTATGTAGAAATATCCATATCATGAAATGGAGCTTTCCAAAAATATGGAAACTCACCACTTCAATCCAAATGCTGATACCGAGTCTGAGTCTAAACAAGAGGAGTGGAACGGGCAATTCCTGCATAGCGTGGGTATACAACCTCCTGAGAATGGGTTAGCGAGTAATAGCTAGTATGATCTTAGGATAAGGATAAAATAATGCCATTTATAAAATCAAGTAAAACCATCCTTAATGCATACAACGATACGTATATATATCCATGCTGGGAAAGGGAATTGGGTTTAGCATGCACTTTAAAACCTTTACTTGGGCTGTGCAACATTTGCCATCCTAAACCACCCACAGGCAATATGGGTTCAGCTCTCCCTGCTGAAAGGGCCCCCGTGCATGAAGCTGTACGACCAGAGAAATAACCTGGGATGACTAGTAATCCCCCAATATAAAGTGTGACATCATGCATACAATCACCAAGACCAAACCTTACATCAGCAAATATGAGTTTCCAGTTTTGGTCCCCCCAGACCTCCACCTTCCGCGGCTTTGCTACATTCCCCCTTTAATGCCCAATTAAAACCATTTCCAACCAACCAAACCATTATTCATTTATTAACCAAGGCCTTGAGTGGTGGTATCGTCATACCAACCATAACTTACAAGTATTTTTCGTAGCCATTCATTTATAGATTAAGGGAACTTTCAAGTGCCCTTCCATTTACCATATCAAACTACTTGGGGATCACCATGTACCCCACAAGCATTACCATTTAGCCTTTTACCTTTTCAAAGCATTTAAGCCATTTGAATTCCTTTATCAAATTTAAAAAAAGCAAGAGTTCCATTAAAAGTACATTAACGCAATAAAAATATCCTTATAAGTATTTTGTCAAACACATTGGGGGCATAATGTAACAAAAACCAATTTCAATTACCATTTAACCATTCCAATGCAATCCAAGCATTCAAAACCACCATTAATGAATATAAAGCATAATTAAAACCATGAGAAACCATGACCAACCATTTATAATCAAAAGCCCCAAATCATATTTGGAAAGCAAAAGCATACAATAATGAAATCATGAAAACCAATAGTAAAAACCATGCTCTTAGTTGGAAATAATAATGAAGGAAGAGAACATGACTTAATTGACAAAGTAGATGGAGAGAAATCACCAACAAGATTCCCAAATTGGTCCTCAAGATGAAACACTAGCTTCCCTTGCCCAAAAGCTCTTGAGAGGAATATAGAGTGTTTAGGAATAGTTTCTAAGTGTTAATAAATAGAATAATAGGGTAAATACTTCCCCAATTAGGTTAGAAGTCGTTGCGTCCTATTAGGTTAAGTGGGGAAATGTCCATAATACCCCACTTAAGTTGCACAAAATCACATCATAGGGATACGACTGACTCACACGAGTAGTACCCTTGGATACAAGTGGTACCCGCCACTCGTTTCTTAAGCCTCAATCCTTAGACCCAACACTATCAAACATATGAATCATCCAACTCAAGTTGTATCCATAGTATACAATCCATACCTTTAACCCGTACCCCTGACAACATAGAAATATCAAGAGGATTGAACACTATCCACCATACGAGTGCAAGATATGACTCGTATCCTGTCTTACGATTCAAGGTGAGCCACTCGTAATTAGACTTAACTTAAGTTACCAAGTATAAGGTTTGGTGAAGGAAAAACCCAAACCATATGATCCGTAATCCAACCATACGACTCGTACCACATAGTCATACCCATTCTAGCGATCAAATCCATCCCACCAATCAATATTTGTCAGCATACGACAGGTCTATACCATCCGTATGCCAACATACGAATCATACCCCTGAGTCATATTGGGTCCGGAGAACTGAATTCCAGTAAATTTTCTAAGGTTCAGAAACTAGGGTGTTTCATTCTCCCCCTCTAGGAACATTCATCCCCGAATGACGGACAAGGTAGGGTAGATGAAAACATGAGTCCTTTGTATTATCAAACAATAATCCAACCTTTAGATGTATCTTCTCTTACCTTTAAGATGGAAATCAAAGATACAAGAGATTCAAACATTCCTTTGACAAACTTAAAAAATAAAGATGTATTCAAGAACACATACCTTCCGCACGAATCCCAGAGGCAGAAAACAAGAGCGATACTTGGACTTCATGTCCTCCTCCGCTTCCTATGTAGCCTCTTTCAACTTGTGGTTCTGCCATAGAACCTTAACCGAAGTGAAATCCTTTGGTATGCAATCGACGAACCTGCCTATCCAATATCTTAATTGGGACCTCTTTATAAGATAAAGAATCCAAGATCCCTAATCCTTCCTAAGGAACAACCGAAGAAGGATCACCAATCCATTTCCCTCAATAGAGAAACATGAAAGACCGAATGAACCAAGCCTAAACTAGCAGGCAACTCCAATTCATAAGCAACATTACCAACCTTTTGCAAAATCACATAAGGGCTAATATATCGGGGACTGAGCTTCCCCTTTTTGCCAAACTACATTACTCTTCATAGGAGACACCTTTAGGAATACCTTGTCCCCAACCTCAAAATCCAAGTCTCTACACCTAACATCTGCATAGGAATTTTGGCGACTTTGGGCAGCCATAAGCTTATCCCGAATCATCTTTACCTTCTCTATAGATTGATAAACCATATCCGGACCAAACACATCTGTCTCACTAAGCTCAAACCAATCGATAAGAGATATATACCTCCTACCATATAATGCCTCAAAAGGGGCCATACCAATACTAGAATGATAGCTATTGTTGTAAGCAAACTCCACTGAAGGTAGATGGTCAACCCAACTACCACCATAATCAACCACGCATGCCCAAAGTATATCCTCCAATGTATGAATAGTTCTCTCTACTTGCCCATCCCACTGCAGGTGAAAAGCTATGCTCAGACTAACCTTAGTCCCTAACCCTTTCTAGAAAGTCTACCAGAAGTGAGATGTAAACTGCGTACCACGATAAAAATAATTAAAACAGGCACCCCATGCAGCTTCACAATCTCCTGAAGATATAGCTTTGCATAATTTTCCACCAAAAAGGTAGTCCTCACTGCAGAAAGTGAGAAGACTTTGTCATCCTATCCACGATTACCTAAATCGAATCAAAATGATTCTGAGATCGAGGAAGACCGATAATGAAATCCATATTTATCATCTCCCATTTGTATTTAGGAAAGTCAATTTCTTGATACAACCAACCAGGCCTCATGTGCTCAACCTTGACTTGTTGACACACCATGCATTTGGCCATGAAATCAACCATATCCTTTTTCATACCATTTCACCAATAGATCTTCTTGAGATTATGATATATCTTTATCAAGTTAGGATGAACAACATAGTGTGACTCATGCGCCTCAGCCAAAATTCTTTGCTGCAAACCATCGATATCAGGAATGCATAACCTCCTTTGGTACCTTAAAGTACCAACCTTAAAGTACCATCACCACTAATCTCAAACACTACCACCTTTTTTCCACCAACATCACTCTTGATTTTCATCAAAATAGGATCTAGTATTTGCTTCTCTTTAATCTCTGCACTAAGAGATGATCGAACAACTTCTTACACCATCACACCACCATTCTTGGAGTCCAAAAGGAGAACTCCAAGATTAGCCATAAGGTGAATATCCTTCACTGATTCTCGCTTTTCTTTCTCCACGTGAGCCAAACTCCCCATAGAAAACCTGCTAAGAGCATCAACAACCACATTAGCTTTACCTGTGTGGTAGTGAAGAGTCACATCATAGTCCTTGAGAAGATCAAGCCATCTCCTCTGCCCAAGATTAAGCTCCTTCTGAGTAAACACATACTGTAGACTCTTATGATCAGAAAAGATATCCATCCGAACATCATATAGATATGTCGTTATATTTTCAAAGAAAACACAACCACCAACAACTCCAGATCATGAGTAGGATAGTTTATCTTATGCACTTTCAACTGCTTAGAAGCATAGGTAATCACCTTCCCATGATGCATTAAAACACAACCAAGCCCTACCCGATAGGCATCACAACAAACTACGAACCTATTATTTCCTTTCAACAAAGTCAGAATTAAAGCCAAAGTTAACGTATCCTTCAAATTCTTAAAACTCCCCTCACAAGCATTCGACTAGGAAAACTTGACCCTCTTCTGAGTCAACTTAGTCAAAGGAGCAACTACCAATAAGAAGTTTTCCACAAACTGCCTAAATACCCAGCTAAACCCAAGAAGCTTTAAATATTAGATAGATTCATGGGTCTAAGTCACCTTTTAACTACAACAACCTTCTGAGGATCCACTATTATCCCTTCATTAGAAATAATATGACCCAAAAAATTTACAACGTTCAACCAAAACTCATACTTAGAGAACTTGGCGTACAACTGTTGTTTCTTTAAGGTTTGCAACACCACATGAAGGTGATTAGAATGATCCACCTTACTCTTCGAATAAATTAGAATGTAATCAATAAACACAATGACAAAGAGATCTAAATACTGCCTGACAACTTTGTTCATCAGATCTATAAACGTCGTTGGGGCATTAGTCAATCCAAATAGCACCACCAAGAATTTGACATGCCCATACTGAGTATGAAAAACTGTCTTAGGTGTATCCACCTCCCTAATCTTAAGCTGATGGTACCCCAATTGAAGATCTATCTTAGAAAAAAACTTGACACCTTAGAACTGGTCAAACAGATTATCTATCCTTAGAAGAGGATAATAGTTCTTGACCGTCACCTTATTCAACTGTCTGTAGTCAATACACATTCGAAGGGAACCATCCTCCTTGCGCACAAACAACACTGGTGCACCCTACGGAGAAACAGTAGGACGAATAAAACCCTTTTTTAGAAGATCCTTAATTTGCTTCTTGAGTTTTCTCAACTCAGCCAGATCCATTCTATAAGGAGGAATAGATATTGGATGAGTGTCCAGAAGCAAATAAATACCAAACTCTATTTCCCTATCTAGAGAAACACCAAGAAAATCATCCGAAAAAACCTCTGGAAACTCATTAACCACTGGAACTGACTTAAAAAGGACCTTTCAAACTAGAATCTTTAACCCGAACCATGTGATAAAGACACCCCTTAAAGATTAACCTCTGAGCTTTAAGATAAGAAATAAAATTTCCCCTAGGAGCTATGGAACTCCCTCCCACTCTATAATCGGCTCACAAGGGAACCTAAAGACAACCCTTCTAGTCTGACAATCCAAGGACGCATAACAAGAGTGCAACCAATCCATACCCAGAATGATATTAAAATCCACCATACATAACTCAAACAGATCCACCATGGTCTGCTTGCCACCAATAGATACCATAACCCCTTATAGATTCTTTTAGCAATAACTGAGTCTCCTACAGGGGTAGAAATAAAAAAGGGATCCCAAATTACGTTGGGATCAAAACCAAAATATACAGCCACATAAGAAGTCACATAAGAGAGAGTGGAACCTAAATCAAGCAAACAATATAAATCACAAGAAAAAAGGTGTTACGTACTAGTAACGATATCAGGTGATGCCTCAGATTCTTATCGGGATACCAAAGCATACAACCTATTTTCTTCAACACTTGAACTAGGAGTAGTAACAGAAAAATATACAACACCACCAATTGTAGGACCAGAAGATGAATCCATAAGAACCTTGTTCACCTCCGTAACGACCTTATTAATAAAAAAATCCTTGAACCGACGGCCTGCCTGGCCACACTTGAAGCATTTGTCTCTTTCTCCATCCCAATAAACCGGATGAGGATGACCATAAAACTGACAAAGAGAGCATAAAAAAACCGATTGACCTCCGCTCACCTGAGATTGGGCACCATATGCCCAAAAATTATCACCATCCTGATGGCGCCCATCACCCGACTACTTCGGGTCAGGGGAACTAGGAGTACAGAAGGAACCCGATCTCCCCACTTCTTTTTCTACCATTTGACACCATTCCGACAACCTTGAGACTGAGCACCTCCCTGATCAGAAAACCTGTTCCTGTTACCCTGCCTATCTCTAAACATTTCCTGCCTCCTCTTCTCATCTTCTATTTGCTATATATAAATAATCAACCTTGAGATGTCTATATCTTTAATCAGCAAGGCAGTCTTGCTCTCCAAAATCAAATCCTAATTCAACCCAGAAGAAAACTTCCTTATTCTCATTCTCATGTCAGCCACCAAATCAGGAGCATACCTTGATAACTGATGGAATTTCAAAGCATATTCCTTGACAGTCATTCTCCCCTGCTTGAGATTCATAAACACTTCTATCTTTGCCTCCCTCAACTCTTAAGGAAAGGAATGATCCAAGAAGGCATTAGAAAAGGCCTTCTACAACACTGATTTCTCTACATGACCCATATCCTGTCCCACCCTTCATACTACTGGTATGCAATATCTTTGAGCTGATAAGTGCAAAGTTTATCCTCTCTATATTAGTAGCCTGTATCATCCAAAATATCTTTTCCATTTCATTTAATAAGCCCTAAGGATCCTCTTCCATATTCACTCCAATAAAGATAGGAGGGCCTATTTTCATAAATTGGCTAACCCTTGTGGCTTAAATAGACAACCCACCAGATATATCCTGCTCAGCCTGAGCAACAAGCAACTAAGCAATAACATAAATAGATTGATGAAATTCCACATTCATCACATTTTCCTAAGGGACCTGAGGAGAACTGGTAGGATTAGGAGGATCCAGCATAATTAGGAATGGGACTCTGAGATCGAAGATAAACTCTAGATGAAGGATGTACCTCTTTAGCACTATCTCCAGATGGGATGAAAGAATTTTCTTATATTCCAGATCTATGAGGCATGATCTAAAAGACGAACAAACAAGTATTAGAGAAGATTCTAGGACATTAGACTCCAAGATTAAAGATAGAATCCTAAGAAAGTGAAACATTCCTAAATGTCTTATAGCCTCACCCTTATGAGTGTGGCGCGCTACACACCCTTAAAAGAGATTCTACTTGACACGGCTTTGTGAAGTCCCAATTGACCATGAACCTAAAGCTCTAATACCAACTTTGCGTGACCTGATTGGCCTTGTCGTAATGGGCACCCAAGTCCAACCAGGACCAGGGAACGCCTCCTATTACCCAATTCCACCTTCAACTGCCTACCCTGAGTTGGTTGAATTCTAAATATTTAGCAAGATAGCATGTTAAATCACATCAAGACTCTAGGATAGGATTATGACCATGACCAACCCAATCGATTCCAACTACACTAACCATCCAATCGTACCAAAACAAAGGCCATAAACCAGGCCATCACTAAAGAAATACCAAGATATAGTATAATTAATTCCAAAATATAATATGATGGAACAATGAGAAATGATGTCCAATGATATTAACCCACTAGCTTATTCCAATGCTAAGGCCAACACCGATATCGATACCGCTCATACCAACCCATAGTAGTACCACAAAGCCTTTAGCAAAAAGAGTAATAAAATATAGTTGGGACATGCCCCAATCATGACCAAAACTAATATCCAAAACAAAATCAAAGTATGTATAAATATTCATATCATGAAATGGAGCCTTCCAAAAAGATGGAAACTTTCCACTTCAATCAAAATATTGATATCACGTCTGAGTGCTAAACAAGAGGAGTGGAACAATCGATTCCTGCATAGCGTGAATATACATTCACCTGAGAATGGGTTAATGAGTGATTGCTAGCATAATCTCAGGATAAGGATAAAATAATGTCATTTATAAAATCAAGTAAACCTATCCATACTGCATACAACCATACATATATATATATATAATCATGTTGGTAAAGAGAACTATGTTTAGCATGCACTTAAAATCTTTACCTAGGATGCATAGCATTTTCCATCCTAAATCACCCACGGGCTATATGGATTCAGCTCCCCCTACTGAAAGGGCCCTAGTGCATGAAGCCGCACGACCAAAGAAATAACCTGGGATTACTAGTACATCCCCTAATGTAAAGTGTGACATCATGAACACGGTCACCAAGACCACACCTCATATGGGAAAATATGAGTTTTAAATTTTGGTCCTTCCCGGGACCTCTACCTTTCATGGCTTTACTACACCTCCCACTTTAATGCCCAATTAAAATAATTTCCATCCAACCAAAACATTATCCATTTATTAACCAAGGCCATTAGTGGTTGTATCATCATACCAACCATACTTGCAAGTACTATCCATACCAAACCATTTATAAATTAAGAGGACTTTCAAGTGCCCTTCCGTTTACCATATCAAATTACTTGGGGATCACCATGTACCCCACAAGCATTATTATTTAGCCTTTTTCCTTTTCAAAGCATTTAAACCATGCATAATTCCTTTACCAAGGTATAAAATAAGCATGTTTGGTCATATTATGTTTTTGTTTTCTGTGTTATATTTTTGTACAACTAAGAGATAATGAGTATTTAAGGCAAATTGATGCATTTTGTTTTGATTTTTGATAAAAATGAAACCCCTCCCAAAAATGTATTTTGGACTATGTGATGTGTATATACATTTTACCATTGTGAAACTTGTTATGTGTCCCAAAAAGTATGGGACAAGACTTGACCAAAAATAGACATTTTGGAGTCATTGGCATGCCATGAACCTTAGACACCGCGTTAGGGTACATGCCACACCATTGGGGGAATCCTAAATGACCAATTAAATTATTTCACCTAGATATTGGCATGCCACAGACCCTAGGTACCACAATAAGGTCCGAGGCACATTGTTGTGTCAAAATCGACAATTTTAGTCCTACTATAAATAGGACATTTAAACATTATGTTACACACCTTGGACGACCTTGAAAATTTGAGGGAGGCTGGATAACACTTTAGTTATGGTTTTTATTTCATTAATTTTGTTTTTTTATGGATTTTAACATGCATATAATCATTGTGATTACAGCAATGTCCATGAGCGGCTAACACTCTTTTTCGGGGTTAAGGCCAAGAACATGATTACTCTTATTATGAATTGATTTATTTTTATTATTTATCATATTTTTATGCATATTTATCCTTTTTCTTTACTATTTAAGGATTATATACCCTTATAATACAGCCATAGTCATCTTGTGAAACCGAAATAAGGAACAAGAGGATAGTATATGGGGATAAATAGAATAGGTTTGTAATCTTCTATAGAATGAAATTACAATTTCCATTTAGGATAGGAATATACCTAATTTACCTATTCTTTTTACTTACAGTATGACATATGAATGCATTTGGCCTAGTTCTCGCATCCCCGCTCAATGATGTAGTTGTAGGTCTAAGTTAGATAGGTTATTAGAGGCTCGGAAGACCATAATCATAATATCAACCCTGTGAATAAAAAATCAAGATAAGTAACCTAACCGTATGATTGTTCATAGATCCTTAACCCTGGGTTTCTCCCCATTGATTGTCCAAATACTTTACATTACCGTATTATTTTAGTTTACAGTTAGTCTTAACTTTCCTACTTTGTTGGTTACCTTTGCATCAAGTAAATCTCAATAGTTAAACTTGAATTAGATAGTTTTTAACATAAGTACCTATGGTATCAATACTTGGCTTGTAAAAGACTACTTTACTACTTGGTGGGACCACGTACACTTGCGTGTGCACTTGGGCGCAACATTACGGCATTAGGATTAGGGACAAAATAATCATAGCTAGATTTTTCATGAATTAGATAGGTAGTAGTTTGTGACACAAAATTGTACCATAATTGTGTAAGATGCTTACTTAGTTCCCTTTGTGTATGAAATCCAAAACTTACCTGGTTAGTCTTGCCTAGGTTGTAGGATAGTCGATTAGGAAAGGATCATAGGTCGTTCTTGAAATTAGTCCACTTTTAGCCTAAATAACCTTCTAAATCTAAATAGGTATCCCTTGATCCCTATTTTAGTCTATATAGACTATTTTTCTTGTTTCATGTTTAACCTTCCTATTTTACTTACAATGAACCTATTTTGGCCCTAGTCCTCTTTGGACATTATGCACCTTAACTCAAGAAAATTACCTAAGTTAAGGGTGATTATCATAGGGGTACGTGATTAGAATTAGGTATACGAAAGGTGGAAATAAGAGAAAAGAAAGTAGGGTTGGGTGTGGCAGATAAAAAAAGGAAAAAGTAGGGTTGGGTGTGGCAGATAAACAAAGGAAAAAAGAAAAGTAAGTTTGAAAAAAAGAAATAGAAAGAATAAGTGAAATGGAACCCAACCGAATAAGCAATAAAAAAATAAAAAGGGAGAAATAAGGGCGGAATAAAAGAAAAAGTGGTTGATAAGTGGACCCCAAATTAATTGTAGTGCCAAGGAGACTTAGTCACTAAATTCCCATATGTACCATACCATCTTCCAAGCTTATGTTATAATCTGAGTAAAGTCCTATAGTGATCCTAACTCAATTATCTAAAAACTGAGGTAAAAAATAAGGGCAAACGTATGGTATTCTGTGAACATTGTTGGAACTTTTTTATGAGTGTGCGTGTCTCATGATCTCCTTGCATTAACATGCATAATTCTATTTAGTGAGTGGAACTTATTTGCTGTGAGGGCAATTGAGTTGTGTTGCTAACTACTTATTTGTTCGGGTAGTGTAATTTGTACATATGCATGATTGTTTGTTGCTAATGTAATACCATAGCTTGGTTCCTTGTGTCACATTATTGTGATACATTGATCCACACAGTTGGTTCTGAAATATTATAGGAGGGGGAATTGTTCTTGAGCTTAAAGTGAAATTGACTACCGATGGTATCTTAGATTTCTTGTGGTTAAGTGTTGTTGTGTTGTTTTGTTGTGTTTTGTTGCATAAGGACATGCAAACATTCTAACTTGAGGGTGTTTATGTTCCATGGTTTTATGTCATTTTTATGCTTAAAATTGGAAAATATACAAGTACTTAGGTCTATTTTGGGGATATGACTGTTTTTGTGTTTAGTTTATAGAAAACTAGGTTCTGGGACCTAACCGGAAGAAAACGAAGTTGAAAGATAAAAAGTGGCTACCTACACTAGCACCTACCTAGAATAGGTGCCACCTACCTAGCGTTGGTAGAGAGCTATAATACCCCAGGTTTTGGACTCTGAAATTCTTGAGTGTTGTCAACGCTGTCATGACTATGACTAAGGTGATGAGTCGTTATCATATATACATGTCATAGGATGAGACTCATGGTCTCACCAATGATTTTGCCCAGGATTTTACTTTGATCACGACTTTTCATGAGTCATTAGGTCAGGTCACGAGTCGTGGTGAGTGACTCATAGCCATAATAGTGAGGTGGTCTAGATGTACTACATTGACCACAAGTTGATGTCATGAGTTGTGATATCATACAATGAGTTGTAGTGAGTGACTCATGGCTATAACAGTGAAAGATGGTAATTTTTACATTCAGGTCATGAGTCCAGGCAATGGCTCATGGTCAGACCTCATGATTCGTTACCTAGACAGTGATGACAGAGCCCAATTTTCCTGCAAGTTTTTATTAAGGGATTTTTGCTCTTTTTTCTTCCTTTACACTTTACCCATGACTTAAAAACACTCCAAGGGTCCCTTTAATATTAGTTAATCAAATCAAAACATTACTCTTTCCTCACAAAATTCCAAGTCAAGAGAAAACTATGGTTTTCAAGAAATTCAATCTTCAAGCATCAAACTCTGAATTTATTTAAATTCTTGTGTGTTGCAGGCATGTCTCTCATCTCTAAACTTATAATTTCACTATGGCATGAATTGATTTAATAATCCTGTGGTTTAATTGTGGGATTGAAAATTGGGTTGAGTGGTTTTAATGGTAATCACTTGAATTGATTTTCCCCATAGTTTTGAATGCATTGTTTATACTTTAATTAATGATATGGGGATGAATTGGGAAAATATGGTATGTTTGGAATAGGGAACACGAGTTTCCCCAAATTTATGTATTTTGCTTTGGAATTGGCATTAACCTCAACCTACTTTGTAATTTGGATTTTGGAACATGGATATATGCATGATTTTACTTACTTTTAGAACCTGACATTGCATTAAATGATAATGGAAAATAAAAATAGATTTTAAAGGCCTTGGTAATGGTTTTGGATTTTTAAATGGAACCTTTGGATTCAAATTTGTTAATTTATTTGGGACGACATAGTTGGATTTAGCCTGCAAACATAATTGGTATGACCATACCAAACGGTAAATGCCTTAACAAATGACTCCTGGATTAATAGTTGGGATTATGTTCAAATGTTTTAATTTGGTCTTAAAGGGGGTTGTATAACCCACCATAAAGGTAGAGGTCCCTGCAGGACCAACACTAGAAACCACATTTATCGGCATGGGGATCTTTATGACCATGTGCATAGTTCACACATTATAAATACTTTTTGGATGGTTGCATTGGTTCCTCTAGACCTCACTAAAAAATTATCTAATTTCATATGGCTAACACGTGTTGGGACCCTTTCAGTAGGGAAAGAAAAACCCATATAGCCCATGGGTGCCCTTAGGATGGATAAAGCAACACAATCCAGGTTAATATTTTAAAATATCATGTTCATGACCTTGTACCCTCTCCCTACATCTTATATATGTATATATGAATATGAGCATATGGTTTTGACTAATTTTGGACATGATAATATTTTATCCCTTTCCTGAGTTACATGTTAGCGCTTATCCCATTAACCGTCCCTAGATGCTGCATCATTTCATGATGTAGGGTCCCAGGGTTTTTTGTTGCCCTTGTGTAGTGTTAGGTGATTTGATTCATTGTTTGGTCTACTTTGAAGTGGTGATCCTCCATCTTATGGAAGGCCAATCATTTCTTTGGCTTCATTATTTTTTCTTAATATCTTATTTTGGATTCTTTTGGTCATGGTAGGGGGCATGTCCCAATTGATTTGGTATTCTAGTTTTTTTAGAGGCTTTCATGGATAAGTGTGGGTTGGATGTTTGTTTTGATTCATAATCTTAAATTCTATTATGTATAATTTTTATTATCATATTTAGATTGTCTTCTGCTGTATTCTTATATTATGTTCTGGATGTTAGGCTAAGGGGGTGGTCTACGACTTAATGTGGGCTTGAGATACCCGTCATGACTACACTCTGTTTTGGGTCATGAAAATCTTGGTAACAATGCACAGTTCAGGGTCTTTAGGTGTCCACAAAGCCTTGTCGAGTAGAGTCCGTTTGAGGTATGTGTAGCATGCGACACTAATAAGGGGGACACTATAAGGCATTTAGGAATACTTTCCTTCATTGTGTTCTAGTTTAGGATATATAGTCTAGTTTCTTGAACTTCTCTAACTCCTAGCTTACTTGAATTTTAGATCATACCTCCCTGAAGATTTGATGCTCGTAGAAACTCTTCTAGAACCTCTGCCCCACCTGAGGGAAATATGGATGGAACTCGCCCTACCTATGGAGTGCAGACCTTGTATAGGGTCCCTGCTCCTAATTGCACTACCCCATGTGGAGTTCCAATAGTCCCTACTAGTCCTCCTCAGACTTCTTAGTCTGATGATACTTATTTCCAGATGCATCAAGGAGATGTGTCTAATGTAGAGGGTTGCTAGTCTATTAATCTACTTACTCAATTAGTAACATCTCAGTCTTTCTAGTCTGATCGTGTTGGTTTTGTTTCTCTTTCATCTGAAGTCACTTGGGTTGACTAGTTATTAGGTTAAATTCCCTGACCTTTATGAGCTTTGAGGTTGAGAAGGATCTTCAGGGGTTTATGGATGAGATGGAGAAGATTTCTAAGGTGATTCATGCTACTAATTCTGAAGGTGTGGAGTTTGTTGCATATCAGTTAAAAGATATAGCTTATCATTAGTATGAGTAGTGAGTGTAGTTGAGAGGTGATGATGCTAAGCCAGCTGAGTAGGATGAGTTTTTAGGTGCTTTCCTAGATCCTTTCTTTCCTCAGGAGTTGAGTGAAGCCAAAAATATGAAGTTTGTGAATCTGAAGCAAGGTAAGATGAGTATGAAAGAGTATGCCTTTAAAGTCTAGTAGTTGGTATCTAGCAAGAGATCTAAGATGAGGAAGTTTGCTTCTGGGTTGTCCTATGACTTGGTATTGGAGTGTAAGGCTGCAATGTTAAACAATGATATGGACATCTCAAATATTGGGGTTTATATAAAACAAGTAGAGGATGAATAGAAGAAGCAGGAAGAGATAGGAAGAGGCAAACTAAGAAGTTCAGATATTCAGAGTAGGGTGCAGGGCATTAGAACAGTGGGAGAGATAGTGGACAGTAGACCAAGAAGAAGACTTGGGGAAATTCTAGTTCATATTCATCGGCTAGTGCTCCTTACCCTAAGCCATCTGGTGATCGTCATTATTAGGCTAGCAGTGGTCCTAAGGCACATGGAGCCTATTCTCAGTCTAGTGTTGCTCAGACGTCCCTATTATATCCTCCTTGCTGATTTTGTGGACAACTTTATCGTGTTATTGTAATGAGGGGAGGAACTTGTGTATCAATTATGGTCAGCTTAGACATATGCAGAGGAACTATCCTGTAGCTAGGGTAGCCACTGGAGCTAATAAGGTTCCGATCGCCACTTCTTCGGTTCCTACACCAAAGGGTGCCATTTTGGGTACTGGTACTGGCCGAAATCATCTCTATGCTCTTTCACCCTCCAGGAATGTGAGGCATCCCCAGACGTTGTCACTTGTATGTTATAGCTTTTCTCCTGTAATGTTTACTGGTTACTTGACCTGGGTTCTACCCTTTATTATGTGACCCCTTATGTGGCCGTACAGTTTTGGTTTGGTCTTGAAAATATTTCCGACCCCTTTTCTATGTATACTATGGTGGGTGACTCTATAGTTGCTAGAAATATATATAGGGGTTCTGTGGTGTCTATCTTCCATAGGGAGACATTGGTGGATCTGATAGAGCTTGACATAGTAGGTTTTGATATAATATTAGGGATGGATTGGCTTTATTCGTATTATGCTTCTCTGGATTTTCGGACCCAAAAGGTCAGTTTCCAATTTCCTAATGAACCGATACTTGAAATGGATGGAAGTTCCTTAGTGCCGAAAGGATAGTTTATTTCTTATCTTAAATCCTGAAAGTTGATTTTCAAAAGGTGTCTGTACCATTTAGTTTAGGTCAAGGATTCTAATTTTGAGAGTCCCTCTTTGCAATCTATTTCTGTGGCCAATGAGTTTCCTGAAGTTTTCACCGACGATCTTCTTGGAATTCCTATCGATAGGGAAATAGACTTTGGGATTGATCTTCTACCAGATACCCTTCATATTTTTGTTCCTCCTAATAGGATGGCTTCAGTGAAATTAAAGGAGATAAAGGAGTAGTTAAAGGACCTTCTTGAAAAGGCTTTCATTCATCCTAGTGTTTCTCTGTAGGGTACTTCTGTGCTTTTTGTGCAAAATAAAGATGAATCTCTTTGGATGTGTATAGATTATGATCAACTGAATAAGGTCATAGTGAAGAATAGGTATCCTTTTACTTGAATCACTGATCTTTTTGACCAACTTCAGGATGCTAGATGTTTCTCTAAGATTGATCTTCATTCAAGTTACCATCAGCCCTGAATTATTGCCTCCTTGATGGCCCGTATCACCCGATTGCTTCAGATAAGGAGCACTAGATGTAAATAAGGAACCTGAAATCCCCCACTTCTTCTTTGGCTAGATACCACCATCCTTGCCACTTTGTTGACCACCTTGTTCAGAGAACCTGAACTTCTTACCCTGCCTTTCCCCTATCTTAGCATACTTCCTCGTTTCATCCTCAACCTTTTGCATATGAACCACCAACCTAGGAATATCCATGCCGTTGATCAACAAAGCAGTCTTACTTTCAAGGATCAAATCTTAAAACTGTTCCTAAGTGAACTTTCTCACCTTGGCCCTCATATCCAACACCAGTTCCGGAGCAAACCTAGACAGTTGATGAAATTTCAAAGCATACTCCTTGACAAACATCTTTCCCTACTTCAGATTAACAAATTCCTCTGCCTTTTCTTCCCACAACTCCCAAGGAAAGAAGCAATCTAGAAAAGCATTAGAGAAAGTCTCCTATAACAATAAATCCACAACGTCATCACCCCTCATCTGATTCCATTCCTATTACCATTAATACGCCATATCTTTTAGCTAATAAGCAACAAAATTCACCCCTTCCATATTTGTGGCCTTCATTACCCTGAAAACTTTCTCTATTTCATCCAGGAAACCCTGAGGATCCTCCTCCACCTTTACACCAGTGAAAGTAGAAGGATTCATCTTTATAAACTGACCAATTCCAGTGGCCTCAGCAGATGAAACACCAGATGCACCCCTCTCAGTCTGAGCAACAACCAAAGGAGCGATAATATAAATCGATTGATGAAATTATGAATTAGTCACCTCACATTGAGGAGGACTAGTAGCAACCGGTGGGACTCCATAAATATTAGGAACCAGAACCTTAGACCGAGTATAGATACCCTAAGTAGTATGTTTCTCTTCAATATTGTCCCCAGTTATAACAAAAGAGTTACCTTGCATCTCAGATCATTGAGGCATGATCTGAAAAAAGAACAAACCAGGATTAGATAAGATTCCAGGACTTAGACTCCAAGCCTTAAAATAGAATACTAAGAAAGTGAAACATTTCTAAATGCCTTGTAGCCACTTCTTTGTGAATGTGGCGCACTATGTACCCCTAAAAGAGACTCTACTCAACACGGCTTGTGGACTCCCAATTGACCATGAACCTAAAGCTCTGATACCAACTTGACCCGACCCGGGGCTTTGTTGTAATGGGCATCCCAAGTCTAAGTAGGACCGGAGACCACCCCGTTACCCAACCCAACCTCCATCCGCGTACCTTGAGTTGGCTGAATTTTGAGCATAAAACAAGATAGTGAAAGTATCCAATTATAGACTCTGGGATATGTCTATAACCGAGACCGACCCAACCGAGTCCAAACGCCTAAACCCATCTGATAACAAAACTAAACCATAAACCAACAACCAAACAACAACCAAGTCCCTGTCCATAACATAATATGAGAGGATGGAACAACCAACAATACCATCTAAGGGTGTCAGTTAAAATAGTAATGCCAATACTAAGGCTGACACTAATACCAATCTCGCCCATTCCAACCCATAGTATTAACATAAAAGCCTCTAACTAAAAGAAAACCAATATCCAATTGGGACATGCCCCTAACTATAGTCAAAACCAATATCCATAAAATAACCCAAGTATGTAAAGACATCTATGAAAGAAATGGAGCCTTTTGGAATATGAAAGTTCACCACTTCAATCCAATAGCTGATCCCAAAATCCAATCACTATACAAGAGGAGTAGAATAGACGGTTCCTGCATGTCATGGGGATACAACTGCTCGAAGATGGGTTAGCAGGTGAGTGCTATCAAGAAACTTAGGATAAGGACAAAATAATGTCATTCAGTAAAACCAAGTAAACCAAACATATGCATACAAACCATACATATATAACCATGCCGGGAAAGGGAACAAGGTTTCACATATATTTAAAACCATTAAACTGGGTATGTATAGCTTAACCATCCAAGAACCACCCATAGGCTATATGGGTCCAGTGTAACCCCTTGAACGGTCCCCGATGTATGTAACCATACGAACTAGAGATACCATAAGAGTAGGGGATTCCCAAGTACACTTTGCTCTCCGTGATACATATGTGCAATGTACTTAGAGGATTCCCATGTACCTTATAGTATCATATATGGTCGCTATGACCAACTCCTCATATCGACAAATATGAGTTTCCAGTGTCCGTCCATTGGACTCTCACCTTTACGGTTAGCTATCAAACCCCGCCATTATTGTCCAATTTAAACTATTTTCATCCAACCAAACCATTTGTCCATTATTATTAACCAAGTCTATAAGTAGTGGTATCGTCATACCAACTATAGCTTCTAAGAAATGTCCTTCGCCAACCTTCTTATGTAAAGGGATTCATTTACCTATAGATTACATTATCAAGTTAACTTGGAGGATTCCCATGTACCCCACAAGTGTTCCATTATTAAGATTATTTGGGGGAGTCCCATGTACCCCATAAAATATTGATAAACAAAACCATTCCAAGCCATTTAAACCATTTATATCATTTAGGGTTCCATTACCAAACCATACCATGCAATAGTTCTAATAAAGTCCAATAATATAGTAAAAGCATTATTATAAGCATTTTATCAAACATGTTAGGGGCATAGTATTTCCAAAACCAATTCTAATTACCAATTAACTATTCCCGTGCAACCAATTGTCCAAACCACCATTAAGGCATGTAAAAACATAATTAAAACATGGGAAAACTATAACCAAGCATTTATAACCAAAACCCTAACATATATTTGAAAACCACATAACCTTACAATAATCATTCCTTGAAAACATTGTATAAAACATGCCTTTAGTTGGAACTAAAAATGAGGGAGGAGTAACTTGCCTTAGATTAGATGATGATGGAGAGAAATCATCCAAACAAGCCCCAAATTGCTCCTCTAGATGAAACCCTAGCCTTTCTTTACCCAAGATCTTTAGAGAGCATTAAAAAGAGTTTCTAAGAATAGAATAATAGGGTAAATAATGTCCCAAGTATGAGATAAGTCATGGGGTCCCAAAGAGTTAGAAGGGGAAATGTCCAAATTGCCCCATCACAGGATACGACTCTCCCATACCAATTAGACCCTCCAATACGAGTGGTACCCATCACTCATACCCTAATACTCCCTTCTTGGACCTAACATTGTTCACCATATGGCTTACCCAAACCAAGTCGTATCCAACCATACGATTAGTATCCCTAAACCGTATCCCTAACAGAATAGAATCAAAGAAAGTTTGAACACTATCCATCATATGAGTTGAGGGTACGACTTGTACCTAGCTCATGACCCATGGTGAGCCACTCATACTCAGATCCAAATTATTTTACTAAGTCTCAAATTAAGTAAAGGAAAAACCTAAACCATACGACCCGTCACCAACTATATAACTTGTACTACCAAATTCGTACCCATTCTTGAGACCAATCCAACTAACCAATCTTTACTGGTTAATATACAAATAAGGCATGAAAATCGTACATCACTATATGATTGGTACCCGTAAGTCATATGTTGTCCTGAAACCAGAAATCCAGGAAATTTTATAAAGGTCAAAACCTAGGGTATTTCAACTGTGGATTAGAATTGTTGTTTGATATCATAGTTCTATTTTAAGCCAGTTGATTATTTATCTTGTTATATGTTTGAAATTCTTCTGCTTCTATAAATATGTGTGTATATATATGTATATATATTGTGTTTTATTTAACTTGACAAAAGAGTTGGTCTTCGATCCTCGACGGGCTTGAGATACCCGTCATGGCCAGACCCTGGTTTCGATCATGACATATACTCCCATATTTAGACACCATATGTCCTAAGAATGTCATAGACTCTAGACAAAACTCATACTTTAAGAACTTGGCAAAAATCCTATGATCTCTCAAAGTCTGGAGCACAATCCTCAAATACTACATATGCTCCTCTCTACTCCTCGAGGAACCATGGCACCTACTCTATCCCACCAGTTGGTTAGCCAAACCATAGCTTGAGTTATAAGCAACGGGCTAATTGCTGGGAAAATGGCATAAATGCTTAAATTATTCAAGTACGTAATTACAAGACATAGAACATAAATGCAATTGCATAAATAAAGAAGAATAAGACAAAAGTAACATCATCCCATGACCTCATATAGTCAGTACAAGAGCCTCTAATCTAAAAGCATAGGTGTTCTATACAAGTCAACATACAATAGTCCCAAAAATAGAAACGCTATAGAAAAATAAAAGATAGAGAAATGGTCAAATACAGTTGTGAGGGATCACCTGGTCTTTGAACTCTAACTAGCACAATTGCAGCGTCAATGTGGGGGCAGCTAGTGCTCAAATCTTCAGAAAAAGGTATAGAAGTATAGTATGAGTATCAACGTAATGGGTATTTTATATGCATCATTGGTTGACTGAGCTAAATCTTAATATAAATATAATAAAATGCAAGATAAATAAGTTAAGTCAAGGAAAGAGGGTAAACCCAAAGTAACTCTTCAAATACTATAAGTAAATAACTAGTGTAATAATATTAAATAAAATATAGCTATCATTACATAATTAGCCCTCATAAGCTAGAAGGTGCAATAAATTAAATAACCTAATGGGGGGCCCATAATCCTGGAGAGTGCAATAAAAGAAAAGTAGTAATAGTAATTATGCTAATTATCCATATCTCAAAATCATTACTATGGACCCTTCCATGCTTTAAACACTAGACTCTAGCCGATCATATAATAGTCATAAATGACCTCTCAATGTTGAATTTGAATTGGAACTAGTATCTCATATGCTAGACTTGAACTGAAATTAATATCATGAATGTCAAACTTAAACCAAAACCAATACCATCAAGAATACCAAAATTGAATCTGTCTCAATATCATAAGTCACCGGACTTGAACTAAAAGTCATATCATTAATAATGATAGAATCAAATCGGTCTTATTATCTCCCATACATCAATCTAGAGTAAACCATCATATGTATTAAACCTCCTTGGGATCAAGAAAGTAACTAAGATAATTTAACATCTCTATTGAGTTTACTTGGAGCTAATAGTAATCTTCGCTAAGGTGGGTTGGTGAAGCCCACTTCTAAACCCCGATGATTCATTCTAAGGCAAATTCCACCTCTAATTAGGCTAAGGTATCAAATATCACCACAAGAAGCTAAGTAAGTCTCATTGGACCCTAAGATAACAATTTTACTTAAAGAATGAATGGCTAAGTCAATTATGCCTAATTACGACTTCTAAATCGGCTACATTATTCAATTCATACTAAATGTAACTTAAAACCCTAATTTCCAACCCAAAACTTGCATATTATCAAATCAATACTATAATTAAGCTTAATCTAGTAGAAAAGTATGCCTAGACTACCTGGACGTCCAAGAAAGCCTAGTGAATTTCACTAAATTAATGATTTTACCTTTCGAGAATCTTCTGCATAATGCCACAAAGGTTTATGATGAAGAAATGGTTATCCAGAGCTTACAAACACCCCATGATCTTCCAGTAATTAGTCTCCTAATTTCCCATAGTCTTTAGGGTTTTTTGCTCTAGAGAGTTATGATAAGGATAAATAAAAAACCAAATATGATAAAAAATCAAAACTCAATCAATTCATAGCAATAGTATTCATGTTCTTGGCCTTAACCCCGAAAAGGGCTTTTAGCTGCTCATGGACATAACCGTAATCACAATAAATGAATAAATGATAAAATCCATGAAAAAACTAAAGTAAAGAAACAAAATTCTACGAAAAGTTTTTTCAAAACTCCCTAAAAGTTTCCAAGTCATCCAAGGTGTATAACATCATGTTCAAGTTTCCTATTTATAGGATGACAGTTCTTGCCGATTTTGACATGGGTCTGTATCGTGCCACTTATAACGGTACCTAGGGTGTGTGCCACACTCTAATCTTAGAGACACACTATTTTGGGTCCTTTATTAAGCTCCCTATGTATTGAATGAGCCCCATAGAAGTGGCTAAGCTCCGCGACACGCTAGTGAACTCCAAGAGGTCCAGTTTATGTCAAATCTTGTCCCGTGCTTTTCTCCATCCATTCCAAGCCTTTTGGTGTTGTTTTCACTGATTTACATCTTGTATATCATACATATATCATCATAATAAACTCACCAAGCATCCTATAGAAAAAAACAACACGAATAAGAGCTCAAAACAACAAAACATCCAAGACGACGAACTAGAAACTTAAGCTATGAATACTAGTTTTGCTCCTTTTGTTCTTTAACTTGGTTTTGACTCTTGTCTTGTTTCAATTAAACCTCAAACACTATAAACAAGTTGTTATATATGTAAATACACAATCATACCATTAGGGACTCATTACATACAGTAGAATTCAAAGAAATCTACTAGACAACACCTAGTAAGTAACCAATTGGATGCTAAAGCGCCCTTCGCTAAAGCAACCAAAGGTTCTTGTTAGCGGATGCACCAGCTGAAATTTGGAAAAAATTCATGATTCCGCTAAACCATCTGGATTCATTCATAATCTCATGAATACAAATGAAATATGCTACCTTACCAAATTAAATATTCCAGACTGAAAGATAGGATCAAAATTTCCATTTGGGGGGTCATTTCTATGAAAGTTGGGCCCATACCCAAGGGCTATGTTTATCAAATTCCTACCAATATCTTGAAATGAGTTTGAAAGCCTCGGGACCCAAGAAAAAAGATCCCCTAGCTTAATATGATGTTTTAGAGCTGATGGAATGGTTAGATTGACATACGAGGTCGTTAAGATGAAGTTTACACCTGATTGCCAATCCTTACCAGAAAAGACTTCTAATAGGGAATTGGCTCTAAAAACCAAATGAGTTGCCCAATAACTGAAGTGTCAGCTCCAGAAAGTCATAAATGACTTGGGACAGCTATAGGAATGCTCTAAATAGTAAAATGTGTAGAAATGCAGAAAATGACTTCGAGGGTCATTACCTTACTTCGCGAATGCCGGCCAGACCAGCTTACCCTTTGTGAACGTGATGACTGGTTTGCTAATATAAGGTCAAGGTCGTCGACCTCCGCTGATGTAACACAGGCCTCGAAAATGCATAGGTTAAGATTCGCCGGCACCAGATACAGTGAACCAGTAGAATTCAAAATCCCGATGAAGTTTGACCAAGGGCTCAAGATCTGTTCGGAACCTCGTGCATGCAAACAAACTATGTTATCATACCAAATTCAACATTTTTGACTTAATGGAACCATCAAAGTTTCCAACAGAGGTTGTTTTGACAAAAAGTGAGCCCCACACTCGTTTTTTTTATTTTCGACAAATCTACATAATCCAAAATAAGTTTGAAAGCCTTGGGACCTAAACCCAAGGTCCCTTTAGAGTTGAATTAATCTTTTGAAGCTGACAACACTATCAAAATTCTTATTTGAGCTTGTTTACTGAGAGTTTTGTTCTGAGACCAATTTCTTAAATGCAAAAGCTCTAAAACCAAACTGACATTTTAGTCAAGACATAAATGACCTATAGCCACCATAGAAAGGCACAAAATACAAAAAATGCATGAAAGATGAGAGAATGAACCAGAGGGTCATTACAATATCCGCTACTAAAAGGACTTTTATCCTTAAAAGTCATTAGCTAGAAATAGCCTGATAGCTCAAACGGATAAGGTACTAGGCCTGCATGCCCCCAAGAAACACTCCTCAAATAACCTCTAAGGCTAACCAATATTTCCAAGGGATTTCTCTAAGGATACCCTTTTTTCTTTCATGACTTAACTTTATTTTTCCAAATAACCATAAACCCATACTCAACAACAAACTAGCCTCAAATAGAATCGAGCATGGATGAAGCACACAAACCCAAACCATAACATACTGATGTCACACTTAAACAAGTAAAACTAAAAAGATACTCACCCAGGCTAAAGGCAAACTAAGGCATAAATCATATAGCCCACTCCAAATCTAAATCTAACTTTTTTTGCCATTATAAACATGATACCCACTTTGAACTACAAAAAATCTATCCATCATCATATGAGTCTTGTCAGCGCAATCACGTCACACTAACCTAAAAAAACTGAAGTTGACCCACCAAAAATTAACATAGACTAGTATAAGAACAAGACCATAAGCTTTACCTGAATACTCAAGTGGTGATGGATAATGAATGCAACCTCTACCAAATCCAATAATTGGTCTGGATGATACTCGAAACCAATAGTTATGAGCCCAAAGAAAAAGCTCTTAAAACTAAATGATTTTTAGAAGAATTCCCTACCAACTGTGGATGAACCCATGCTAAGCCAAACTTAGGTACATTTTTTTGTTGAGTAAACATTCTAAATTTTTGACAAAAATAAAGAATCAAGGCCAAAATATGTAGAAACCAATACTATGTGCCGATGAATCTTATTCTAAGCATTTAATTTATATAACTCTCTAAATTGAAGAAATTTGAGTCAATAAGTAGTGAGTAGGCCTCGTCAACCTATCAATGAAGTCTTAATATAGTCAAATTTTTAATAGTGGTTGAAACCAAGTTACAAAATCCACAACTATAATCTCAATATCGAAGCTGAGCTATTAGATCTAAACTATGCAAACCCATCCCATTGACGCGCAAAAATTTATACTTCTAAATCTATCACAACCTTTGAGCCATCAATTAAAAGAGTCAAAAACCATTGTTGGAGCCAACAAGTCTTTATTGAGGTCAAATACCCAAATTAATCTCATTATAAAAAATCATATACATAGCCTAAACCAATCTCACCCTTAGAAACTAAGCACATATTCATTGATTCCTATAAGAGCTGAAGTTGAAATGTTATCGAAGAGCACAAAAATAAATAAGAAAAACTACTGGTTGAAAATAAATGCAATCAAATCTACATCTACAGAGGAAATAGTACATCAAGGCATAAACAAGTACTCTCTGAGACTATAATGAGTACTAATGGTAGAAAAAACTTGAGCAACTCAGAAAAAATTATAATCTTAGCCTAAATTTGGTCAAACCAATGCCCAAACAATAGAAACAAATACTCACTCCCAAAAGAGATCCACTTTGGTTATTGACAACTGATATAAAAGTACATATCACCAAACCAAAGCATTTCATGAAGTCACACAAGGCCAAAAAAAATACCAAAATAAGAATTTTATAAATTTACTCCTTACACAAACCTTAACTCAACTGAATAGTGAACCATATTTCAGAAAGATTAGAGTACTCAACTTGACATCAATTCCAAGGGCAAGGCTACTACCAGGCAACAAACCAAATAAGTCAAAATAACAAACCTCGAGATTATCAATAGGAGTGAGTTGTTGATACAGATCACCAAAGATAGAATTAACATAAATCCATAGAAGTTCAAGCCAATATTCACCTTCATAAATCACTCAACAACCGATCTTACCTTACTGAAAGAAGGGAAACTAACCAACTAAGGTTCTATGCCAAATGGACAAAGATCACAAGAGAGGGTTACTAATTAGGTAATCCTAGTCTAATTGTCTATCAAATAACTATCAATCACAACTGAAGTAATAACAATAGCAACAAGAGTATAAGGTGCAGGTGTGACAAAAATACAAAACAACCAGTACCACTCTAAGATCACAACAATATCAATATATGAAAAGAAAGGGACTTTAACCCGAATGCTACACCTCAAGGAAATTAAAATATAAATCCACTACTAAAAGAGATTATATATGGGGGGTATTCAAATATACATGAATCCACACAAAGGCGTATAACTATCAATATAGTAATATCAAGGTATGTAACCACCGATGGGTATGAAAACCCTAAAATAATTAAAAATAAAAACTAAAATATAGGAATAAAAAAGCACACTTATAATAATGGTATCACTCAAAGAAGTATGAATCCAAATGCATCCAAACACAGAAAAACCATCCAAATGATCAACTAAAACACAAAGTGTGCTATCGCTACCCGAAGGTGCCACAACTCTAAGAGACTAATCTAAATATGCTAACTGACAAACATTCCTACACTAGAGGAACTCTCTTGACCAATGATTGATTTTTTTGTTGTGGTAACAAACCCTTGAATCTCGAATTTGGCTAGAAACATGATTTGACCCTAGCTGGCTGACCAACTTATGCTTGGAGCACTTTTTAGACCAGTGATAAATCACCTCCACACTTGAAACATGCCATAGAACTCTCTGTTGCACTATACTTGTTGACCCAAAATGGCCGCCATGGCCTAAAGTCCTCGATTGAGTACCCCTTAATTCCTAACCATAACTTTATCTATTGAGACCACGATAATCTATCTGAGAGCCTTCTATAATCTGAGGTACTACCTATGAGGACCTCTACTAGGAGGATCCTGACCTCCAGATGGAATACTACTAATACTTACTATGGGTATGGTCACTTATCACTACCTTTAAATGTCTTAAGACATGCTTTTCCTATAGTTATCCTATGATAAAAAACTTGAAGGAATGTAGACCTAACTTCTATCAAATGCTTCATCGCTCAACAGAGGAGTAAAGTCAATCCACCGATAAATCCATGCACCATCTCATACTCTGTAGGGAATAAAATGGGATTATGCTTGGATCACTTGAGAAACCCAATTTCATACTCTGAAACTGATAAGATCCCTATAAGCATCAAAAAATCCAACTATGGCCTGGGAACCACTGAATGTACCAAATATCACCATTGACTGTGAAGAATCTATGAAAATTCAAAGAATCCCCAACATTCAATCAAGAAAAGATGAGGCATTCACAAACACTGTCAAAGCTTACACTGGACCCAGACCCACTGACTGACACTGAAGATCCTCGATATCAACCATTAATTTTTTGCCTAATGTTAATTCAAAGATTAGGTAACATGCAAAAGTCTCATCCATATCCATCAAAAACCTCATACTATGCATCTGGTAAAGAGTGGAGCCAAAATAAGTACTTAGAGGTTTATATAAGTACGAACACACAACAAGGAATCATGAATAGAATTTCCTAAGAATTTGTAATACCCCGTATTCCCTAGCCTAAATTTAACTCTTAGAACATGATTTATTCCATATAAATTTTTAAAATACTCAATATTTTTAGTTCAGAGCTTACAATTACATAGAAAATTTAGTCAGCTTTCTAATGATATAAAGTTCACCCAAATTCGATTCTCGGGTGAAGAGTTAGAGCCATTTTTGTAAAACAGTGTACCACCTAGAACATCAATGCATCACAGAGGCATACCAAATGGAAATTGTCAAAATCCAGTGCTCCATCGCAATTATGGCACATCGTTCCAAGCAACATTTTTAGAATTGTCCTTTTCCAGTGAAGCTCCATTATTTTACCGCATCGCGCTAAGTCCAAAACTTGAAATCAGCAGGGTAACACGATTCCACCGCGTCGCACCTGGCCCTCAGTTCCCAGTTGTCATTTTCTAGTGACATGACATGATAGCACCACATCACGCCAACATGCTAAATCAGGATTTTTCAGTTAGTTTTAAGTTTTAATTCCATGGGTTTTTATCTCTTTTTCCCTCACCCCAATCAACCCAAAACACAAAATTTAATCCCTAATAACCTAATTACTCATTATTTTATTCAATTTTTCCCCAAAATCAAGAACATTCTCTCAATTAGCAAAATCCTAACCTTCAATAATTAAGGTCAAATATCAAGAACTCACCATCAATTCTCACTAATTTGTCAACCCAGGTATGTTAAGTGTTTATCTATGGGTTCCTTTCACCCATGGAGCCCAAGTACCCAATTTAATTATGAAAGTTATGATATTTTCAAGATTCATGATATTAAATTATGATTTTAAACAATGAGTCTCCAGGAATCTCCATGAATATTGATTTTACACCATGTTTCAATGAAACTATTGTTGTTGTCAAATCCCACATGTTGTATTATTATTATTATTCATCAAATTAAGTCATGATTAGGTGTTATTGATCTTTAAATCATGCTGTCAGTTCAAGTTTAATGCTATTCCCATGATTTGCCTAAGTTACGCATACAAGTGCCTAATGAAATGCCTATAAGAATTAAAATTAGCTAAGAGCTTTCATGATATGTCCTCTAAGCTAGAGATTATTTTACTATTATTAATTTTGAGTCCTGGGGGTTTTGAATACCTGAAAACCATATCTATTTACTTAGTCTCATTTTAGTATATACAGAATAGCTTCAGAATATAATATGAGCATTATCAGATCAGTTAGTTAAACTCAAAATAGTTTATTAATCTAGTATCATTCAGCTGGGAGTAGGATTTAGCACTGAGCGAGTGCAGGGATGATGACTTCCCCATCATATAGGTAGAGTCATTAGCAGCAATCTCTGTACTCTAGAACTATGTATCCAGCGTAGGATATGAGAAGTCACCCATCAGTCAGGCTTGACTATCTCACAGGGGTCACCCATCAGTTTAAGCTTGACACTCTTAGTCCTTAAGGACAATACAACACACCAATTTAGTGGATCTACACAGCCAACATTAGTACTCGGGCACGGTATGAATACCCTTCCAACTGGGGTTATAGGCTTGACCCCAATTAGGTTAGATTGGGGCATATCGGTTAGATAATACCTCCCATAATCTCAAGTTACAATCTTAGTTCAGAAATTAGTTCAGTAACTCAATTTTAGGTTGCTTGACCATAGCATACAGATATTAGATATTCAGTCATCAGGATTTCAATATTTTAGTTTACAGATTACATTCAATTCCTATTATATGCTTGGTCATGCATCCTTAGTATTTATAGCTTTGTTGTATTCTCAGTATCTACAGACTTCATGCACTCTATTCAGTACCTTATATTATTTGTACATATATTCAGACGATTATTTGTTCATGTTCATACGACTATGCATATCTTCTTACCTTATTTAGCATACCAGAACATTCAAAGTACTAATTGCATACCCTTTTCTTGTGCTATGATGTTTCATATCATAGGTTCGAACATCCAGTTCTCGGATCATGCTTAGACTTCTTAGGTTTTTAGCAGTAGTATTGGTGAGTCCTCATATTTCAAGGACAAATTATTTTATTTCATGCTTTCAGTTTAGTAGTTAGTTGGTGTTAGTTGGGTCCTATCCTATCAACTGATATTCAATCAGTTTAGAGGCTTTTAGATACTTCAGTTAGTTATTTAGTATTCAAACTTCAGTTGATATTGTCAAATTATTTTATCAGTTTGGCATTTATAGATTTTATGAGTTTTCATTACTTAAAACCTTATGGCTTAATAGTTGTTCTTCTGTATTATCATTATATTATTCAGTACTCACATCAGGTACCAGCTCATGGGTTAGCTTGTGGTCCCTCGGAACTGTAAGCACAGTATGACGCCTAGGGTGTACTCTTGGGGGTGTTACAAACTTGGTATCAAATCATAAGATTTTAAAGTGTCCTAGGAAGTCTAAAAGTCATATCAATTAGATTCTTATGCATGGGTGTGTAGTGCACCACACTTATGGACAAAAGGCTATAAGATATTTTAAGAAAAGAATTCCCTTCTTCTAGTTGTCATGTTGTGCAGCTGAGCATGATGCTCATGTTAAACTCTCTATCTAATTTATTTTTTCCTTCTATTTACAGAATTTTTCTCCCAAAAAGACTAATAAAAGAAGGGCCAAAAATCAGTCAGCACCTTAGCCCATTCAGGCAGATCTCTTGGACGAGCATATCTCTCATGCAGAATTCAGAGCTATGTTCACCACTTTAGCCAATTCCATAGTAGCTCAGAATAAACATCTAGCCACTGTTCAGGCCAACCTAGTGTCCAATACTACTACAACCAAGATTCGTGACTTTACCTAAATGAACCATTCTTCTTTCATGGGATCCAAGTCTGAAGAGAATCTACAAGAATTCTTAGATATCGTTCAGAAGGTAATGGATATTATGGGGGTGACGTCTATTAAGAGTGCTAAGTTGGCTATATATTAGTTTTAGGATATAGACCATACAAGTTTTAAGTAGTAAAAGGTAGATAGGGGTGCAAATATAGGGCCGATGAAATAGGAAGACTTTGCTACAGCCTTCTTAGATAGATTCTTCCTATTGGAGTTGAGGGAGGCCAAGGTGTTAGAATTTATTAACTTGAGGTAGGGCAGTATGAGCGTGAAGAAATATTCTCTCAATTTTACTCAGTTAGCCAGATATGCTCCCCATGTAGTATCTGACAGCAGATCTAAAATAAGCAAGTTTATGTCTGGTGTATCTGATAGTGTAGTTAAGGAGTGTAGGACCACAATACTGATTAGGGAGATAGACTTATCTAGATTGATGGTCCATGCTCAATAGATTGAGGAGTAGAAGACCAAAGCGGGAGGGAGAATAAGAGTGCTAGAATAAGTAGTTTTAATTTTAGCAAACTAAGGTCAGAAGGTGGTAACCACCCTCAGTTTCATCAGAGATTTTCAGCGCAATTTTTGACTTTGGCAGATGGTTCAGATGGGTTTTTTGTGTACTATGATGCTTCCAGAGTTGGGTTGGGTTGTGTTTTGATGCAAAGAGGTAAGGTCATAGCCTATGCCCCTAGACAACTTAAGCCCCATGAAAAGAATTACCCCACCTATGATCTTGAATTGGTAGCTATAGTGTTCGCCTTAAACATTTGGAGGCACTATTTGTATGGGGTGCATGTTGATGTCTTCACAGGCCATAAAAGTTTGCAGTATGTCTTTTCTCAGAAAGATTTGAATTTACGTCAGAGAAGGTGGTTGGAATTATTGAAAGATTATGACATGAGTATTCTGTATCACCCGAGAAAGGCCAATGTAGTGGCAGATGCTCTCAGTAGATTGTCTATGGTTAGTGTTGCTCATGTTGAGAATGGTAAGAAAAAGTTAGTTCAAGTGGTTTATCATCTTACCCGACTAAGAATTCGCTTAGTTGATTCAGCAGAGGGTAGTGTGTGGGTGCAGAGTAGTTTAGAATCTCCTCTAGTTTCTGAGGTAAAGGAAACACAGGATAGAGATCCCAATCTAGTGAAGATGAAAGAGTCAGTCAGAGATCATAAGGTAGAAGTTTTCTCCCAAGGAAGAGATGGTGCGCTGCATTGTCAGGGTTGGCTATATGTGCTAGGTGTAGATGACTTAATACAATGAATTCTTGTAGAAGCGCATAGTGCGCGTTACTCTATTCATCCAGGGATTACTAAGAGATACCACAATCTATGGGAGATCTATTGGTGAAGTGGGATGAAGAGAGATATCGTAGAGTTTGTAGCTAAGTAATCCATGTGTCAGCAGGTTAAGATTGAGCACCAGAAGTCTAGTGGTTCCATGCAGAAGTTTAGTATTCCCACATGGAAATGAGAAGAAGTGAACATAGACTTCATGATGGGATTAGCTCGTACTCATCATCAACATGGTTTGATTTGGATTATCGTTGACAAGATGACCAAATCAACTCATTTCTTGCCAGTTCATACCTTCTATTTGATCAAGGACTATGCCAAAATCTACCTCAGAGAGTTGGTTAGGTTGAATGGTGTTTCCTTATCTGTTATCTCAGATAGAGGTACTCAGTTTACCTCTTACTTCTAAAAGGCATTCTAAAAGGGTCTCGGTACCCAAGTTCACCTCAATACAACCTTCCACCCTCAGATAGAAAGTCAAGCAGAAAGGACCATTCAAACTCTAGAGGACATGTTAAGAGACTACGTTGTTGATTTTAAAGTTAGTTGGGATGACCACTTTTCTTTGATTGAATTTGTGTACAATAACAGTTATCATTCTAGTATTTGGATAGCTCGGTTTGAGGCTCTATAAGGGAGGAGATGTAAGTTTCTAATTGGTTGGTTTGAAGTAGGTGAGACTATAGTTGTAGGCCTAACTTAGTGTTTAATGCTTTAAAGAAAGTCCAGTTGATCATTGAAAGGCTAAGGGCAGCCCAAAGTAGACAGAAATCGTATGCAAATGTGAGGAAAAAAGATCTCGAGTTTGAAGTCGCTGATTTAGTGTACTTATAAATCTTTCCCATGAAGGGAGTGAAGACGTTCGGTAAGAAATGGAAACTCAGTCCCTGATATATCAGTCCTTACAGAATTCTCAGTCGTTTTGGAAAGGTAACTTACGAGCTTAGTTGCCTTCCAAGCTAGCTTCCGTACAATCTGTGTTCCATGTCTTGTTGTTGAAGAAGAGTATTGGTGACCCAGCTATAGTTGTTCCCTTAGAAAGTGTAGATGTTCAGAACAGTCTTTCCTCTGAGAAAGTTCCAGTCGAACTTCTTGATCATCACGTTCGTAGACTAAGGAACAAAAAAGTTCCACTAGTCAAAGTTCTTTGGCGGAATTAGTCCATTGAGGGAGCTACTTGGGAAGCAGAAGAAAATATGCGAACCAAGTATCCTCACCCCTTCTCCACAAACTCAGATTCAACTTGAGGTATCAGCCTTCTTTAGATTTACTCTGTTCCATGTTCAGTTACAGTTACAAACTTTAGTTATCATTACATATCATTCCCATGTCAGTCATGCATTCATGAATCAGCTTAACCATGTATTCATGCATCAGATATGCATGTTCAGTATGTAAACTCAGTCTATCAGTGTTCCTTATCTTAATCAGTCTCATTCGAGGATGAATATTCCCAAGAGGGAGATATTGTAATACCTCGTATTTCCATAGCCTAAATTTAAATCTTACCACATGAGTTATTCCATATAAATTTTTAAAATAATTAGTATGTTTTAGTTTAGAGCTTACCATTGTGTAGAAAATTCAGTCAGCTTTCCAACAATATAAAGTTTGCCCAAATCCAACACTCAGATAAAGAGTTAGAGCCATTTTTGTAAGACAGTATACCACCAGGAACATCAACGCGTCGCGGAGGCACGCCAAATGGCAATTGTCAAAATCCATTACTCCATTGTGATTATGGCACATCACGCCAAGCAAAATTTTCAGAATTGTTCTTTTTCAGTAAAGCTCTGCGATTTCACCGCATCGCGTTGAGTCTAAAACTTGAAATCAATAGGGAAACGCAATTCTATCGTGTCGCGACAAGCCCTCAGTTCCCAATTTTCATTTTCAAGTGACATGGCATGATAGCGCTGCATCGCGCCAACATGCCAAATTGGGATTTTTTAGTCAATTTTGTGTTTTAAGTCCAAGGGCTTTTAAGTCCTTTTTCCTCACCCCAGTCTGCCTAAAACACAAAATTTAGTCCCTAATAACCTAATTAGTCATTATTTTATTTAATATTTCTCCAAAATCAAGAACATTCTCTCAATTAGCAAAACCCTAACCTTTAAGAATCAAGGTCAAATCTTAAGAACTCACCATCAATTCTCACGAATTCATCAACCTAGGCATGTTAAGTGTTCATCCATGGGTTCCTTTCACCCATAGAGTCCAAGTACCCAATTTAATTACTAAAGTTATGATCTTTTCAAGATTCATGATATTAAATTATGATTTTAAACTATAAGTCTCCATGAACCTCCATAAATATTAATTTTACACCATGTTTCAATGAAACTATTGTTGTTGTCAAATCCCTCATGTTGTATTATTATTATTCATCGAATTAAGTCATGATCAGGTGTTATTGATCTTTGAAATCACACTGTCACTTAAAGTTTAATACTATTCCCATGATTTGCCTAAGTTATGCATATAAGTGTTTGATGAAATGCCTACAAGAACTAATATTAGCTAAGAGCTTTCATGCTGTGTCTTCTAAGCTTGATAATATTTTACTATTATTACTTTTGAGTCCTGGAGGTTTTCCAAAAACCATAGCTGTTTACTTAGTTTTATTTTCAATATATAAAGAATAACTTCAGAATATAATATTAGCATTATCAGATCAGTCGGTTAAACTCAGAACAGTTTAGTAATCTAGTGTGATTCAGTTAGGAGTAAGATTTAGCACCAAGCGAGTGCAGGGATAACGGCTTCCCCGTCTGATAGACGAGTTATTAGTAGTAGTCCCTATACTCTAGAACTACGTAGCCAACATAGGTTATAAGAAGTCACCCATCAGTTAGGCTTGACTATCTCACAGGGGTCACCCATCTATTTAGGCTTGACACCCTCAGTCCTTTGGGACAATACAGTACACTAGTTTAGTTGATCCATATAGACAAAGTTAGTACCCGTGGCATGATATTAATACCCTTCTAACTAGGGTTATAGGTTGGACCCCAATTAGCCCAGATTGGGGCATGTAGGTTAGATGATACCTCCCATAGTCTCAAGTTACAGTCTTAGTTCAGAAATCAGTTCAGTAACTCAGTTTTACGTTGCTCTACCATAGTATATATATATCAGACATTTAGTCACTAGGATTTTAGTATTTTAGTTTATAGACTACATTCAGTTCATGTTATATGCTTGGTCATGCATCCTCAGTATTTACAGATTTGTTGTATTCTTGGTATCTACAAACTTTATACACTCTATTCAGTACCTTATGTTATTCGTATATATATTTAGATGATTATTTGTTCATGGTCATTAAACTATGCATATCTTTCTACCTCATTTATCATACCAGTACATTCAAAGTATTGATCGCATTCCCTTTTTTTGCACTATGATGATTCATATCATAGGTTCAGACGTCTAGTTCTCGGATCATTTTTAGACTTCTCAGGCTTTCAGCAGTAGAAGTGGTGAGTCTTCATATTTTGAGGACAAATTATTTTATTTCATGCTTTCAGTTTAGTAGTCAGTTGGAGTTAGTTGGGGTCTGTCCCGTCAACTCATATTCAGTCAGTTTAGAGGTAGCTATTGACAGATCTAAGTTGAGTAAGTTTATGTCTAGTATATCTGACAGTGTGGTCAAGGAGTGTAGCACTGCAATGCTAATTAAAGATATGGAGTTAGCTAGGTTAATGGTCTATGCTCAACAGATAGAGAAGTAGAAGACTAAGGAAAAAGAGAGGGAAAGCAAGAAAGATAGAACAAGTAGCTTCAACTTCACTCAACCTAAGTCAGAAGGTGATAACCATTCTCAATTTTGCCTAAAATCTTTAGTTTTGGCTCCATCCTCAGCCAGTGTTCTGGCGCCTAAGTTCAGAAATGGTAATAAGGATAGGGAACCAGGCTCTGAATCTCAGAGTTGTGTTAGCAGTGCAGGAATAAATCCTCTTGGTCAGAAGTGTCACGAAACCATCTAGGTATCTGTAGGGCTGGCAGTGATGTATGTTTCAGATGTGGCAAGCCAAGCCATAGGATCTGAGAGTGTCCTCAGGTGGGTTCACAGAGTTAGTATAATCACCCCCAACTCAGTCTGATCACCCGTCTCAGCAGGGTGCCGCTTCTAGTGGCACTAATGGGCAATGCCTAAACAGGCTCTGTGCACTTCAATCTCTACATGATCAGGAAATTTCTCCTAATGTGGTCACTGGTATGTCACAATTTCACCATTTATATGTTTATGCTTTGCTAGATCCAGGAGCTTCTTTATCCTTTGCAACTTCTTATATAGTTGTTGACTTTGGAGTCAGTCCCAAAATCCTAGTAGAGCCTTTCTCAGTTTCTACCCCAGTAGGTAAGTCTATCATAGCCCAGCGGGTATACAGTAACTGTCCGATTATAGTGTCTCAGAAAGTTACTTTAGCAGACTTAGTAGAGTTAGAGATGAAAGATTTTGACATCATTCTCAACATGGATTAGCTCCATTCATGCTATATTTTAGTTTATTATAGAAAGAGAGTAGTCTATTTTCAGTTCTCGAAAGAACCTATCCTAGAATAAAGGGGTAGTACTTCAGTACTTAGGCATCAGATTGTTTCATACCTTAGAGTGAGAAAAATGATATCCAACGGGTGTGTCTATCATCTTATTCGAGTTAAAGACTTTAGTTTAGAGACCCCTAATCTTGATTTAGTTCCAGTAGCAAGTGAATTCAAGATGTGTTTCTCGAAGATCTTCCTGGGGTTCTTCCTGAAAGGGAAATTAACTTTAGAATAGACCTTCTTTCTGATACGTAGACCATCTAAAATAGTATTGCAGACCCTAAGAGCCCATTAGTTATTTGCCAAATTCAATAAATGCAAATTTTGGATAAAGTCAATATCTTTTCTTGGTCATATAGTTTTCAGTAATGGCATTATAGTTGATCCTCAAAAGACCAAAGCAGTGAGAAACTAGCCCAAACCCATCTCTTTATTAGATAACAAGAGTTTTTTAGGTTTGGCTGACTATTATCGATGGTTTATTGAAGGATTTTCATCTATTGCATCCCCATGTCCATATTGACTCAAAAGAAAGTCAAATTCTAGTGGTCAAATTCTTGTAACAAGAGTTTTCAGGAGTTAAAGACTCGACTCACTACAACCCAGTTTTGACTTTGCTCGATGGTTCAGATGGGTTTGTTGTTTATTTTGATGCTTTCGGAGTTGGTTTGGGGTGTGTATTGATGTAGAAGGGTAAGGTTGTGGCCTATACGTCTAGACAACTTAAGTCTCATGAAAAAAATTACCCCACCCATGATCTTGATTTAGTAGTTGTTGTGTTTGCCTTAAAAATTTGGAGAAACTATTTGTATGGGGTGCATATTGATGTGTTCACAGACCATAAAATCCTGTAGTATGTATTTTCTCATAATGACTTGAACCTATATCAAAGAAGGTGGCTAGAGTTGTTGAAAGACTATGACATGAATATTCTGTATCACCTAGGTAAGGCCTATATAGTGGATGATACCCTCAGTAGGTTTTCTATGGGTAGTCTATTGGTGGAGTGAGATAAAGAGAGATATTGCAGAGTTTGTGGCTAAGTTCTCTACATGTCAACATGTTAAGATTGAGCATCAAAAGACTAGTAGTTCCATGCAGGAGTTCAGTATTCCCATATGGAAGTTGGAAGAAGTAAACATGGACTTCATGATGGGTTTGCCTCATACTCATCGTCAGCATGATTCGATTTGGGTCATTATAGACAGGATGACTAAATCAGCCCATTTTTTGCCAGTTCATACCTCTTACTCCACCGAGGATTATGCTACGCTCTATGTTAGAGAGTTGGTCAGATTGCACTCCATCATTTCTGATAGTGGTATGCAGTTCACCTCTCACTTTTAGAAAGCCTTCCAAAAGGGTCTTGGTATTTATGGTCAATCAAAAAGTACTATTCAAACTCTAGAAGATATGTTGAGAGCATGTGTTATTAACTTTAAGGGTAGTTGGGATAACCACTTACCTTTGATTGAGTTCGCGTATAATAACAACTATCATTCTAGTATTCAGATGGCTCCATTTGAGGCACTTTATGGGAGAAGATATAGATCTCTTATTGGTTGGTTTGAAGTAAGTGACGCCGCAGTAGTAGGGCCTGACTTGGTGTTTGATGCCTTCGAGAAATTTTAGTTAATCAGAGTGAGTCTTAAGACATCTCAGAGCCGACAAAAATCATATGCAGATATGAGAAGAAAAGATATCGATTTTGATATTGGCGACTTTGTGTATTTAAAAATCTCTCCCATAAAGGTAGTGAAGAGATTTGGTAAGAAAGGAAAGCTTAGTCCCTGATATGTTGGTTCTTCTAGGATTCTCAATCATTTTGGTAAGCTAGCTTATGAGCTTGAGTTGCTTGCAGACTTAGCATCAGGGCACCCAGTGTTTCATGTCCCCTAACTAAAGAAGTGCATTGGTGACCCAGTAGTTGTAGTCCCTATAGAGAGTGTAGATATTTAGAATAGTCTCTCTTATGAGGAAGTCCCAGTCAAAATCCTTGATCATCAGTTTCACAAAATAAGGAACAAAGAAGTTTTCTTAGTCAAAGTTCTTTTACAGAATTAGTCTATTGATGGAGCTACTTGGGAAGCAGAAGTAGACATGCGAAACCAAGTATCCTCACCTCTTCTCTGCAAACTCAGACTCAGCCTAAGGTAACAATATTCCTTATATTTACTCTAGTCCATGTTCAGTTGCAGCTGCATAGCATTCTCATATCATCCATGCATTCATGAAACAGTTCAGTCATGTGTCATTTCTTCAGAATTCAGTCATGCTTCAGTTATGCATGTCAGTGTAAGTACAGTTTCTTAGTTACTCTCAGTTCAATCAGTCTCATTCGAGGAAGAATGTTCCTAAGAGGGAGATATTGTAAGGCCCCATAAAATCCTAGTCGTTTCAGTCCTTTATAGCATGCCAAAAGAGGTCCTATACTTAGAAAAAATTCAGCTAAGTGTTAAGGCTTAGAAGCATTTTTAGCCTTCGAAATTGGATGATCTTATTTTTTATTTTTCCCACCTTAGAATGTCGATTTTCAAGTTGATTCATGATCAAAGATGTCAATAGGTCATATTAGATAAGTTTTGGAATTTTCAAAATTCATTTGGGTCATGTTTAGATGGGCAAAATAGCAATCCAACGCGATCTTGATGCGTCGCATTGACTATCGTATTACACCCATCAACGCAAAGCATCGGTGATCGCATCGATCCCATCAATGCGATGCATCACCAATCGCATCACTGGGCAGTTTTTGTGCGTTAAATTCCGAGTTTCTAAGGGAATTAAGGTCCTTTTCCCCTTACCCAATTCAGGTAAAACACGAGATTTAACTCTCAAAAAGGTAAATTTCTTTCTTTATTCTCAAAATCCTCTCAAGAACAAGCCCTAGTTTCATCAAGCTCAAGAATTAAGCCTTAAGAACTCCCCACAATCTTCACAAAATTAATAATCAAGGTATGTTAGGTGTTCATCCTTGGGTTTTCTTCCACACTTGGAGTTCAAGAACTTTTTTCAAAAACTACAAGTTTAATGATTCATTATTTACATGTGCAATTTGGGTTGTGTTCATCTTTGTGTTGTTGTATGGGTTTTAATAGAAGATTTAATTACAAGTTTCATGAACATAAGATGGTATGTATGTTGATTAATGTAATTCCCATGTTACAATCCTTGAATTTGCAAGTTTCATATTGTAGTATGATGCCCTATATATTATTTTTCATGTGTCACAATCATGCTCCCCAAGTGTTTGATAGAATGTCCAGGTGAATTGAATAGTATATTCATGACATGTTATCATATGTTCCCATTCATGTATAAGTTCATGACTTCCAATTGTTCATATTTGACCTAGAACCCAAATAAAGGGAAAGGGAATTGTACTTGTAAAGTTAGAGAGTTCTTGGGACTTAGTAGGTAGAAGGGATCCACTGATGAAATCCCACATACCTGAGAGTGAAAACCTTGGAGGAATTATTTAGAGTTGAGCTTGAACTTAAATAACCCTAGTTGAAACACCTTGGCTTTAGACCCTTAGAAAAATCTCAGGAATTGCACATTCTGACCAAGATATGGTTTAGGTGTGTCAGTCGTACACTAGTGTACAAGTCGTATCCATATACCCTCCTCCTCTAGTATGTTGAAAGCATAGGAGGGTAGCATATTGTCCACAATATGACTTGTACTCTCCTGGTCATATCTTAGTGTATGAGTAATACACAATTTAGTCGTATGGAGGGTTATCTTGGTCTAGAGTGGACTATTTTTGGTATGAGTCAAGGGTACAGTTTAGGGTACAAGTAGTACCCTTTGAATATAAGTTTATGGTGTATGGTCATACCTTGAGTAGTGTATGAGTCCTAGGTGAAGACTAGGGTACAATTTAGGGTACTACTCGTACCCTAGGGTACAATTGACTTAAGTGAGTCATACCCTAACTCGGGATCATTTTCCAGCTTATAAGTTAAGGGCCCTCTGGTCATTTCCCACCCTAAAATCCTAAATACCCCTCACTATATATTGCATTGTGGCCTCCTAAACATTTATTTTGGTGGATTAAATACTCCAAATACCCTCTCAAATACATTTTTGAAGAATTGGAGGCTAGGATTCCAAGGGTGTTCATCTAGAACCAAAGTGAAGTCAAGTTTCTTGGTGGATCATCTTTTTTAAGGCATGTGCCTCTCTCCTTTATTAAATAACTCAAAAACCATGAATTTTACAAATGGATTAATAATTGTAAATGGTGATTTTGAAATTAAATTATATGGGTTTTGTTGCCTAATGATGAATAATGTTGGTTCTTTCTTAGACTTGTGTTTATATATGTCATTGGTGATGATTTTCATGTATGGGTGTTTATTGTTTGTGGTTTAACAAAAGGGTCTTGATTAACCCTAATATTGATGAATTCTACCATAAATTTAGTCTTGATAAAGGTTTGCACAAAAGGTGTTTATGAAAATGTCTAGTCAAATGTTGATGACGTTTTGAACTAGGGAAATAGACCAATGGATATGAATAATTGATAAATGGTATTGTAAATATATTTTTAGCCATTAATGTGTTAATTTATGACCTTGTTGGTTGATGGACTAAAAAGGGTTAAAGTCCCTAAATATGAATTTGAATTGTGTTTGAACTAAAGTGTGGTATAAGTTTGCTAATGAGGAATGAATAGGTTGTAACGTTCTAGATGACCATAAATGGAATTGAGTCATGAAATTGTCAAGGCATTAGCCTATCTGAGTGATTGATTGATAAATGCCCCATGAGATCTTGTGATCATATATGATGTTTAATTTGTTAAATGGGTTAGAGTCCATAAGTGTTGAATAGAATGTGTGTTGATGTAGGTACAAAGGGTTAAAGTCCGAATGTCAACTAATGATAGTCACGACAGCTTGTGGTTAAAGTCCTTTGCCTAATGAATATACAAGAGGTTAGAGTCCCTTGCTTAAATACGTCAGCTTGGGGTTAGAGTCCCCTATCTAATATGGCTTGAGGTTAGAGTCCCTTGACCAATGAAATGGCTTGAGGTTAGAGTCCCTTGACCAATGAAATGGCTTGAGGTTAGAGTCCCTTTCCCAATTAAATGTCTTATGATTAAAGTTCCTTGTTTAATGAATGTGTTCATGTGGTTAAAGTCCCTTGCTTAATGAATATGTGTATGTGGTTAAAGTCCCTTGATTAATGAATGTGTGCATGTGGTTAAAGTTCCTTTACTAATTAATGTGTGCGTGTGGTTAAAGTCCCTCGCCGAATAAGAAACAGTTGAATCTATAAGTGAGGAAAGTCGGAGTCCTCCACTTCATGTCTTATAATTAAATGCCTTATGAATGTTATTTAGCCTTGTTCCTTTGATTAGCATGTTCTATAGCTATATTTATGCTTATGTATATAAATATGGTTGAATATGATGTTATAACTTGATATTGAATGATGATGATATTTTATCTTTATCCTTGAGTTACATACTAGTGCTCCAACCGCTAACAATCTCCGGATGCTAGGGATCGAAGCATCTTCTTCTCTTCCTTCGTAGTGACAGGTGTTCTAGTGGATCATGTGGTTGACATAGAAGTAGTAAGCTTCAATACTTTCAAAGTCATTCATTTCATAGTCCTTATCTTATGTCATAGACTTGTCTTGGATTTGGTTTTGCCTATTGTCGGGGGCATGTCCTGACGTATATATATATTGACTTTAGATTTGTGCAGAAGCATTGTGGATGACTGTGGACTTAGGTACGTTGGTAGTATGTCGATATGAATGAAATGTTTATAAATTGTCTAAGTCCTGATTATTAGATATGTTTCCGCTATCTTGATTATATAGTCAAAGTTCATCCGATACTTGTGGTTTGGTGTGATGGTTAGGTTGGGTTAACAAAGAGATATATGATCTAAGTTGGGCTTAAGATACCCATACGACAAGGCCCGATTTTGGGTCGTGTCACTAGTTGCCTCTTAGGAGAAGGGAAGAACTGCCCCTTGTAACTACTCTAGGTGGAAATTAATTAATTCATGGATTTGGGGAGTTTAGGCCTTTTATACCACCCTTTAAGAAGAAAAAAACGATGTGGGTTTGGATTTTAAAAGAGTGGGAAAGGACTTTAAAGTCCTTAAAAATCATGTAGATATTTTTGTTCTAGTCATTGCGACTAACCCTACGACTCATCACGACTGGTTACGAGTCATTGTCTTAGTCTTTTAAGATCCTAAGACCTAGGTCCTTTCTTCTATGACTATGACTTCCCTCCTAATGACTTGTTACAACTGAATAGGATTCGTTAGATGGATTCGTAGTCTAAGACTTGATTTTTGAATCTTTTATTAGTTAGGTTACGGGTCAACACAATGACTCATAATGTCTGATTATGAGTCGTGTGCTGGACTCACTACCACTGTACTAGGTTCTTGTCTATACACAGTCGTGACTAAAAGTCCTCTCTAATGATTCTTAGTCACTGATTACGAGTCATAGGGTAGACACATCGTCACTGGGGTAAGCTGGGGGATCCCTACTATTTTATGATGACTACTCCTAATGACTCGTTACGTCTGGTGATTGGTTGTTAGGTGAGTCATATTCACTGGAAGTAGACTGATACTAGAGGAAAATTTGCATAGATTTTTTCCACGATATCTGATTAAGGTGAGGCTTGTAGTATTGGAAAGAAAACTCAATGGCCTATCTTTTGATGGATCTAGAGATTGGAATCTTAGGGTAGTACAATATCTCCCCCTTGGGATCATTCGTCCCCAAATAAAACTGAATAAGATAAAGCATGAGGGAAAATATCGAGGTTTTGCACTAAACATTTAAGAGTTGAAACACGAGTAAATACCTAAATCTGAGACATGATACATGGACTGAAATGAACACATGACTGCATGCTATGAGATGGGGATTTTTGTTGGATAGACTGGGATAGAAATAAAAGAATTAATTAATTAAGGAAACTATTACCTCAAGATAGAACTGGGTTTGAAAATAAAATATAGGGGTACTTGGCCCGCATATCGGCTTCTTCTTCCAAAGTAGCTCCCTCAACTGACTGATTTCTCCATAGAACATTTACTAAGGAAACTTCTTTATTTCTCAATGTACGAATATGATGATTGAGGATCTCAACTGGAACTTTTATCTTTTATGCCCATAATTTCTAATGAAACTACTAAAGTTGTATTACCAATGCATTTCTTTAGCATAGAGACATGAAACACTTGACGCAATGATGTCAACTCTATAGGTAACTCTAATTCATAGGCTACCTTCCCAAAGGTCCAAAATCATATATGGGACAACATAGCAGGGACTGATCTTCCCTTTCTTCCCAAACCTTTTCACCCCTTTCATAGGAAAAATTTTCAAATATACCAAGTCACCAATATGAAATTCAAGCTCCTTCTCTTCACATCTGCATTGGATTTATATCGACTCTGGGCTGTCTTCAACATCTCTCTAATAAATTGAATATTTTCCATCTTTTCATGCACTAAATATGGCCTTATAAAAGTAGCTTCACCAACCTTAAACCAACCAATAGAATATCTACACCTCCTACCATAGAGAGCCTTAAATAGAGCCATCTAAATACTGGAGTGATAGTTATTATTGTAGGTAAACTCAATAAAATGCAAGTGATCATCCCAACTACCCTTAAATTCAATAACATAAGCCCTCAACATGTCCTCTAACATCTAAATGGTCTTATCTTCCTTACCATCTGTCAGGGGGTGAAAAGCCGTACTAAGATGATCTTGGGTACAAAGACCTTTTTGAAAAGCCTTCCAAAACTAAGAGGTAAACTGGGCTCCTCTATCTGAAATAATGGTCAATGAGGCTTCATGTAACTTCAGCCAATCCCTGAAACTGGGTACCTCACCTGAATTTGATGTATTGACTGGCAAGAAATGGGCCAACTTAGTCATTCTATCCACAGTAACCCAAATAAAATCATGTCGATGACGTGTATAAGGGAACCTTATAACAAAGTCCATATTCACCACTTTCTACTTAGAAGTGGGGATGCTGAACTCCTAAAGTGTACCACTAGGTATTTGTTGATCAACCTTAACTTGCTGTCAATTTGGACACTTAGCCACAAATTCCATTAGATCTTTCTTCATACCTTTCCACCAATAGACTTCCCGCAAATCATGGTACATTTTATTGGCTCCTGGGTGAATAGAATATTTCAAACCATGTGTCTATTTTAATATTTATTACCTTACATCATCCATTTTCGGAACTCATAACCTTCTCTGACAATGAAGTACACCATCTCCCTCTTGGGAGAAAATGTCAACCTTTAAATCCCAAACTACTTCTCTTAGCTTAACCAAAATAGGATCTCTGTCTTGTTTTTCCTTCACATAAAAAACCAAAGCAAACTCTAAGCCATTCTAAACCCAAATACTCCCTTTGGATGAATCAATCAACTGAAATCGCAATCTAGTAAGATGATACCTCTTAAACCAACTCATTATTATTCTTCACGTGAGCAACACTCCAGAAAGACAGTCTAATAAGGGCATCGGCCAAAATATCAGCCTTACCAGGTGATACAACATACACATATCATAGTCTTTCAATAGTTCCAGCCACATTGTCTTATAAATATTGAAACACCTTGGGTTTTGAGCCTTCTATAGATCATAAAACTCACCATACTAGCCGTACGGTATGATTACAAATCTAGGGATCCTATTTGTATGTAGGTCAGTGTAATGTTTACAAAGTTCTCTTCTTAATATGAGAAGACTCCATACGCATTATGTGTACATGATCTGAGAGGAAGGGTCCAACTATATATTGTCTAGTGTCTAACCTGGATATTTCTACTTAGGGTATAACTAGAAGGGTACTAGTTGGATGGTTAGGGTATGAATTAGGCTAGGGATTCATATATTGGACAGAATATGATTTCCAACTTTCTGATCAAGGTATGAGTGGAAGGTACCACTCATATGATGTGGCTACGAGTAAGGGGTCCAAACCATACCCACCTGTGGAAATTTTTATAGTTTAAATTGGGGTTACTATGGACATTTCCCCCTAATAAATCCTTTTGACCCCACGATATAAAAAACCTTTGGAGGTTTCATTAACCTATTATTCTTATTTAAAAAAACACTCTTTAAATACTCTCAAACTCTTGGTTCAAAAAAGGCAAGGGTTTTCTTCAAAGCAATCAATTAAGGCTCTAAAGTGGTGGTTTCTCTTCATCTTTCTCATTGCCTAAGTCATGTTAATCATCTCTCATTGTTAGTTCAACTAAAGGCGTGTTTTAATGAATGATTTTCATGGTATTGCTGCGGCATTATTTAGGGTTTTGAGATATAAGTTGGGGATTTTGATTGTTTATGGTTTGATAATGCTTTCCCATGTTTTACTTATGATTTTCATGTTATATTTATGATTTTGAACATGTAATTGCACGGAGATGGTCAATTGATACATGGTTTTGGTTTTGGAAACTATATTCCCTCAACATGTTTGTTAAAATGCCTATAGGAATGGTTTTGTCACATAGTTTGACTATTATTGAAAACTTTGCATTACATAATATGGTAATGGAATCTAATTTTTTCGTTGGTTTTAAATGGTTTGGAAAGTACTTGATGGCCATAGTTTTGGTTTAATTGGAAATCTCGTAGGGTAAATGAAAATCCCCTAAGTGTTGGCTAATGACATTGCTTGCAAGATATAGTCAGTATAAGATACCACTTCATAATTCCTTGGTAAATAACTTCTGGAATTGGTGGTTTGGTTATGCACTAATGTTTTTAATTGGGCGATAATGGCGAGTTGTGATAGCTATCCGTAAAGTAGTGAGTTTGATGGACGAACACTAGAAACTCATGTTTGCTGATATGAGGGTTGGTCATGGTAACTATATACTTACGGGGTACACAGAAATCTTCTAAGTTTATAATTTTATATATGTATCATGGATGTCGAAGGGAATACGGGAATCCCCAACCCCTATGATATCTTTGGTTCATGCGGTTACACGCATTAGGGCCTGTTCAAGGGGTAACACTGGACCCATATAGCCCATTGGTGGATTATGATGGTAAAGCTACACAAACCCAGGTAAAAGTTTTAAATCATCCTAAACCAAGTCCCTTTCTCGACATGGTATATATATGTATGTATGTGAGTGTATATGGTTATTTAATTAGGTTTTAAATAATGGCATTATATTATCCGTATCTTGATACATACTATCATTCACCCGCTAACATCTTCCAATGTTGTATCCCCATGCAATGCAGGAATCATCCATACTACTGCTCCTGCTGAGTGACTTAGATTCGAGGACAACATTCATGTTAGACTGAAGTGGTGAGCTTCCATACTCTGGAAGACTCAATTTTATGCTATGGAATTCTTTTTATACTTTTTGTTATTTCATGGACTTTGGTTTTGGCAATGTTGGGGTCATGTCCCGATCGTATGTTCTTGAATTTTAGTTAGAGTATTTGCGTGACTACTATAGGCATGGGCGGGGTCAGTATTGGTGTCAACCTTAGAATTGGTATTAGTATTAGGGTTGATACGGGTTGGATGTTTGGATGGATATTTGATTGGTTATGGTTATGAACTTTTTTATATTTTTTTCTAATAATTGTTGTTATAACTTGATATGTGCTCGAAAATCATCCGACATAGAGTGTAGGGTAGTTATGGTTGGGTTTTGGGGAAGGTCTCCGATCTGGGTCAAACTTCAGATGCCCGACATTACTAGGCCATGGTTTGGGTCATGTCAAATATTTATGTCCTTCTAAGTGAACACGTACTGTAAAATCTCATGGTTGGTGAACACATCAAAATAGACCCCATAAGGCAGTGTCTATAAATATTTAAGGCAAACACAACTGTTGCCAACTCAAGATCATGAGTCAGGTAGTTCTTTTCATGGGGTTTGATCTGTCTAGAGGCATATGCTATAATCTTATCCTGCTTCATCATCACACAACCAAGATCAACTCGAGAAGTATTGCAATACACTACAAAACTATTTGAACCCTCAGGTAGGGTTAAAACTAAAGCAGAGGTGAGTCAAGTCTTCGACTCCTGAAAACTCTTATTGCAAGAATCAGACCACTGAAATTTGACTTTATTTTAAGTCATTCTATACATGGGAGAAGCAACAAAATAGAATCCCTCAACAAATCATCTGTAGTAACTGATTAAACCCAATAAACTCCTAATATCTAATAAAGAGATGGGTCTGGGATAGTTCTTTACTGCTTTGGACTTTTGAGGTTCAACTTGAATACCATCACTAGAAATAATGTGACCAAGGAAATCTACTGATTTCAACCAGATTTCACACTTGCTGAACCTAGCAAATAATTGGTGATCTTTAAGGGTCTGCAAAACAATCTTCAAAATAGTTTGCATGTTCACCTTTACTACGAGAATAGATGAGGATGTCATCTATGAAGACTATGACAACATGTCCTGGTGCTACTTGAACACTTTGTTCATCAAGTCCATCAGAGTTTTAGGGGCATTCGTTAGTCCAAAAAACATAACTACAAATTCAAAGTAACCATATCAATTTCTAAAAATTATCTTCGGAACGTCATAGTCTTGGACTTTGAGTTGGTGATAGTCGGATCTGAAGTCTATCTTAGAGAAATAATTTTCACCCTGAAGTTGGTTGAACAAGTCATCAATCCTGGGAAGAGGATACTTATTCTTGATTGTGACTTTGTTCAGCTGACAGTAGTCGATGCATATTCTAAGAAAATTATCTTTTTTGCGCATGATCCCCATCGGGGGAACTTCGGGAAAATCTTTAGGAAATACTTTTGAAAACTCATTAACTACTAGAACTGACTCAAGACTTGGAACCTTGAATTTTGAGTCCTTGACTCATACAAAATAGTAGATGCAACCCTTGGAGATCATCTTCCTCTCCTTAAGACAGGAGATAAAGCGACCTATAGAAACTGACGTACTACCTCTCCATTCTATGACTGGCTCATTAGAAAACTGGAATTGGACTATTCTGTCTCTACAGTCAATTAAGGTATAGAATGAGTGGATCCAATCCATGCCAAGAATAACATCGAAGTCAGTCATCTCTAATTCTACAAGATCAAATGAGGAAACTTTCGAAGATATTGTGACAGGGAAATTTTTATATACCTATCTAGCTATGATTGAACTACGGACTGGAGTAGAAATGTTGAAGGGCTCTGCTAAGATTTTGAGACCGATGCCAATATCTACTATATATAGGGAGTGACAAAGGAAAGTATGGCTCTAGGTTCTAATAATGTATATATATAAATGTTAAAAACCTTTAATGTACCAGTAACCACATCAGGTAAACCCTCCTAATCCTGATGAGTCTAAAGGGCATAAATTCGATTCCAAAACTAACTGTAGGTTGCATTAGAAATGGCACCCTATTAGTTAGTGCGACCTGCTAAAACTTAAGAGAAATTAGACTGACCCTGTTGACAAAGATCTTTACCTGTTTGGGCAACCACTGGATAATTCTTGATTCTGTGTCCTGGCTTGTCACACCCAAAGCACGCATTACTGTCGGTCATGAACTCACCCTTGTGGTTCTTACCATACCTCTTGCAGATTGGGTTGGTGTGGCCAATATTCACACTACCTTGGGACTTAGAGCCTGGTGCTCTATCACGAGTGTCCTAATAAAACTTAGGCACTGGGGCACTGGTAGAAGATGGAGCTGGGGATAAAGACTTTTAGCAGAATTGAGAATGATTCCCTCCCTCTGACCTCTACTAAGAAAAGTTGACACTACTAATTCTAACCCTCTTATTCTCCCTTTCCTTTTCTTTGAACTTCTCCTCTTTGATCTGCTAAGAATGAATCATCAGTCTAGAGAGGTTCATCTCCTTAATCAACATAGCCATTCTACACTCCTTGAGTATATCCTCAGAAACATTAGACAGAAACTTGCTCATTCGGGCCCTAGAATCAGCCACCATAGTCAGAGAATATCCTTTTAACTAGGTGGACTTGATAAAATGCTCCTTCATACTCATGTTACCCTTCTTCAAATTAATGAACTCTTGCATTTTGGCAGCTCTCAGTTCCAGCGGGAAGAACCTGTCTAGAAAAGACGTAGCAAACTCTTCCCAGTCTACAGGTCCAACATCGGTACCTCTAGCCAACTTCCAGTTCTTAACCTAGGTGTGATCCACCCTTGCAATTGGTAGGTAGCTAAGTCATCACACTCACTTAGAGTGACGCCCATAATATCAATCACCTTCTATACATAATCTAAAAACTCATGTGGATCCTCCTCAGACATGGATCCATAGAACACCGGGGGATTTTTTCGAGTGAAATCTTGGATCCTAGTTACGGTTGTATTCACTGCTGGGTTGATGAGGACAGTAACATATTGGTTGTTCCAGATGGCCATAGATTGGACCAATGTTGTGAAAGCGGCCTTGAATTCTACATAAGAGACTTACTTATTCAGAGGGTTTTTTGGAATAGGTGGTGGTGTTGGGTGGTCCCCATTACTTCTTTCATTAGACCTTCTATGAGGTATTTACAATAAATAGATAGAGGACGAGTTAGAAAAGGAAGTTTAATTAATCCTACACTCTATTGCACGACATGAATAATGAAAGAGGTTAGACTTTTCTAAAAAAATATTATAGCCTCTCGCTTATAAGTGTGGCACGTTTCACATCCATGAACAAGACTCTACTCAATGCAGCTTACAGATACTCTAATACACTTTAAACCTTGTGCTATAATACCAATTTTTTCATGACCAGAGACTTACCCCAAGGTGTAACATGGTGCTTAGAGTCACGAGTGACCCCAAGCCAACCCATAGACTAGCATAAGTTATGAAAATTGAAAGAAATGTAACAAAATACTAAGTGTAAGTCATACTGAAATACTCGATAATCAAATTAATAAAACTGATATATAAAAATAAATCAATCTAAAAAATATATCTGATTGTCTGAAAGCCTCTAACCATGATGAGTTTTTCAGACAGGTCCCCAACTAACTCTGACTAAACTGAAATTATCCAAAGGGAAAAGTACTAAAATGAATAACCGATAAGATAACTAGTCCTCGACAGATAAGGACTCACCAATGTTATAGTTGATTGGTGTATGTATGCACTAAGTACAACCTGGGTACTGAGTGTCCGAACCTATATTATGAAGTAATATAGCACAAAAAAGTATGTGATCAGCACTTTTAATGTACTGAGTATGAGATATGGGAAGCTAGCTGGTATACATATACTGAGAATGTATGCATGAATGAAAATAGAATGCAAGACCAAGTATGAACATATGCTAGGTAACAGAATAATTGAATACAGAACACTTGGTCAAGCAAACCTAAACAGAATATAATCTAAATACTAAATTGGAGACTGTGGGAGCTAACTACAACTGGTATATCCCAATTTAAGAAAAATCGAGGTCCAACCTATAATCCCAGATGGATGAGAGTTAGTACCTTACCAAGGGTACTAACACTAGATGATGTGGATCAACTAATATGATTTCCCAAAGGACTACATTGTCGGCCCTCTATTTATGGGTGACCCTTACTAGGGTGTTAGTCCTCAACTGGCGGGTGACCCTTCCTGACCTACAGTGGCAACGTAGTTCTAGAACTTAGGGTCTTTTACTAAAGGTCTCAGTCCTCTACTGGTGGGTGAGCCTTCACCCCTAGGTTTTCTCAATGCTAATTACTACTCTCAACTGAATTGACTGATATATGCTCAATATGATCTAATAACTAATATATGCTCAACTTGGAAATAGTTTAAATTTAATAAAATAAGCATGATCTGAATGGCTCATAACGTGTAAATTGATATATGCATTGATTTCCTAGGTATATAGTGTTCATAATCCACTAGATCTGTCTAACATTACTGAACATAATAGTGCTTAATGAATATGATAAGAGAATTTCTTTATTTTAAGTGAACAACTCAACCACTTGATATAATAAGGAAGATCATACTTTTGAACATGGGAAATCACTAATCTCGTGGGAAACACATAACATACTTGGTTTATGCATATAAACTGAAGTAAGTTAAGAAAATTCATACTGACCTGGGATCCAAATAAAGGGAAAGGTAATTGTACTTATAAAGTTAGGGAGTTCTTGGGACTTAGTGAGTGAAAGGGACCCACTGATAAAATCCCACATACCTGAGAGTGAAAGACTTGGGGGAATTGTTTGGAATTGAACTTGAACTTGAAGAACCCTAGTTTCCTCTTGGGAGAAGGGAAAAATCACCCATTGTAACCGCTCTAGGTGGAAAGACAATTAATTCATGGATTATAGGAGTTTGGTCATTTTATACCACCCTTTAGGAAGCCTAAAAAACATGGTTTTGGCTTTTAAAAAAGTGCAAAGGGACTTTAAAGTCATTCAAAAATCATGCAGAAATTTTTGTTCCAATCAATACGACTCATCCTTTGACTAGTTATGAGTTATGGTTCGAGTCATAACTTGAGGTCCTGGGACCATAGATCATTTATTTTATGACTATGCTGCCCTCTTAATGACTCATTATGACTGACTACTAGTCGTTATATGGAGTCATAGTCTAAGACTTGATTCTTAGATCCTTTATTGTTTAGGTTAAGGGTAAACATAACAACTCATAATATCTGATTAGGAGTCATATGCTGGACTTATTACCACTGGACTGGGTTATTGGCTATACACTACATGATTATGAGTCCTCTCTAACTACTTAAAGTCACTAATTATGAGTCGTAGGGTAGACTAGTCATCACTAGGCTAAAGTTGTGGATCCCTACTATTTTGACTATGAATACTCCTAATGACTCATTACATCTGGTGATGAATCGTTACGTGAGTCGTAGTCATTGGCAACAGAATAATACTTGAGGAAAATTTGCATAGATTTTTTCCATGATATCAAATTAAGGCGGGACTTGTGGTATTGGAAATCTAACTCAATGGCCTATATTTACAGGGATATAGATCTTGGAAACTTAGGGTATTATAGTGATGATGGATTCCCAATCCAATTTCCCATTGCTATCATTATCTATTTGAACATCTCCACAATTGGATACCATTACTCCTTCCATATGTACTAGCTCGATCTTGGAACTGTCACCCACTTCCCAGCCTACTCCATCTAACTCTGACAGCCCAACACTTTCTGAATACACTCATTACATGATCCTTAGTCATATGTATCCCTAGTCTCACTTATTTTTTGTTGATCCCTCCTCTCTTAATGCTTTACTATCAATTGAAACTACCAGTTTCACTGACGCTAATAAGCATAAAGTTTGGTATAATGACCTGTCCTCTAATATGGATTCCCTTCTCCATAATGCAATGTAGTTTTTGGTCCCTTATAAGCCTTTTATAAATCTTTTAGGAAACAAGTATGTTTCTCTAATTAAGTAAAACTCATTAGGTCACATTGAATGCAATGAATCTTTTTTGGTTTCCAATGGGTTCAACCAGGTTAAAGGTCATGATTACTTTGAAACATTTAGCTATGTGGTTAATCCTACTACTTTTCACGTCGTTCTTACAATCGCAATCTATAAAGGGTGGCCCTTGAGACAACTTTTGAAAGTGTATGAGAGAGATTTTTGAGATATTTTAACCAAAGAGAATGGAAGATAATATGTTCCTTGAGGGTTATAAGTCGTGGGAAGTGAAGGGAAAAGACCAAATACCCTTATGAAATAAATTCCCAGTTACTGAAAATAATAGCTGACGATATTTGTGATAAGGCGTCAAAAATGTCGTAAGCCTTCAAAAATATTGTCACACAGAAGATGGAATTGATGGTTTCTTCCTAAGTCTGATGACCTTCATGGTAGGGCATCACAAATGTGGTAATCTACCACGAATGTCGTCACTTAGGAGCTGGTTTCTGCCTAAGACTGATGACCTTCTTGGTAGGGAGTCACAAATGTGATAAGCTACCACGAATGTCATCACATAGGATCTGGTTTCTGCCTAAGGCTGACGACCTTCATGGTAGGGCATCACAAATGTGGTAAGCTACCATGAATGTCATCACACAGGAGTTGGATTCTGCCTAAGGGTGACGACCTTTGTGATAGGGTATCATAAATGTGGTAAACTACCACAAATGTCATCACTTAGGAGCTGGTTTCTGCCTAAGGCTGACGACCTTCGTGGTAGGGCGTCACAAATGTGGTAAGCTACCATGAATGTCGTTACACAGTTTCCAGCCTGACATGCTGGAGTAAAATAGGAATAACTCTTTGGTCCAATATCAGATTTAGACAAAATTGGTATCATTGGAAAGATAATTCAATTATCTATCTGTTGATAGGTCATGAGATAAAAAATTCCAAGTATAATGAGAGATATACTCATTTGAAGTTGAATATACCAATATCCTTCTCAAGAATTCAATCGGTAAGGAATGTTTTGATTCGTCTGATAGCTGGGAGTTATTTGAAACCTTAATATACATATAAATTACTCATAAAACTATAAAAGAAACATGATGTACTATGCATAATCTTGGTACATGGCTCTAATATTGGTTTGTATTTTTCGATTTATTTCAATATCTTCCACTTAGAAACATTCATCCTCGAATGATGACTGCTTAAGAGGGGAGACAAAATAAATGACGCATACACTGATCATGCTCAACTGGCACATGATTTAGGACTGAATTGAATTCTAAACTAAATATAGCCCAACTAAACATGCATATCTGATGCATGACTAATAAGCTGAACTCATGAATGCATGATAAGTTGTGCACTGATACTTGATACCAATTTTATACTGGAATTTGGAACATGTAACTAAATAAGCTTAAGGAAAATTGTTACCTCGATCTAAGTATGAATTAGAATAGAAAAGATGAGGGTACTTGGTTCGCATGTCTGCTTCTGCTTCCCAAGTAGCTCCCTCCATGGACTGATTCCACCAAAGAACCTTGACCAGAGGGACTTCTTTGTTCCTCAGCCTACGAATCTGATAGTCAAGGATTTTGACTAGAATCTCTTCATAAGAGAGGCTATTCTGAATGTCAACGCTTTAAATAGGGACTACAACTGCTGGGTCACCTATGCACTTCTTGAGCAAAGAGACATGGAAGACTGGATGAACTAAGGCTAGATCTGAAGGCAATTTGAGCTCATAGGCTACCTTAATAAAGCGACTGAGAATCCTGAAGGGACCGACATATCGGGGACTGATCTTTCCCTTCTTGTCGAATTTCTTCACTCCCTTCATGGGAGAGATCTTGAGATAGACATAGTCATCAACCTCGAATTTGAGATCCTTTCTACGAACATCCATATAAGACTTCTGTCGGCTCTAAGTAGCCTGGAGTCTTTCTCTGATCAATTGAACTTTCTCTAAGGCATCAAATAGTAAGTCAGGCCCTATGACTGCGGTCTCACTAACTTCGAACCAACCAATCAGAGACCTACATCTCCTACTATAGAGAGCTTCGAACGGAGCCATCTGAATACTTGAGTGATAGCTGTTGTTGTATGCAAACTCAATCAAAGGCAAGTGGTCGTCCCAATTTTCCTTGAAATCAATTACACACGCCCTTAGCATATCTTCTAGAGTTTGAATGGTCCTTTCTGCTTGACCATCTGTTTGAGGATGAAATGCTCCACTGAGATGAGCTTGGGTACCAAGACCCTTTTGGAATTCTTTCCAGAAGTGAGAGGTGAATTTGGTACCTCTGTCTGAGATGATAGATAGTAGAACACCATGTAATCTGACCAACTTCTTGATATAGAGTTTGGCATAATCCTCGACTGAGTAAGAGGTATGAATTGGAAGAAAATGAGCTGAATTAGTCATTCTGTCTACAATGATCCAAACTGAATCATGTTGATGACGTGTTCTAGGCAAACCCATCACGAAGTCCATTGTCACTTCTTCCCACTTCCAAGTATGAATAGTGAACTCCTGCATGGAACCAGTAGGTTTCTGATGCTCTATGTTAACCAGCTGATATATAGAGCACTTAGCCACAAACTCTGCAACATCCCTCTTCATCCCACTTCAACAATAGATCTCCCGCAAGTTGTGGTACATCTTAGTGGCCCCTAGATGAATAGAGTATCGTGCACCATGTATTTCTGCAAGAATTCACTTCCTCAATTCATATACATCGGGAACACACAGATGACCTTGACAACGAAGAACACCATCTCCCCCTTGGGAGAAAACCTCTACTTCCTGACTCTGAACTGACTCTTTTATCTTGAAAAGGCTACGATCCCTGTCTTGCTTCTCTTTTACCTTGGAAACTAGAGATGACTCTAAACTATACTGAACATAGACACTACCCTCTAAAGAGTCGACTAAGCGAACATCTAGTCTGGCAAGCTGATGAATCTCCTGACCTAATTTCTTCTTACTAACCTAAACATGGGAAACACTACCCATGGACAGTTTACTAAGTTCATCAGCCACTACATTGGCCTTGCCAGGATGATAAAGGACACTCATGTCATAATCCTTCAAGAGCTCTAACCACCTTCTCTGATAAAGATTGAGATTTTTCTGGGAAAAGACATACTAAAGGCTCTTATGATCTGTGAAGACGTCTATATGAAAACCGTATAGATAATGCCTCCAAATCTTTAAGGCAAAGACAACTGCTGCTAACTCAAGGTCATGAGTAGGATAATTCTTCTCATGGGGCTTTAACTGTCTGGAGACGTAGGCTATGACTCTACTATGCTGCATGAGGACACAACCTAAACCTACTCTAGATGTATTACAATATACTACGAATCCATCAAAACCGTCAGGAAGTGCTAAAACTGGAGCTGAGGTGAGTCAAGTCTTTAACTTCTGAAAACTCTTCTCGCAACATTTTGACCACTGAAACTTGACCTTCTTCTGAGTCAATCTAGAAATAGGAGATGCAATAGAAGAAAATCCTTCGACAAAACATCAGTAATAGCCAACCAAACCCAAGAAATTCCTAATATCTGATGGAGAGACAGGGCGAGGCCAGTTTCTTACCGCTTCAGTTTTCTGAGAATCTACTCTAATGCCATCACCAAAAATAATATGGCTAAGGAATTCTACTGATATTAGCCAAAATTTGCACTTACTGAGCTTGACGAACAACTGGTGATCCCTGAGAGTCTAAAGAACAATTATGAGATAGTCTGAATCATCATGCTCTGTGTGAGAATAGACCAAAATATCATCTATGAAGACTATGATGAATGTGTCCAAGTATTGCTTGAACACCCGGTTCATCAAGTCCATGAAAGTTGCAGGGGTATTTGTAAGACCAAAGGACATGACTAGAAATTCAAAGTGACCATACCGAGTACGAAAAGTTGTCTTCGAAATGTCATATTCTCTAACTCTGAGCTGATGATAGCCTGATCTGAGGTCTATCTTGGAGAAATAACTAGCACCCTGAAGTTGGTCAAACAATTCATCTATCCTAGGCAGCGGATACTTGTTCTTAATCTTGACTTTGTTGAGATGATGGTAATCAATACCATTCTAAGAGAACCATCTTTCTTGCGCACAAATAAGACTGGTGCACTCCATGGGAATACACTGGGCCTGATGAATACCTTATCTAAGAGATCCTTTAACTGATCTTTCAGTTACTTGAGTTCTACTGGTGCCATTCTGTATGGCGGAATAGAAATAGGCTGAGTATTTGGGAGAAGGTCTATGCCGAAGTCTATTTCCCTTTTAGAAGGAATACATGGAAGATCATCGGGAAAGACGTCTGAATATTCATTAACCACTGGACTGATTTGAGACTGGGAGATTCAGAACTGGAATCCTTAACATGTACGAGATGATACACACACCCCTTATAAATCATTTTCTTTGCCCGAAGGTAAGAAACAAGATGACCCCTGAAAGATAAAGTGCTACCCTTCCACTCTAGGATGGGCTCATTCAAGAACTGAAATTGCACTATCCTATTTCTGCAGTCAACTATGGCATAGCAAAAATAAAGCTAATCCATGCCGAGAATGACATCAAAATCAGTCATCTCTAACTCGACTAAATCTACTGATGTGGATTTCTGAAATATCATAATCGGGTAGTTTCTGTATACCCACCGAGCTATGATGGTTTTACCTACTGGGTTAGAGACAGAAAAGGGCTCTGCTAAAATTTTGTGACTGATTCTGAAATCGCCTGCTATGTATGGAGTGACAAAAGACTAGGATGCACCTGGGTCTAACAAAGCATAAACATGAACATGGAAAATCTGTAACGTACCAGTAACAACCTCATGGGAATTTTCCTGATCTTGTTGGGTCTGAAGATCATAGAGTCTATTTGGGCGTTGCCCGTTAGTAGAACTAGAAGTGGCACCCTGCTGGTTCGGACAACCGGACTGGGCTGTGGAACAATTTTGCTGACCCTGAGGACCTGGCTTAGGACAGTCCCTAACTTTGTGGCCTGGCTTGCCACAACCAAAATAAATACCTAGACCCACTCTACATACACCTTGATGGTGCTTACCGCAGGTCTGACACTGACGATAAGTGCGGGCACTGCTAACACTGCTCTGAGATTTAGAGCCTGGTGCTCTGTATCTATTGCCGTCATTAAACTTTGGCACTGGGGTACTAGCTGAGGAAGGGGCTGGAACTTCTAACTTAGGATGAAAATGGGAATGATTTCTTCCCTCTGATTTGGGCTGAGAAAAACTGAAACTTTCTGTTCTTGCTCTCTTATTCTTCCTCTCCCTAGTCTTAACCTTCTGCTCCTCTATCTATTGAGCGTGGGTCATGAGTCTAGCTAAGGTTATATCACTGTTCAACATCGCAGATCTACACTCATTCTCCACGCTATTATTCACCCCTGACACGAACTTTCTCATTTTAGCCCTATTGTCTACAACTACATGAGGGGCATACCTGGATAGATGAGTAAATCTGAGAGAATATTCCCTAATCGTCATATTTCCCAGCCTGAGGTTGATGAACTCAAGAATTTTGGCTTCCCTCAGCTTTTGGGGAAATAATCTATCTAACAAAACCATGACAAATTCCTCCTACCCAATAGGACTGTGCCATCTACCCTCTCAGACTTCCACTGTTTTTACCAAGTGTGAGCCACATCTTGCAACTGATATGCGGCTAACTCAACACTCTGAACAGAAGTAACACCCATGATGTCAATGACCTTCTGAACTTGGTCAATAAACTCCTCAGGGTCTTCATCAGACTTAGACCTATGGAAAGATGGACGGTTCATTCGGATGAAGTCCCGAATTCTAGCTGCTGCGGAATTTGCCACTGGATTGGCCGAAATAGATGGTGGCCTTTCATTTTGGGCAGCCACAGACTGAGAAAGTGTGGTGAATGCGGCTCTAAACTCCACATGGGAAACATGTTCGGCCAAAGGATCTTCGGGCTGAGGAGTTGGCTGATTTCTTCTCTTTGGAGGTATGTTTCTAAAATAAGAGAAGAGCGGATTAGACTAAGAGACTGACTTAAAATTATGCTTACTAGCACAACATGAATACTGAAGAAAGGGAACTCTTTCTAACACATCAATGCCTTCTGTACATAAATGTGGCGCGCAACACACTTATGTACAAGACTCTACTAGATGCGGTTTTCAGACTTCCTAGGACTTTATTGAACCTTAGGCTCTGATACCAAGTTTGTAGCACCTTGATTTTCTGAATTGGAATGCTACACGATACTTATGACACCGAGGGACCACAAGCTAACCCATGACTGATATCTGTAGCTATATACTGCAATTCATGACATAATAATACAGAAAACATGCACAATAGGCCATAAGGTTCAACTGAAATAATATAACATCCATATGGGCGAAAATATCCAAAATAACTAAAAACTAAATCTAAGTATAAATCCGAAAGCCTCTAAGTACTGTCTGAAATAAGGAGTTGAAGGAAAATGTCTCTAACTAACTCCATAAAACTGAACTAAAGAAATAAATGAATAAATCAAATAATGCCATCCTCAAATGAAGAGGACTCACTACAACTCTGTATGCTAAATGCGACTGCTACTACTGGTCTGGAACTTGTGCCTCTAAATCTATGGTGTAACATGAAAAGAAAGCACCGTAGCACAAATGTGTCAGTACAACTGGAGTACTGAGTATACAAGTGAGGTAGGCTAATGCAAGGGTTTACGTGCATGAATAATACTACTGACTAACTGATATGAACGTAAGATTACAAACATATATACATAGTAACTAAGATCATGAGTACATGATGGCTAAAGTAGTACGCTAATACATGGCTGGAATCATAGTTCTGATAACATGGATAACTGTATCTGACAGCCCTGAATCTGGTTGAACACTCTGAGTTTCGTGCTATAACTGAATTTGACTGTATCTAACAGTCCTGGTATACTGATATCTGAAGAACTGTCTGAGTTCTTTTACTAAGACTAATACTGAAACTGTGGGAGGTAGTTGTTTAATCAACATGCCCCATATGTGCCATTATGGCTAATATGTGGTCCAATATCTGCCCTGACTGGAAGGGTGTCAATACTGCGCCACTAGTAAGGACAACATGTGAGCAACCCTCATATAACAGGTAACTCTAGTGAGAACGGTGGGAACCCTCATATAACAGGTTAAGCCACCTCATCTACCCTCATATAACAGGCTGCGATGTCTTAACCTATGCTGGCTACATAGTTCTGGAACATAAGAATGACTGCTAAGAATCACATCCTCATATACAGGTGAGTTTCCATCCTTGGGTTCACTCGGTTCTAACTCCTACTCCCATCTGAAGAGACTAAAAATGATTCAAACTGACTATACATGGACAGATTAATTGACTTCCATTGACTGACGGAGTAGTACTATTATCTGAGAGTTAGCTGGGATCATGAGATTTCTAAGGTTTCCTGAGTCACCTGACTGACTGAGTTCTATAGATTATGACTGAGATTAACGTGAAAACATGACATGTCTCTAGGCACACATCTATGTTTTACGGGTACGAATACCTCCAGGACTCAATAGAACAAAACTGACACACATGGCATGACTTGATCACAAGATTGGAGTCCACAATTCACTATATCATAAGTAGGGGATAGTATACTTCATGTATTTAATCAACACCTCAAACATGGTAGGGAAAGCATGGATATAATTCACACACAAAATTCATATTTCCATCATCATACATACTTCATGGCATCACCATAGGAATACATAAATAGCATGGGCATTCACATTGAAGTGTATCGCTAACATGGACTTGTCATTTAGATACCGTGAAATCATGTAAGTATGAACTTCTAATATCCTAGGCATTTTATCAAACACCTTACATGCATTCTTTAAGGCATAGGTGGATTTCATACTTGCATTAGTTCACCCCACCCAAAGTTCATGATTTTCAACCAACAATCACATATATTCCATGAAAAACAACCTTAGATATAATCTTGAAACTTGAACAACAATCATCAACGTGTACATGCTTATATCACCACAAAAGTTTACAAAATAACATTTAAAAGAATGGTTCTTGAACTCTATGAATGAATTGAATCCATAGATGAACACTACGCATACCTTAGTGATTGAATCTTGAAAGAGATCTAATGTTTCTGAAGGTTCTTGAAGAATTCCTTAGGCTTGCTATTAAGGAGATGATCTTGAGAGAAAACCCTCATCTTGTGGTTGAAATGTATGAGAGAGCTTTTTGAGATGTTTTAACTAAAGAGAATGGAAGATAATATGTTCCTTGAGGGTTATAAGTCATGGGAAATGAAGGAAAACGACCAAAATACCCTTATAAAATAAATTCCCAGTTGCTGAAAATAATAGCTGACGACATTTGTGACAAGGCATCAAAAATGTGGTAAGCCGTCAAAAATGTCATCACACAGAAACTGGAATTGATGGTTTCTTCCTAAGTCTGACGACCTTCGTGGTAGGGCGTCACAAATGTGGTAAGCTACCATAAATGTCGTCAGTTAGAAGCTAGTTTCTGCCTAAGGCTGATGACCTTCGTGGTAGGGCATCACAAATGTGGTAAGCTACTATGAATGTCGTCACACAGGAGCTGGTTACTGCCTAATGCTGACGACCTTCGTGGTAGGGCGTCACAAATATGGTAAGCTACAACGAATGTCATCACACAGGAGATGGATTCTTCCTAACGCTGATGACCTTCGTGATAGGGGGTCACAAATGTGGTAAGGTACCACGAATGTCGTCACACAGTTTCCAGCCTGACATGCTGGAGTAAAATAGGAATAACTCTTTTCTCCGCTATTGGATTTAGGAAAAATTGGTATTGTTGGAAAGCTAATTCAATTATCTATCTTTTGATAGGTCATTACCTCAAAAATTCCAAGTATAATGAAAGATATACTCATTTGAAGTTGACTATACCAATATCCTTCTCAAGAATTCAATCGGTAAGGAATGTTTTGATTCGTTTGATAGCTGGGAGTTATTTGAAGCCTTAATATACATCTAACTTACTCATAAAACTATAAAATTACCATGATGTACTATTCATGAGCTTGGTACATGGCTCTAATATTGGTTTGGATTTTTTGGGGTATTACAGTATTAGACAGTTAACATAATACAACCATCGATTAGTTATTTGCAATATTATTTTATACGTAAAATTCCTAAACTTAGGTGTCTCTATTAGTATATATTCCCCTCATGTATCAATATAAATCAACGAGTAAGAAATAATACAAGAGCTTTGTGTTCTATCAAGTACTTCATGAACCATTTCTTATAGCTATGAGTAAAATGATCAAGCACAAATTTATAAAATTCTTATAGTCAAGGTAATCTAAAATGGAAAATGTATCATCTCAATACTTTCCTACATTGTTAAAAAGACACACTATGATTTTCCTATTAGAAAAGAAAATCTCTATGTTAAAATTTTACTTTTTAAATTTTAGAGTTAACAGAAGAGAAGTTTCCTAAAGACATCTTATAGCCTCTCAAAGATAAATACTGACGTCTATGTACCGATCCACGAGACTCTATTAGACACCCTATTCTTACACTGATGGGACCAATGAACATGGAAACTCTAATACCAATTTGTTATGATCCAAAAACTAAAGGCCATGATAGCACTTCTAGCGGCAAGTATTAATAAATAAGCCTATCACCAAAACTGATCTGAAATGAGAAAACAACGCTAAATCCCAAGGTAAGGCTTCTATAATAAATCCGAACAACATAATTACAGTAATAGAAGAAAAGTACATAATAAAAATATGAATAAATTACTCCAAAATCTGGTGTCATAGTGTAAGAACCAACTAAGTACATCTCAAAAGTCAAAATATACAACTGGTAGACCAAAAATAACACAATCTGTCTCTAAATATTAAAATAAGGCATAAACTAAAACAAAAGTAGGTAGTAGATCAACTCTATAAGCATAGAGCGTCCGCTACCTCAAAAATGCTCCAAACACCGCTCTAATTAGCTATCGTGCAGAGCATTCATAACTGGATCTACACTAAAAGGACGCAGTAGGGATGAGTACAGTCCATTAGTACACAATTGGTATCTTAGACCGACTGAGCAAATTAGAAAATAAAGAATATAAAATACATACTATAGGTAGTCACCTGTAGTAAGAAAATGTCCCAAATGGTACCCCATACTGACTCCACTAACAGTTTTAAAATATACACATATACCAAATACAAGTACAAGAAAGAAACACAAATAGATAGAAATCAAGTCAAAAATGAAAATACAATACATAATGTGCACAATATATGAAATGCAATGAAGGTGATAATGATGATGATGCACGAGGTCATAGCACAACCTCCATATAGACTTACTGAGTTATGCTCCAAGGTAGGACCCATGGAGGGTTCGTCAAAACATATACAATACAATAAATAATACCAATCCAATATCCATGACTCCTCTCCGGCATATACATTTGTAGATAGTTTTTAAAATGTCATATTTTTTGTTAGAAAAACTAATATTTTCCGTGGTGGTACAAATATTTTATGAATGTATATGATATGAGTATGTAATGCTCACAATCAACCTGAATGAGAAATTCTAAAATCAACCAATATACCAAACATGTAAGCCAATATTCACTCAATATCCCAACTATCCATGAATTCAATATTGTCCATAAACCAATAGAGTAAGATATACAATAATATGCCATTTGATATCACATAAATACTAGCTTAGACATTTTCCACCAAGAAGAGAATATGCAATTACATAAACACCAGGGCAATAACATTATATAGGACACCACATGATCACCCAAAGTAGATAATATTTCAAAAACCACCAAATAAGGACAACACAGATCCCACACAGGCATAAAAAAGTAAAAAAGTCATTTCGTGATTAGTTCACACACCCATAATATGCTTTTATATGAGTATTAACTATCCTTTCCAATCTGAAGTAAGTTAATCCATAACCTAGATTAAATGAAGAAAATCGGTCTAAAAGACTTCAACACTGAGTCCTCCCCTCACAAACGGATACAAAATCAACTTTAACATACTAATATAGAATCTACGCCTCAAAAGAAAGGTAATGATACTCATATTTTTCTTTTTTTGAGTTGGGGTCAAAATAAACCCCCGAAATGGCTTTCAAAAAAGAAGAGTAAAACCAGAATTTCAGTTCAAAAATATTTTGTCCACGATTAAAGAAACTCATACAATAAAATCCAAGTGAATACGGGTTGAGAATTGGGTTTAAATTGAGGAAATACTAATTTAGGCCTTCCAGGAGATAATCCTTAAATTTCACAGTTGAAATTAATATTTAGTAAGCTATAGATGACAAGAATTGAAGAAAAGTAATTAAAATAGGAATTTGAAGCTTACCCTAGCTTGAAAATAGAAGAAATAGCCCATAAATTTTAAAATCCAAAGCTCCAAGTCTCAAAATAGTGGAATATATATATATCTATATATATATATATATATATACTAGTCGAGAGTACGTGCGTTGTACGTGTGCTTCATGTCAAGTCATCAATCGACAAAAAATATATAAAAGAAACATAATTTATTAAAAAATAGAAATTAACTTTAGAGATCAAAGATAGGCGGTCGTCTCCTACGACATGAACTATCACAAAACAGATAATAACAAAAATAATATGATTAATCTTAAACCTTTACATAAGAATTCTTCAAATCCTGACTGACTATTTATCTCTCACCTGTAAACTATACAACAAAATAATACAATAATTGATATATATAACAATATTATTAAATTCTAACTTTTACAAAAAAAATCATTAAAGCTAGACTAAATGTTCATCTGCTGCCTATATTAAGTAGAAAAAACTACAGATAGTAACAAAATAATAACTACAATAATTGATATATTAGAACGATATTATTAAACACAACCTTAACACAAAAAATTTATTAAAGTTCGATCAAACATTCATTATCAACAATATAGACTTGAATAGAATAGAAACTAAAACAAAATAATATGATAATTGAGGTATTAGAGCAGTATGATATAGAGGATACCTTCAGAGCTCAACGAAAAAATAGTTATAAGAATATAACTGATATTATTATATTATTGTAGGAGAAAACTCAATTTATAGAAGCCTAAAAAAATTTTCTCCACAAAAAGATTACTATAAATAGATTCCTTAAATTGTTAAATATGTAATAAGAGGGAGAATAAGGGAAATTTGATGATTTTTATCTAAATATAGCAATACTACTCTTTTCTCTTTTTTTTTTGTGACGTACAAAAACACTAACATTTTAAAATTTACTTTACTAATTAACTAATTATGTAAATATTTATAAATTATCAAATTATTTATGGTAGTATACATTTAGTTATTGATTTTCAAAGTTTAGCATATATTGTAGTATTAATTCTTCTAATATTTTTTTACCATATATTTTAGGACTCCTTATTTTATAAAACATATTTTCTTTTTATAATATATTTTAGAACTCTTTAACTTTAAATATTATATAAATAATTAAATAATAAATTAAAGAATATAGTAAAAAGATAGTTTTGTCTATTCAGAGATTTGTAAAGAAGGGCAAAAAGTTCAAATCACTTTTCTAAGTGTCTTCACTTTAAATATATTATAGATATGGATCTAGCACTAACCTCTAAAGAAGTCAAATGGCTGATCACTTTAGCGGTACCAGCCAATGCATGTTAGTCCGCTAAAGTGAATAAGGGTCACTTTAGCACCCTTCGCTAAAGCGGACAGGGCATCGCCAAAGCACCTTTTCCAGTTGGAGTCCTCCACTAAAGTGACCAAGTGGCTCTTTAGTGTCTACCAGCTGAACTTGAAAAACTTTTCAAGTCTCCGCAAACTTCTCGGGATTTATCCAGAATCTCGTGAATGCAAACGAACTATTCTACCCTACTAAATTTGATATGTCGGAATCAATGGTGATATTAGATTTTTGAAAAAGAAAGTTGTTTAAAAAATGATCCGCGGGACCCAATTTCACAACGTTTTGAACCGAGAGTCGAAATTAGATAAAAAAAAGTCATAAAATCACACCAACCATATTACCAACCTAAAAGTGATGTTCCAAATCTAATGACGCGGTCAATTTTTTATATCTGATGCACAAAATAATAAATATTAATTGAAGTCAACTAATAAGCCTTTTTAACCAACAAAAAATTACAAACTCGCACAAATCACACCAAGATGCATTGAGAACCGTGTCAACATCTCCACACCATCAAAATACCACAAAGAAACTACAAAGAGAGATAAATTTGTCAAATATCATTGAAATAAATAATTCACAAAAATTATCAAAAATTAAGTCATCACATGATGTTTTCTACCCCACGTAAGTTTTTCACTTTATAGCTATTCTAGGTGTATAAGTTCAAAATCTTATAGTGAAAATTATCTTTTATATATTTATTAGATTATTTATTGAAACTTATAGAAATATTTTTAGATAATTATTTTATTTAGACTTTAATTATAAGTTGTAGCAATTTTATAAGAAACTCAATATATTATTTTTTTAAAAATATTCAAAAATATATTTACTAAATAAAATTATCTCCTTATTTTTAGCATTTAGTATTTCGTCTCTCTTAAATAATTGTGTTGATAATTATGGCAGGAGTAAAATCTAGTCAATAATATATCTTCATAATTCTTCTTTCCTTTATTTTCTCCTTGAATTGTGACATAATTCCACAATTCTCTCTCAAAATACATGATTCTCTCTCCCTCTTTTGACTCCATTTTATTCTATACTTTTTCCACATATATTTTCTCAAAATTAATCAAAATCCTCCATAGATTATCACAGATTTCATTTTTTACCACTATATTTTTCTTACTTCTTCCATTATTAAAGAACCAGATGTACTGCCATTTTCTTCTATAAATGTTGAATTTTTTTTAAGTATGAAAGATGATAGTGTTAATTCAAACTTAATTTAATACAAAAGTGAATGAGATAGAATCTTCATTCAAAGAGAAAAGTACATAGTGTATGGAATGGATATATAAACTGGTATCACCTAAATTGAAAATCACAATCCATAGATACCTATTTATATATCGAACCTTACACATTTCATAAAAATGTGACATATAAGAAATCACTTTATAAATCAGTTTCATTAAATTTATAATCTTAAGTATGTCTTCTTAGTTGAATATCACAATTCATAAAGTTTGTAAATAACTTGGAATAAAAAAGATTAAGTAAAATAACTTGTATATATATTCCATTCATATAAAAAAATATTAAACATTCGCATATACCTCCTATAAAATTTATTTAAAAGGAAAAGATATAACAATTCACTATTGTCTAGATTTTTTATATGAACTGTTGGAAATTTTCATTTAAATACCTTTTCTCTTCTTCTTCTTTAAAAAATCAGAAATCAAGTTTTGAGTGAAATCCAACAATATCCAAAAAATTTATCTTAATTATCGATTTTTTTAATTAAAATATAAATTTACATATTTTAATTGCAATATTGGAAAAAGTATTATCCAGATTTTTGACTTTTAATTCAATACCATTTTCATCCACTAGAAGCGTTAATAAGTATGCATCATTCTTGTATATTATCTTACATATCAATTTTATAGATCAAAAAATATTTTTATAGATGATATTGATATATAACATGATTTAAACTTGATTGGAAAAAAGTCCGCTTGAAATAAAATATTTATAGCAAACATGAAACTTCAAATCTTTTTCTAGTAAAATACACGTCTAAATACAACTTCAAATTTCAAAAAATACAATTTAAAAAACTCATATTTTCAAATTTCAACTCAAAAGTCCGAGCCTTTTTTTTTTGCTCCAATCATTTATGTTGTTTAATTTTCAGTTTTAAGTAAATTAAACAAGTTGGGACTTTTATAGGAACTTTAAACCTGTTAATTAATAATAATAATAAACTCTAATAAACTTTTACCAATGATGTTCATAAAAAGAATAGGCAACATTAATTATGAGATGGTAATAATGTTGTAATTTGAGAAAAGGAAGAAGGAGCAGAATTCTGTAGCTGAGAGATGAGAAAGGAGAGAAAAATGAGAGAGTTAAAGGAGATAGTGATGTATGAGAAAGAGAAATTATATTCTTTATTGATTCATTGTCTTATGAAATACATGATCCCTTCTTTATATAGACATTTCATAAGCTGGCTTAACTAACATCTTAACTAACTTTTAACTACTTTAACTTGACGAACTGCCATTACATTTAACTAACTCGAGCTTAAATAACTAAGTATTGGAATCTAATTACCACTTTGGTCAACACTCCCCCTCAAGCTTGGAATGGAAAAGATGTCTTGAATTCCTAGGTTGGAGTTAAGATAGTGATGTTGTACTTTGGATAGTGTTTTTGTCAACAAGTCAGCTAGTTGATCCTTTGATGATATATATTTAGTAGTCATAATACCTTAATTGATATTTTCCCCGATGAAGTGGCAATCCACTTCTATATGCTTGGTTCTCTCATGGTAAACTGGATTGGCTGCAATTTGCATTATTACCTTACTGTCTGTGTAGATCATAGCTGGTTGGTTTACTTGCACTACCAGTTTCTTTAAAAGTCCTAGTAGCCAAATCAGTTCAGTGATAGTTGTTGTCATGCTTCTGTATTCAGTTTTAGCTAAAAATCTAGATATTGTAGTCTGTTTTTTTTATTTCAAGGTGACTAAAGAGTCACCTAGTTTTACACAATATCCTGAGACAGACTTCTTTGTATAGGAACATGAAGACCAGTCAGAGTCATAAAAGGTCAAGACAGTAGTGTTTTGGTGACTGGACAACAGAATTCCTTGGCCAGGCTTATTCATAATATACCTTATAATTCTCAAGGCTACATCCATATACGATTTTTCAGGTTGTTGTAAGAACTAACTAAGTTTCTGAACTCCAAATTCTATATCAGGCCTTGTCATAGTAAGATAGAGTAGTTTTCTTATCACCCTTTAATAGGTATGCTGATTAGTAAAAGGATTATTATGTGTCTTGGATCCTATAGCCTTTAGGTGATCATTATATTGCTTTGTAGTGAGCTTGGTATTTGTGTCTATAGGAGTGATACATGGTTTTTCCCCACCTAAACCAGCTTCAGCAATTAACTCTAGAGAGTACTTCCTTTGACGCATCAAAGTACCATATTTAGATCTTGCAACGTGAATCCCTAGGAAGTACTTTAGTTCTCTCAGGTCCTTTTTTTAAAAGTCTACTACAAGCTATTTTTTGTATCTTCTATCAATTAAAGGTTGTCACTGATGATGAGCATCCCATCAATATATATTAGAACAATAACAACTCATTTAGATGTGTTCTTGATGAATAGAGAATGATCTAGGTCACTCTGTTTGAATTGAAATATCAGTAAACTATATGTAAGCTTGATGTTCCACTATCTTGGTTCTTGTTTGAGGTCATATAATGATTTGTTAAGTCTGCATACTGTGTTCTCCCCTGACTCACAAATCCCTGAGACAAATCCATGTATATCTCATCATTTAAGTCCCCTTGAAGAAAGGCATTAAATACATCCATTTGATGGATATGCCATTTCTTTTGTGCAGCCAGATTCAAGATAATTCTGACTGTCTTTATTTTGACAACAGGAGAGAATTTCTCTTGGTATTCTATCCCCTCTTGTTGACTATAGGCTTTTGCTACTAGTCTGGCTTTTAGTCTTTCTACTTCCCCTGTAGAGTTGTATTTAATCTTGTAAGTCTACTTACAGCCTATAGATTTCTTCCCCTTAGTCAGTGACATGATAGTCCAAGTGTTGTTATCTTCAAGTTTAGAGATTTCTTCCTTTATTACCTTTATCCAACCTAGATCAATGGAGGCTTTCATAAATAATCTAGGTTTAGTTGTTGAGGACATGTTTACCAGATATTCTTACAAATATTTTGATGGGCTATCATAAGAGATATACTTATTTAAAGCATATGGATTATTCTGGATAGGTAGATAAACAAAATCCTTTATCCAGAGTAAAGGTCTTCTATCCCTTCTTGATCTTTTATCTGCATTGACCACTTGATCCTCTGCCACCACATGTTGTACAAGAGGGTCTATATTATGATATTATGGTGCATTATGTTGTATAGGATGATTCTCAGTTGTCTAATGTTCAGTAGGATCAATATCATGTTAAACCACTTGAACTTCTTCCTGCTCATTAGTGTTTTGAGTGGAACAAGGTAGGCCATCAACAAATTGTTCAAATGCATAAATCTTAAAGCTTTGAAAGATAGAAGTACTGTCCAACTTCTTCTTCATGAAAGGGAATACATCCTTTGTGAAAGTCACATCTCTGTTAGCAAAAAACATATTGTTAGTTATATCATATAGGATGTAACCTTTTTGTACCTCAGCATTTCCCATAATAATAGTTGGGGTAGCTTTGGGATTTAGCTTGTTAGTTTCTCAAACAATCTTGGCATAACATAAGCATCCTATAACTCTAAGATGTTTTATAGATGTTTCCTATTAAACAGTCTCTCAAAAGGAGTCATATTATTGATTGCAATATTAGGTAGTCTATTAATAATGTAAATTGCAACTAAAACACAATGTCCCCAAAATTTGATGGGTATATGAGCTTGAAGTCTTATAGCTCTAGTGACTTTAAGGATGTGTCTATGCTTCCTCTCAGTAACACCATTTTGCTGAGGAGTATAGACACATGTTCTTTGATGTATCATACCCAAAGTGGAAAATAAAGTAGAGCACACTGAGTTAACAAAATTAGTGCCTTTGTCAGCCCTAACCACTTTTATCCTTTTGTTAAACTGAGTTTACACAAAAGTAATGAATTATTTTATAGCTACACAAGTGTCTGACTTAATTTTAAGCAAAACCACCTAGGTCATTCTAGAGTAGTCATCTACTATAGTTAAGAAAAATCTATTACCATCAAATGTAGGTTCCTTGTAAGGACCCACAAGTCCATGTGAAGTAAGTCAAATATTTTGACTTCAGTACTTTTAGTATAACTAGAAGGGAAAGGCAGCCTAGTTAATTTTTCACAAGGACATATTTGGCATTTATTCACATTCTCAGTAATGAAGTCAATGTGTATGTTTAAGATCTTCTTAAGTACATTGCTAGAAGTATGACCATATCTTTTATACCAAATAGCTATATCAACATCAGTACTAGATACAGAAATAAAATTAGAAGTTGTAGCTATTAGAGATAAGTCTTGTCAGCATCATAATTTATTGTGAGAATATATAGTCCATCATTATTTTTGTCAATCATCTTCGCCTTCCCACTATAGAGTTCCTGAAAAACAAAAAAGTCAGGAAAAATAAAAGCTGAACAATGCAACTTCTTGGTTAGTTTTGCTACTAATAGTAGGTTAAACTTGAATTGTGGTAGATGAAATACATTTGTAATGGTATTTCCTTTATATATAGTACTATCACCAGTGTGTGTAACCATAGAAATATCCCCGTTTAGGAGATAAACTTTTTTGGGATTAGAAGATATGAAAATGGAGTCAGTATCTAACATAGTTAGGAATAACACCATGCGGTTAGTGATACCTGTGTCCACTATCCATTGACTTACATTTCTATGGGCTGAGAGAGATACATTGATACCTGTTGTATGGGCCATGTGTGTAGAACTATCAGACTTGTTAATTAGTTGCTGAAATTTTTGGTACTGATCTTTGGTGTAGGGACAAGTTTCAATCTATTTGAGCTGATTTCCTGTTAGTTGAGGCACTCCTCCACATTGTCCTATATTTTGTTTTGATGTTTGATTATTTGACTGTCCCCTTTGCTTTTGTTAACTCCAAGTACTAGATTCTTCAGCCTGCATATTATATGTTGAATTGTTCACACCACCTTTTTCTTATACTTAGAATCTTGAGGGTAGCCCACCAATTTATAGTAGTTGTCCTTAACATGACCCTTCATCTTGCAATCGTCAGAATGAAAATTTAAGTTCTTCTTAAATCTTTGATTTCATTTTGAGTACATCATAACATCAAATGACCCCTGCATGATTGCCGAATTTGCACCCAAGATTCCAGAACTAGACCCTACAGATTTTTGGCTCTCATCACTCAAAATCATGGAGTATGCTTGATTTACTGAGGTCATGGGATTCATATGCAGAATCTGGCTTTTAGCTTGTATATAGGAGCCATTCAGACCCATAAAAAATTGAAACAACGCAAATTTTAAATATGTTGGACAAATTCCCTAGGCTTATCACAGTTGCAAGTAGAAGTAGGAACCAAAGCCTCAAATTCTTCCCATAAGTCTTTCAACTTAGAATAGTAGACAAAAACAGATGAAGTGCCTAAAACTTGTATGGCTATTTCTTTGTGATCATTAAACAATCGAGATCCATCAATTTTATTAAATCTTTCATACAAAACTTCCTGCACAGGCTGAGCATTAGATACATACATAATACCACCTAACAGTCCTTTACCAACTGCATTTAAAATTCATAAAAGAACTATTGCATTTACGTATTCCCAATGATTGCCTAAGTCAAAAAATTTATCTTTTGAACAAAAACCATCAACCAAGCCCAATTTGTTTCTTCCTAGTAGAGCAATTAGCATAGACCTATGCCACATAGCATAATTCTCTACTCTAGTCAATTAAAATGAGATTATCCATAATTCGCTTACATCGGAAGCATGAAGAAACGATGGGTGATTGTAATCGATCTAGCAAACTAGGTATGTCCATTACCACTTCCTTGAGTGCCATCAAATGCCATATTTCCTCTGTTTTTCTTTTCAGAGTTGCTTCAAGATTGCAAACTTGTGGAAAAAAAGATTATAGAAATTATGAACTTAGCAATGCACCAAGATCGATAGTAGATATTCTGATCTATCTTTCTTGAGCTCTGATACCATGTTGTAATTTGAAAAAAGAAAGAGGAAGCAAAATTCTTGGTATAGAATTATATAGCTAAGAGATGAGAAAGAAGGGAAAAATAAGAGAGATGAAAGAGATAGTGATGTATGAGAAATAGAAAGTATATTCTTTATTGATTCATTGTCTTATGAAATACATGATCCCTTCTTTATATAGACATTTCATGAGCTTGCTTAGCTAACATCTTAACTAACTTTTAACTACTTTAACTTGACTACTTAACTAACTGCCATTACATTTAAATAAATGGACCTTAAATAACAAAGTACTGGAATCTAATTTAAACTTTGCTCAACAAATAACAAATTATTTGTACCTCACCCGTTAGCTTAAACTTAGATATTCTAAGTTTTGAATTTGAACTACTTGTTTGGATGGTTGAATATTTGCAGTTTGTAGATATATTTGTAGCCTTTAATCCACAAGCCATTTTATCATTTCTAAATAAATACGGTAATTTTATCAGAGTACCGAGGACAATATGCATGTACAATTTTCAAGAAATCAGAAAAAGTTTTACTTTATGTTATAGGGTGGAATGACAAGTATTCGTTCATCAAAGTCCCTTCAAGTTTGAGTCCTGATATAGAATCATCTTTAATAAGAAACATTTTTACTAAAAGAAATTTTGATTAGTCGGGTTCCAAAATAGGTACTGAACAATAGGCGAAAACTAAATGGAACAGAGATGAAAGGTTGTTACACTTGAAATTTTATCAGAGGCATCCCACAACAATATACATGAAAAAAATTTAAACAATAAAATTTTATGAAAAGAATTTATACTACTATGTGTACTGTATGCAAATTACTTCAATATTGCAAATGAGAATACAAAAGGTTTTCCATGTGAATTTTCCTAGTAATATTTTGTATTTAAAAAGGAATTGTTCCAAACAAGCCCTATGTATCTTGCTGCGGCAACAGAGGTGGTTGATAATGAAAATTCAAATATTCCCTCTTAACAATGCGATGACGACTCTCTATCTCTCTCTGTCTTTTTCCTTAGTTTTCATTTATCTTACTACATATCATTTAGTTATTTATTTGACTTTGTTGTGTTCTTCTTACATACATTTCCAAAAAAAAAATGATCTAGATTGTTGTTGCACATGCTTTCTATCTAGTGGCTGAAGGAAACTTTGAACAATATTCAGATATGGAAAGATTGTGTCTTGTGGGTGCGGATCACTTGAAATTCCCCCTGAGATTTATGAGTACTCAAAGGTTCTAGGGAATTCTCAATTTAGTCTTTTTCCTTTTTCAACCATTCCAACTTGTGGATACACGCATACTAGCTGAAGTTGGGAGGATATCAGATGCAATAAAGTAAGTTTGCAGATATTCGGTTCATCAAGTTGTTGTGTTCGAAATTGAGAGGCCTTGTGGAAACTTATATAGTTGCAAATCAAGACGGTGATAATTCGAATAGCAAATAAAAGCATACTAAAACATAATATTATTGATATAATTCGGCCACTTGGCCTACATATTAAAGAACAAAATTAAAAAAAAAAAAGAGAAAATCTCCCTCAAATAAGATTCTTAAATGACTACATTATGGATGCTACTGTATTATTGTATGAGAAGGGGGTTCTTCTATTTATAGAGTTTCAAAAATATTTCCTCCAAGAAAGAGGTTAGCCAAATATGGAAAAGAATTATGTTTTTCTTTTAGGAAAAGTAAAAGTAATTATGGTATTACTTTATTTTTCTTCTAAGAAAAGTAAAACTTAAATTTGATAAGAAAATCAGGATAAAACCCTTAACAAATCTCTCCTTTTTGGCTTGATTTTCTTCACATAATTTGATCCACCTTCTTGACATGCATGATCATCGCTCTTTATATAATCTTTATCACTACTGCTTTTCATAGTTAAAAATAAGATTTAAAATATTATGAATAAAAGTGGGTTAAAAATAAGTATTTTATTTTTATTTTTAAAAATGCAGCAATAGGAATATTAAAATATGTTTACAAAAATTTCTCCACGTGTAGTTAGACAAAAATCTTCATTATCATCAAATTGAATAGATCCGCCCTAAACTTGTATTCAACCTCGCTTCACTAAAACATGGATCACTGAATCGTAGGTTTTAATACCACTTGTTGGGTTCGAAATTGAGAAGGCGTCATGCGGAAGCCTATATAGTTGCAAACCAAGATGGTGATAATTCATATGACAAATAAAAGCATACTAAAACATAATATTATTGATATGATTCGACCAATTGGCCTACTTGTTAAAAAAACTAAATCAAAATGTATAAAAAATATTTGAGGGAAAATTTTCCCCTAAACAAAACTCTTCAACGACTACATTTGGAGCTATTATGTTGTTGTATGAGAAAAGGGTCTTCTATTTATAGAGTTTCAAAATTTTTCCTCCAGGAAAGAGGTTAGCCAACTATGGAAAAGAATTATATTTTTCTTTCAGGAAAAATAAAAGTAATCATCGCATTAGTTTTATTTTTATTTTAAGAAAAATACAACTTATATTTGGTAAGAAAATCAGGATAAAAATCCTAACACAAGTTACCTGAGAATCTTTCAACTGGTTCTTAAGCATTTTTAGTTGTAGGTACTGGCAACTGTCAAGCACTATCAAAATCACTTAAAACTGGTTGAAGCTCTGATGCATAACATTATGATTATGACAAGATGTATTATGTGTTTCTTCTATGCTTATTTGCTAAAGTATGTTATAGAAATTAAAATAACATGTTTTTGACTTGTGTATGTTCTTTTAAGTAAAACTATTAAATATGTTCAAATGTTTAAGCTACAATATCAATCGTAGGGATATATGCCTTACATAAGAATTATGTGTGCGGAGAAGCCTAGAAAGTTTTGAGTTGATGTTCACTATCTCGTGTAAGGCATCAATATAAAATTTTATATGTAGTTGTGATAATATCATATAATGTTACTCATACACAATGCCCATATTCTGATTGTTCTAGCACCCTAAGCTGGTGGAAATGGTGCCAAACAGGTATATGGGGTTCATAGATACCTACCCAATCAGGTTGGGATTATACTCTTCAGACATAATCATCCTTAGTTATCTATATAGTACAGATTTCAGCGATAAATAGAAATAGAAATATATGTGCATCAATAAATTGAAAACAATTTTGTTTCAACATATATTTACAAGTGGCAACTCCCAAGGCAATGAAAATCATTAACAGTTTGTGGCGCCCATAGTCTTAAGTAGGCAATCAACCATGGCAATTTCATCACTCATCCCCTCGGCGTTTATAGATCCAATAAGTGAATGGGCAGCTGATAGCAATCAATTAACAATGCACAATAGAAGTGTTTCAGAGCCAAACATTGGATAAACTCAAAGACAGGTGTCTTATCTTGTTTCTCTATAAATATTACATTGCAGTGGATCCTAATATCTAATCTGTTTTTATGGAGTTCACTACAAATTTGTGTGGGATCAGGTTGACTCATCAATGGAAACAAGCTCAAGTAACACAGGAAGCAATGCATCAGGAGTTGGGGGGACATCACACTATCATCGCTTTAGCTTTGTCTCCCGGATTATCAAGAAACTATTGAATCAGACCTCGAACCCCATCAAGGCTATCAGGTAGATTACTTATCTCATTTTTGTCATTTTCTAGATTATAGTCTTCACAAAAGTTGACGTTGACACTTGTTTCCTTGTAGGCATAATTGGGTGATTCGAATAAATTTTATTATGATGAAAACATTAAAAGATGGATAGAGGAAGGAGCAAAACTTTCTAATGCAGAACTGCCCCTTTGCACCCCACTAACCACTGCAGCTTTCCGGAATGGAGCACCAGATTATAATATAAAGAGTGCATTAAAAACTAAAAGTTCTATATGCAATAATGGCTTTCTGAAAATGAAGAGTCCAATTTCTGTTAATAATGGTATGGGAATATCACCTCTTCCCCCTACCTCCAACCAATTTTTAGATCATAGTTGTATGGGTCCGGTCAAGGCAAGTGATTTTGACATGATAATTATTTTCAGATGATATGATTTGACCAGTAGACCTATAAAAAAAATAAGTGGACCAATAGAAACCTAGTATGGTTAGTGACATCATTGGACAACTATGATTTTGGTAATCACCCCTATCTGATTGAACCTTTTGCGTTGCTTAATCAAAATTAGCCTTGTTACTTAGTCCGATCCAGAAAGAGGATTTTAAATTGGTGATAGTAAATACTAGATAATCTCCTATGAGTCAAATTAACAATATTTAGTGTATAGTGTATACGCATCTACCTATAAGACACTGATCCAGAAAATGAAAACTATCAAGTATTTGTTTGTTTTCTCTATAAATTATGGTGGCTTTATGATCGAATTGAGCTGACCAGCTTGGTTAACTTAAGAATTAATCCTCATCACTGGAATTGATGCACAAGCAGTGCTTTCAATGGTTTGAACATACTTTTAGTACTACAACATATTACCATTTAGTAGAAAATTTATTTAGGTACAGAAAATTTGTCACTAAAAGACCATAAATGCATTTTCACTCTCTTTGATATGACTCAAAATAGAGAAACCTAACTTGCTTCTCTTCCTTCTTCTCAAACCACAGTACACCTCTTTTTGTAAGAGCAGTTATATGTTGAAAGCAATTTGCTTATTTGGTTGTTTACTTTTGGGATTCAATATTTTTTCCTTGTTGGGATTCATTGTGAATATTTAGTCAATTATGATGAATATATTTGAGGTACATACTAAATTTTTTTTCTTTTCTTAGATGTGCACAATACTTTTTCTATTTTATTATGTAGGGTTATTGTATTAGGTTGGCTATAAATAGGAGTTTTTTGTACAAAGGATTCATCAAGTAATAAGAATGAAAATTTCATACTTTGCTTTGTTTATTTTTGTATGGTATCAAGAGTAGTTTTTTAATTTCAATCCTTATTTCTGACTTCTTCTTTGTCATTTTTTATGACGATTGAAGTTGTGTAACCCTCAAAATCACCTTCTATTGTTAACACTTCACAATCTGAAAGAAGTGATAGTGTCCCTACAATTAATTTAGTGGACTTTTCACACACTTTCTACATTCACCCTTCTAGACATCCAGGTATGAACCTAGTTTCCATCATTTTTAATGGGAGAAGATATGGTGGATGGAGAATGGCAATTGGTATAGCTCTCTTAGCAAAGAACTTGATGATCCCTAACTTGTCCGAAAGTTGATACAGGACTTCGAGGAGATTCAAGATGTAATGATATGGTCCTATCCTGATTATTGAATTCTCTTTCCAAGAAAATTATTGAGTCTATTTTGTATTCCAAAAGTTTCATAGTGTTGTGGTCTGACCTACAAGATAGATTTGGTTAGGCTAATAATGCTAAACTTTTTCAACTTCAAAAAGATTTAAATACAATAGTTCAAGGAAATTCCAGTATCTCTACTTATTTTACAAACATGAAGAGTCTATGGGATGAGTTACATGCGCTAAATACATTCTCTGTTTGTACTTGTGAGTGTGAATGTGGAGCAAAAGTAAAAGGTGCAAATGATGATCAAGATGAAAGACTTCTGCAATTTTTCAATGGACTTAATGACACTTTCATAGATGCTAGGAGTAATATAATATTTTATTGTCTTCCACTCTACCCACAATTGGTCAGGCTTACTCATTTGTTATTCAAGATAAAAAGCAAATGGAAATTCATACAACTCCTGCTTATCTAGGAGAATCGACCCCTTTCTTTGTTGGTAATAGTAGAGAAAAGAGGTTCAGTGAGTATCAAACTCAAGCTGGAAAGTCTATCAAGAAGAATTCTCTAATTTGCAACTATTGCAAGAAAATAGGACATCACATTGACCACTGTTATAAGATCCATGGTTTCCCCTCTGATTATACATTCACTAAATTTTAAAAAATTATCAAAAGCGACCTTTTGGTAGTAGCATCTTTAACAAAGGGGAAGAATCTCAGCAGACTATACAGAATATCACAATTTGAACTCTTTAAGCCAAGATAATGTTGGACAAGTTGAATCAAAAAGATACAGGAAGTGTAGATTAGTCTGCAAACATAACATGTGTTGGTATGGGTAAGTTCTTTAATTCTTATGCTTGTTTGTTTACAATTGACAGTGATTCTTTGATATTAGATAGTAAAGCATCTGAGCACATGACTTTTGATAAAATGTATTTAAAAATCTTTAATCTTCTTCATAAATATGTAGTAATATCTCTTTCTAACTCCCACAAGGTCAAAGTTACTCATTCAGGATCTATTTCTCTCTCGCATAATCTAACTCTACAAAATATTTTATATATTCCATATCTTAGGTTCTGCAAACTAGGGTTTGATCGTGATGGGTATCTCAAGTCCGACGAGGACCAGAGACTACCCCTTTTTCTTAGTATACAGAACATGATAAATCTAGCAGCAGAAGAATTCCGAACATATAACTAGATAGAATAAGCATAAACTTAAAGGAATCTAAGAAGTGCAACAACCATTCCAATCCACAGTATCCACAAAAGCCTCAAACAAAACCAATATCAACCTAAGTCGGTACATACCCCTGACGATAGCCAAAAGGAACCCAATAGAAGTAGTCCAAGACATAAATTAAACAAAACTTTAAAATGATAGCCCTTTGAGAGAATGGAATCTCAGCACTTCAAAGCTGGCAGGCGACAATCCAGAAATCCTATCACTGTGCAGTAAAAATAAAAGTGTCTCCAGTTGCTGCATCACGTGGTGATATGGTGTCAGGAGATGATTAGTGGGTTGAGCGCTAGCATGTAACTCAATAAAGGGATAAAATAATGTCAAGTTAAAACAATAGTAAAATCCACATGCACACAGTATATATACATACATATAAGCATGTTGGGATAGGAAACAAGGCTTAGCATGAAAGTAAAACATTAGTCTGGACTATGTAGCTTAACCATCATAAAAAGGCACCCATGGGCTATATGGGTTCAGCTCCCCCTACTAAAAAGGCACAGTGTATGTTAGCCACACAAACCAGAGATATCCAAGGAATACCAGGGAATGCCCCGACCCCACGCCAATCTAGGATGCAAATATATCAATAGTGTGAACCATGCACACGGTCATTAAGACCAACCCTCATGATGGCAAATGTTAGTTTCGAATATCAGTTTGTCAAGACCTCAACGTTTACGACTAGCTACATAACCCTCATTAATCCCAATTTAAAGCAAGCTTCACATAACTCATTTATTTAACCAAGGAATTATACATTACGACATAACATAGGTATCTTCATACCCTATACTTTCAATCTTATAATTATGCCATTCCAATTTTGGTAACCTAGGGGAATGCCTCAACCCCTTTTGTTTAGTAAATCAAGTTTGAGGGAATGCCTCGACCCCCTTTAATTTATCAAATTAACTCGGGGGAATTCCTTGACCCCTGGTTTTCCAATTTAAAATAAAAACATGGCCAGCTAGGCCTTCACAATCCTAGTTTATCCGCTTAACCATATGAGTAATGTATTAGTTTATGCGAGTAAGTCCAACCATGTGAAAAATCCATATTTCAAAGCCAATTATACAAGTAGGTAAGGAAATACAATTTCAAAAACCAAATTACAAACCAAGATCATCAATTTGGGGGAATACCTCGACCCTCATTCCAACTCTCATACCCATGCACCTAATTTGTTCAAAACCCATTGATAAGGCATAAACAATGCATATAAAATCATGAAGATCCAATTCAAGAAATGTTCATTCCAAAACCCTCAACCCATATCAAAGCCCACATTAAAATCCACATAAATAACCATTAAAAACACATGTTATAAGTAACACAAGTTTAAGAGAAGAGTAACTTTCCTGAAAGTAACACAATTATGGAGGGAAATCACCCCTTTGAAACTCTAATGGCCAAACTCTTTAAAACCTTAGGATTCTTAACTTAGGAATTTGAGAGAAAAGGAAGAGTGTATTTGATTATGTTTTGGAGTGATAATGAGACCCTAAAGGGGTTTTAAGTCGTGGTTCACAATTGGGGGAAAGGATAAATATCTAAAGTACCCTTAATAAAATACTAAAAATTTGCTACCTAGTCGTTACGGGTCACCTTATGCTTGTAACGACTGACTACGAGTCATCCCCTAGACTCATAGTCTGGGTAGAAAGGTAAGGCATCCACACTGGTCTGACTATGAGTCTCACCCTATGACTTATAGTCAGACCCTATGACACATTATGTCCAAATTGTAATTAAGGAAGAAACTTTGGTTAACACACTGCTCACCCTACGACATGACTCGTACTTAGTCTTCATGAATTGTTAAGTGCGAGTCGTGATCAAGGAAGTAACATAGACAAACTTTATTAGTCAGGCTACAATTTGGATCCTACGGCCATATGGACACCTTACGACTCATATGGAAAGTCATGATCTGATCAATGAGCTTGAAACTCAGGAATTTTTTAGAGGCAAAAATCTAGGGCGTTACATTCTTCCCCCACCCCCAGGATTAATTTTTCCCCGAATGATGAGTCAAGGCATCCATTAGCATGATTTTAAGACAAAACACAACCATAATTTCCTTTAAAAAAGTCAAAAAACAAAGATTTTAAGGAAAAACACATACCTTAAGCACAATTGTCTAACTCGGGGAACAAGAATGGATATTTGGACTTCATGTCTTCTTCAGCTTCCCAAGTAGCCTCGTCTACCTTATGATTCCTCCATAGAACCTTCTTCAAAGCCACATCCTTAATCCTTAAATGACGAATTTGGCTATCCAAGATTTCAACCAGGACATCCTCATAAGACAAAGAATCCAAAATGCCAACACTCTCAATAAGCACGAACAAGGAAGGATCACCCACACACTTCTTTAATATCTAAACATAAAACACCGAATGAATAGAACCCAAACTCAAAGTCAATTCCAACTCATAAGAAATATTACCCACTCTTCTCAAAATCAAGTAAGGGCCAATATATAGGGGATTGAGCTTTCCCTTCTTTCAAAATATCATCACTCCCTTCATGGGAGACACCATCAAGAACATCAAATCACCAACGTCAAACTCCAACTCCCTTCACCTCACATCCGCATAGGACTTTTTGTGATTCTGGGCGGTCTTAATCCAATTCATAATCACCTTAAACTTCTTCATGGACTGATGAACCAAATCAGGCCAAACAATCTAGTCCCCAACTTCAAACCTACCAATAGGAGAGCGACATCTCCTAATATACAAAGCCTCAAACGAAGCAATCTGAATGTTTCAATAATAGCTATTATTATATGAAAACTCTATGAGAGGCAAATGATCAACCCAATTACCATCAAAATCAATAACGCATACCCTTAGCATATCCTCCACTACATTTGTCCATCTGTCTGAAGATGGAAAGTTGTGTTAAGGTTCACTACAACCCCTAAACTACTATGAAATGACCGCCAAAAGTGAGATGAGAATTCTGTACCTTTATCTGAAATAATAGAATTTAGATCACCATGCAACTTGATAATCTCCTGAATAAAAACCTTAGCATAATCTTAGGTAGAATAATTAATCTTCACTGGCGGGAAATAAGCATACTTAGTCATCCTATCCTCGATGACCCAAATCAAAGCGAACTGATTATGAGACTATGGAACACCTATAAATAAATTCATAATAATCATTTCCCATTTCCACACAGGTAACTCGATCTCTTGGGACAACCTACTAGGCCTCAAGTGCTTCATTTTCACTTGCTGATAAACCGTGCACTTAGCCATAAAATTAGCCATATCTCTCTTCATATTATTACACCAATAAATCTCTTTCAAATCATGGTACATCTTTATCTAACCAGGTGAACTATATAACTCAACTTATAAACCTCAGTCAAAATCCTTTATTGTAACCTATCAATATTAGGAACACACAATCTACCTTAGTATCTCAAGATACCATCACCACCAATCTCAAAAGCCAAAACTTTTTGCTAACCTACATCATCCTTAATCTGCAGCAAGATAGGATCCAAACCCTGCTTCTTCTTTGCCTCAACACTAAGAGATGACTTACCATCTCTCGAACAATCATACCTCCATCCTCAATCCAAAAGACAAACTCCAAGATTAGACAATTAGTGAATATCCTTCATCAACCCTCATCTCTCCTCATCCACATGAGACAAGCTACCCATAGATAACATGCAAATAGCATCAGCAACTATATTAGCTTTACCTAGATAATAATGAAGACTCATGTCAGAATCCTTGAGCAACTCAAGCCATCTTCTTTGCTTAAGATTTAAATCTTTTTGGCTGAACAAGTACTACAAGCTCTTATGATATGAAAAAATATCAACATGAACTCCATACAAGTATTAACACTAGATCTTCAAGGAAAAAACCACAACCAATAATTTCAAGTCATGAGTTGGATAGTTTATCTCATAAAATTTCAACTGCCTAGAAGCATAGGTGACAACCTTACCATGCAGCATCAGCACGCAACCTATCCCCATATGAAAAATATCATAGTACACCACAAAACCATCAGTGCCCTCGGGAATAGTCAAAATCCTAGCACAAGTCAACTTATTCTTTAAATTATCAAAGCTAGCCTCACAGGAATTAGACAACAAAAAATTTACCTTTTTTTGAGTCAACTTAGCCAACGAAACTTCAATCGACAAGGAGCTCTCCACAAACCTCTTATAAATGGGGCTAAACTCAAGACGCTCCAAATATCTATTGGAGTCGTGGGTGTAGGCCACTTCTTAACCAACTCAACCTTCTGTGACTTCACCTTGATCCTTCACTAGAAACAACATGACCCAAAAAAGTCACCGCATTAAACTAGACTTCACACTTAGAAAACTTAGCATATAACCGCTGATCCTTAAGGGGTCGTTTGGTATGAATATAAGTTATGCTAGAATTAGTTATGATGGGATAAATTATGATGGGATAAGTTATACTGGGATTATTTTTATTGAGTATTTGGTTTGTTGTATTCAAGGTAATATGCATGGTATAATTTCTAAGAATAAATTAATTGATTACCAAAATACCCTTCATCTTATTTAACTTTTTAAATATATATAATTTTTTTAAAACTTTAAACATTTATTCTTAAAAATGAAACTTTCATCCTATTTAACTTAATTTTTTTTTTGTGTGTGCATTTTCATGATTTTATCGTGTATTTTTTAAAAATAAAACTTTCATCTTAGTACGCTTTAATTTTTTTTGTGTCTTCCCGTGATTATGCTGTGTGTATTTAAAAAAATATTACTACATCTTATTTAGTTTGAAATAAAAGCTTCCAACTTAAGTTGTTAAAGTAAAAGAGAATTTATTGTGTATGTCACTTCATTTAAACACATCTCACTCATATAATATATAATATTAAAATTCATTTTAATTGATATATACAATATCAATTTTCAAGTGATTAATAAACTATTTAATTTAAAATATGCAGTTAAACAATGGAATCGACATTGTTATTATTTTTTAGAGAAATCAAAATGTATAAATAAACATAATAATTATTCAAATAAATTTAACATATAATATATTCATAAATAAAAAATATATATATGTGTGTGAAATGAAAATCATATGGCTTGAGGGCATTCTTATCATTTTATAATTTTATACCAAAGATAAATTGTGTTGGGATAGTAATACCACCATATGTGTGGATAACTTATCCTGGTACTATTTATTAGTCCTAGAATAAATTACCCCGGACAGCCAAACGACGGATTAAAAATTTTATCCCAAAATTATTATTTTATCTCAGAATTATTTACTTTAATACCGTACTTCAAACGACCCCTAAGAGTCTGTAATATACTGAGGTATTAGCGTGATCCTCCTCACTCTTAGAATATACCAAGATGTCATCGATAAACACAATGACAAACAAGTCCTGAAATTGAACGAATAGCCGATTCGTAAGATCCATGAATGTAGGTAGAGCATTAGTCAATCCAAAAGACATGAACAAAACTCATAACGACTATACATGGTACGAAAATTAGTCTTAGGATATCCACCTCCCTATTATTCAACTGATGATAACCAAATCAAAGATCAATCTTCAAAAAATATCTAGCACCCTAAAGCTAGTCAAAGAGATCATCAATCCTAGAAAGAGGATACTTATTCATCACTATCACCTTATTCAACTGGCGGTAGTCTATACATATTTGAATGGACTCATCCTTCTTACGTATGAAAAGAACAGAAACACCCCACAGAGAAATACTAGGGTGAATAAAGACCATATCAAGATCTTTTAACTGCTCCTTAAGTTTTTTCAACTTAGTCGGAGCTATTCTATAGGGAGAGATAGAGATAGGACAGGTATCAGGGAGAAGGTAAATCACAAAGTTTATTTCCCTAACAGAAAGAACACCAAGAGAATTATCGAGAAACACTTTAGGAAACTCAGCAACCACAGGAACCGATTGCAATGAAGGACCCTCAGAACTAGAATCCTTAACTCAAACAGATAATATAGACACCTTTTGGAAATCAACTTTTGGGCTTTAAGCTAAGAAATAAAACTTTCTTTAGGAACTAGGGAAATCCCTTCCTACTCAATCATAGGTTCATTCGGGAATTGAAAACTGACCTTCGGATCCTGCAATCTAGAGAGGCATAGTTGAGTGAAGCCAATCCATCCCCAAGATCACATCAAAATCTAACTAATCCAATTCTATCAAATCCATCAATATCTTCTTACCAATATGAATCACTCACCGAGGTAGACATAGAAAAAGGATAGGAAATACTCTCAAGACCAAAACCAAAATTAATAACCACAAAATGGGTCACATAAGAAAGAGTAAAGCCCCTAATAAATCAGACAATACACATCATGAGAGAAAAGTTTCAACATACTAGTGATGATATTAGGAGATGCCTCAGAATAATTTTGGCTGGCAAGAGAATATATATGATTTCGACTAATGCCGGTACCAAAAATAGAGTACTTTGGTGTAGGAGCTGAAGAAGTAGAAATTGAAATCTTATTCATTCCATAGCAACATCGCCTGAAGGACAGTTTCTCTAAATATGACTAGGATGGCCATATTTCAAACATTTATTCCTTCCCTCATCACAAAATGCATTTGCCCACAGAATCTATAAGAAGGATAAGATAGGGTTGACTGTGCTCCACTGGCCTGAGATTAGGCACCTTGTGCCTTAACCCCACTGTTAGTTTAGAAGCGACGATCACCTGACCACTTTAAATACAGAGCACTAGTTGTATAATAGGAACTAGAATTTCCCCAAGACTTCTTCCTACCCCATTCCCTACCATCTCTACCGCTATTCATCTAACTTTTACCCTACTCTAAATATCTGAATTTCTTACTCTCCCTTTCCCCCACCTCTTTTTGCTTCTTTTTTTCCTCCTCAACTTAGTGCATGTATACCACAGTCTAGAATTATCTATGTCTTTATTCAACAACGCGTCTTTTTACTCCAATACCAAGTCCCATAAAAAACCCAAAGAAAACTTTCTCATCTTAGCCAGCATAGAAGATACCAACTCTGAAGCAAAACGAGATAACTAATAAAACATTAAGGCATACTCCTTCACAACCACTATGCCTTGTTTCAAATTCACAATCTCCTCAGCCTTCGCTTTCCTTAAATCCTAAGAAAAAAGCGATCAATATAAGCACCTTAAAAGTTATCTCATATAGCTGGCTCAGTATCATCCCCTCTAAGCTGCTCCCACTCTTTGTACTACTAATATGACATATCCGTCAACTGGTATTTGGCAAATTCCACACCTTCAGAGTCTGAAGCATGCATCACTCTAAAGATCTTTTTAATCTCATCTATAAATCCTTGATGATCTTTCTCAACCTCAGAGCTAGTAAAGGTTAGAGGACTCAGCCTCATAAACTAGCCAGCCCTTGTAGCCTCAGAAGAAGAAACAATAAAACCAACACTCTCAGACTGGAAAATATAAGAGGCCATCAACTGAGTTAGAAAATGAATCAACTAGCAAAACTTAGCATTAGACACATTACCCTAAGGAGGACTAGGCAGACTAGAGGGAACCGATAGAACTCCATGAGGGCATTAAGGAGAAGGGACCCTAGAGCAAGTATGTACCCTATTAATAGGATGAGTTCCATCCACATTATCCTCAAGTAGGATAGACGAGTTTCCACGAGAATTAGATATCTATGAGGCATTATCTAAAATAAGAACAAATGGAAATTAGAGGATATTCAAGACCTTAAACTCTATATCCCAAAAATAGAACACACAAGAGGGAAACATTCCTAAATGCCTCATAGTCACTTTCTTATCAGTGCAGCGCACTACACATCCATAAAAGAGACTCTACTTGACATGGTTTTATGGATACCCAATTGACCATAAACCTAGAGCTCTAATACCAAACTTGTCACAACCAAAACCAGGGCTTGGCCATGACGTGTATCTCAAGTGCATTTGATTATGTTTTGGAGTGATAGTGAGACCCAAAAGGGGTTTTAAGTCATGGGTCACAATAAGGAGAAAAGGTGAAATGTCCAAATTACACTTAATGAAATACCAAAAAATTGTCGCCTTGTTGTTACAGGTCACTTTATGACACATAAAGACTGACTATGAGTTGGACTGACTACGTGTCATCCCCTAGACTTATAGTCTGGATAGAAAGGTAAGGCATCCATATTGGTCTAACTATGAGTCGCACCATCTAACTCATACTCAAACCTTATGACTCGTTAGGTCCAAATTTTAATCAAGGAAAAATCTTTAGGTAACACATTGGTTACCCTACAAATTGTATATTATGACTCATACTTAGTCTTTATGACTCGTTAGGTATGAGTCCTGATCAAGGCAGTAAGATAGATAAACCTTACTGGTCAAGCTATGATTTAGGTCTTACAACCTATATAGACACCTTATGACTCATAAGGTAAGTTGTGGTCTGAGTAGTAAGCTCGAAACTCAGGGATTATTCAAAGGCAAAAATTTGGGGTGTTACATGTTTAATCTAATTTCTATTCATAAGTTGTGTAAACAACTTTAGAAATTTGGTATTTTCACCCTCTAACACTTATTTCATATTGCAAGGACCTTCACTGAAGATCCCTTAGGTCCTTGGTAGAGAGAAAAAAGGTCTATATATTCTCAAATCAAGTCATCCAGAAGTTTCTAAAAAGAGCCTACCTAGTTTTAATCCTCATAGTCTTATATTTTCTAGTTCTTTAAGAGATATATTTAATTCTTGTTCAAGTTATTTTGATTTCAATGTAAAGTAAAAACAATAACACTATAGATTAGGGAATATGCCAAGAAATAATATGAAGAAAGTTTTTCCAAATTCTGCATCTTGTTCAAGTTTTCTTCTCCTTTTGTTATTTTTCCAATGTAAAGACAATATAATCTATCTTTTCCTTCTAGTATTATTTCAACTAAATCTATTTTTGTTCTAATACACATGGATACTTGAAGACCTTAAAAATCTACTATACATGATAGTTTTAAATACTTTCTTACAATTGTTGATAACGTTAGTAGAGCTACTAGGACACATCTTTTGAGTACTAAGTCTAATGCTTTTGCCATCCTTCAATCTTTTCTTTCTATGGTAGAAATACGGTTCAATTATCTAGTTCAAATTATAAGAATGATAATCCTTTTGATTCAAGAAATTGAAAAGTACAATCTAATTTCTTTCTTTCCAAGGGAATTATTATGAAATCAATATAGCGTAAAAGAGAGTATGTGGTCAGTAATTTAAATGTATCGGTATGAGAGATAGATGCTAGCTGATATACATAAATATACTAAATATGAATGCATTAAATGTGTAAAACGAAAGCAATACCAAGCATAATGTACTGAAATGATCTGACTAACTGAATAATTGATATATGGACACTTGGTCACGCAAACTTGAATTGATATAATCTAAATACAGAACTAAAACTATGGTAGCTAACATTTAACTAACATTCCCCAATCTGACCTATCGGGTCCAACCTATAACCCGAGTTAGAAGGGTGTATCTTGCCAAGGGTACTAACATCGATTGTGTGGGTCCACTAAACTGATGTACCTAAGTACTAGGGTGTCTTCCTATGCTAGCAGGAGACCCCGTGACACCCTAGAGAGTATCAACCCTATACTGGAAAAAAGACCTCTCATAACCTACGTTGGCTACATAGTTATGGAACATAGGGATTGCTACTAAAGTTCTTACCCTAAGCTGGCAGGTAAGCCTTCATCCCTAGGTTCACTAGTGGTAATGACTCGTTAGCTTGAGTCATCATCAAAGTAGTGTGTTAGACCCTTAGGTAAGATCTTCCATAACTTTTTACCACGACATTGGATTAAATCAAGGCTTAATGCGTTGGAAAGCTATCTTAGTGTCCTATCTCATGAGAGGTCTAAAGTTTGAAAACTTGGGGTATTACATAACATTACCAATCTTTCTTAAAATTTGGGATGGACCAATGTAATGAGGACTGAGCTTCCCCTTTTTCCCAAACCTCATGACTCCATTCATAGGAGAAAATTTCAAGAATACCCAATTATCAACTCCTAATTCCAACTCCCTCTGCCTCATATCCGCATAAGACTTTTGGAAACTTTGAGTAGTCTTATGTCTTTCTCAAATCACCTTTACCTTCTCCATGGCTTGGTGAACCAAGTTAGACCCAAACAATCTAGTCTCATCCACCTCAAACCATCTAATTGGAGATCTGCACCTTCTACTATTAAGGACCTTAAAAGGGTCATTTGGATACTGGAATGATAACTACTGTTATAAGAAAATCCAATAAGAGGAAAATGATTGACCTAATTTCCTTTAAAGTCAATTACACAGGACATTAGCATATTTCTAGAGTCTTAATAGTGCACTTTGATTTCCCATCCATTTGAGGGTGGAGAGCGGTGCTAAGATTCACCTAGGTACCCAACCCTTTTTGACAAAAATGCAAAAATTAAAAAGAAAACTGCATACCTTAATTAAAAAAATGAACACCGGGCCCCATGCAACTTAACTATCTCCTGAATGAACAACTTTACATAATCCTCTCTTTAGTAGTTTGTCTTCACAGGAAAAAAGTGAGAAGACTTGGTCATCCTGTCCACAATGACCTAAATAGAATCATAGTGATTTTGAGACCGCAGAAGACCCCTGACGAAATCCATATTAATCATGTCTAAATTTTACATAGGTAGTTCTATCTCTTGAGACGTGCCACCTAGTCTCAAATTCTCAACCTTGACTTGCTGACAAACCATTCACTTGGCAACAAAATTTGCCACATCCTTTTCTATATTATTCCACCAATAAATTTTCTTCAAGTCATGATACATCTTTGTCAAACCCAGATGAATTGTATAACTGGACATATGAGCTTTAATAAAGATCCTTTCCCATAGCCTATCTACATCAGGAACACATAATCTTCCCTAAAACCTCAGACTACCACCTCCCCCAATCTCGAAAGTCATAACCTTTTTTTGACCCACACATCTTTGATTTGCATAAGTAGGGGGTCAAGAACCTGTTTCTCTTTGACCTCAACATCAAGATATGATTTAACCATTTTTTAAACAATCACTCCTCCATCCTCGGAGTCTAAAAGGCAAACTCTAAAATTGGCCAGCCGGTGGATGTGCTTCACCAATCCTCGTTTCTCTTTCTCAATGTGGGACTGACTCTCCATGGATAAACTACTAAGAGCTTCAACAACAACATTAGTTTTACTTGGGTGGCAGTGAAGGCTTATGTCTTGATCCTTAAGTAATTCGAGCCACCGCCCTCTGCTTGAGATTCAACTCTTTCTGTGTGAACACCTACTGCAAGCTCTTATGGTGTAAATAAATTTCACATGCACCCCATACAAATAGTGATGTTATATGTTCAAAACAAAGACCATAGCTGCCATATCTAGATTGTGAGTTGGGGAATTCCTTTCATGAACCTTAAGCTGCCTGGAAGCATAAGCTACAACCTTCCCATGTTGCATTAAAACATGGGTAAAACATAACCCAACCCCATACGGAATGCATCAGAATACACCACAAACCCTTTAGTACCCTCGAGTAGGGTCATAATAGGAACACAAGTCAACTTATCCTTCAACTCCTCAAAACTACACTCACAAACATCGGACCATAAGAACTTTATTTTTTTTGAGTAACCTCATCAGCGGAGCAGCAATAGATGAGAAACTCTCCACAAACCTCTTATAGTTCCTGGCCAAGCCCAAGAAGCTCCTAATATCGATTGGAGTCATGGTTCTAGACCATTTTTAACTACCTTAATCTTTTGTGGGTCCACCTTGATTCCTTCACTATATACAATATTTTAAAGAAAAGTTGCATCACTTAGCCAAAATGTACACTTAGAAAATTTAGCATACAATTCTTGGTCCTTATGGGTATGCAACACAATTCGGAGGTGATTTGCATGGTCCTCAACCTCCCAAATTTCAAATGTTGATAACCTGAATAAAGATCTATTTTAGAGAACCATTTATCACCTTAAAGCTGGTCAAAGAGGTTATCAACTTATTTTTCACTGTAACCTTATTCAACTAATGATAGTCTATATATATCAAAAAATACCTATCTTTCTTTCACACTAAAAACATAGAAACACCTTAAAGAGAGACACTAGGATGAATGAAACCCTTATCAAGGAAATCCTTTAATTGCTCCCTTAGTTCTTTTAGCTCTACCAAAGCCATCTTATAGGGAGGAATGTAAATTAGATGGGTATCTGATAGGAGATCAATCCCAAAGTTTATTTCCCTATCCGAAGCAACCCCAGGAATGTCATCAAAAAAAACTTTAGGAAATTATTAGCGACAGGGACAGACTGCAAGGAGGGGCTATCAGATTTAGAATCCTTGACCCAAACTAGATGATACAAACACTCTATCGATATCAATTTTTGAGCTCGAAGATAAGAAATAAACTTCTCTTGGGGCACTAAGAAACTTCCCTCCCATTCAATCGGTTTATTAAGAAAGTGAAAAGTAGCCTTTCGAGTCCTATAATTCAAAGTAGCATAGCACAAATGAAGCCAATACATCAAAATCCACCATTTCAAGCTCTATTAGATCTACCATGGTATCCCTATGAAGGATGGACCCCACACAACCCCTATAGACTTTTCTAGCAACAATGGATTCACTCTCTGGGGTATAAATAGAGAAGGGCTCAAAAACACTCTCAAGACCAAAACCAAAGTGTATAGTTACATAAGGAGTCATAAAAGATAGGGTAGAACCCAAATAAAGAAAATAATAAACATCTCAGAAAAAGACTTGTAACATAATAGTGACAACATTTAGAGATGCCTCAAGTTCCTGGTGAATAGCAAGTGCACAAAGGCAATGTTGGCTGTTTTCTATTCCTAAAGTAGCACCCTTTGCCTCATGAGCTGAAGAAGTTGCAATCGAGACCCTATTATCTTCGGTGGCAACCCTAGCTGAAGGATAATCTCATTGTATATAACTTGATTGACCATATTGAAAGCTTACTCCATTTTTGATACAACAAAATCTATTATAGAGCTTCTTATAAGTGTGTCAAGATGGACTAGATGGTGCCGACTATGCTACACTGGCCTGAGATAGGGCACCCTACACTTAATGGCCATTGTCAGGCTGGAAGAGCTGGTCACCTGAAGGTATGGGGGCCGAAGCACTAGCTAATTGATGAGAGTTTACCCGAGATTTCTTATTAAACCACTGTCTTCCCCTCTTTCTACCACATTGCTAACTTGCATCTGATCTACATATTTAGCCTTCTTATTCTTATTTTTCTCTATTTTTTTCCTGTTTCTTCTTCTCATCCTCCACCTGCTGCATATAGACCACTAATCGAGATATATCTATGTCATTATTCAACATAGCTGCCTTACAAGCCAAGACCAAGTCACAAGAAAGACTAGAGGCAAACTTTCTTATTCTGGACCTCATATTAGACACAAGCTTAGGAGCATAAAGGACAGTTGGGTTAACTTCAATGTGTACTCCTTAATACTTATAGTACCCTATTTTAGGCTTACAAACTCCTCAGCCTTGGCTTCCCTTAACTCTTGAGAAAAGAATGATAAAGAAAAACACCCAAGAACACTTTGGATATTGTTGGCTCAGGATCTTCTCCCCTTAACTCTTCCCACTCTTGTACTATTGATAAGATACCTTTTTCAATTGATAAGCTGTAAACTTAACCCCCTCTGAATTACTAGCATGGATAACTCTAAAGATCTTTTTGATCTCATCAATAAACCCATGCAGATCTTTCTCAACTTTAGAAATTATGAAACTCGTAGAATTTAGCCTCATAACCTGGACAACCTGAGTAACCTTAGACAAGCTAGTGTCAGGACCAACATGATCAGAACAATAAGACTGTGATGCCACAATCTGACCAAGTATATAGATGGACTGATAAAACTCAACATTTGAGATATCTCTTTGAAGGAACCAGGTATCAGTAGCACTAACCCGGGAGGTTCGAGAAGAACTGGTAGGTACTAGTAGAACCCCAGGTAGAGTAGTGCAGTCAGGAATATGGGCCCTATACCGAGTTTGCATTCAAAGAGTAGGGCAAGCTTTCTCTATATTTGTCCTGGTTGGGAAAGAGGTTCTATCTGTATTCCTATGACCATTAGATCTTTAATGAGGCATGATCTGAAATGTGAGTAAGCCAATAATTAAAGAAGTTACACAGTAACTAGGCCCTCTATCCCAAAATAGAACATAAAAAATGAAACATTCCTAAATGCCTTGTAGACTTCCCCTTATAAGTGAGGCATGCTACATACCCATAAAAGGGTTTCTAATCAACACAACTTTGTGGACACCCTAGGACCCTAAACCGTGCTCTGATACTAAGCTTGTCACTACCAGAATGGGTCCTGGCCATGACGGGCAGCCAACCAAGGCCTGAGATGAACCCTAGCCTTACCTCAAGAGAACAATATAAATGATAAATAATGGAAGCAAACCAAGATAATAAGAGACTTGTAAAACTCAAAAGAAATTTAGAGAGTCAAAATCAAATCCATAATGGTACCCCAACACTGTCCACAAAAGCCTCTAATTCAAAGAATACCAACTAAGCCAGGACATACCCCCAAAAATAACAAAAGAAATCCAAAAGTACTATAATAATATATGACAACTAAAAGAGAGAGACCATCCCTTTCAAAGTATGGAGGGTTTAAAACTTCACAACTGACCAACAAAGAAATAAAACCACCTAACGTTACACAGTGTCACAAGAAAAAACCTCGACACCTATATTATGAAATAATGTAACATCCGGTGACGGTCAGTACAGCGAGTACTGGTATGCAACTCAAGGAAAGGGATAAAACATGTATGCATTTACCAAAACCAGTTATAAACCACATGTAAATCAAGTATTTGTGTGTGTATATAATAGGATGATGGGGCAGGGGATGAGTAACGTGACAATTTAAAATTTAATCCTGAACTATATAGCTTTCACTGTCGTCTGTTAACCCATGGGTAGTATAGGTCATAGAGTAACCCAATCGGCGGGGCCTCAGTTCATGTTGGCCACACGTACCAAGGTTAGTCTAAAGTCCCAAATAGACAAAAGCTACCATACATATTATCCTAATATTAAGGACATAGTTTGGTCGTCCAATTAAGGTACGACATTTCTATGCTGACAAACATAGGTTTCGGGCGTTGGTCATGAAGACTTACGCCTTCATGGTGAGCTATATAATTCCCTTTAGAGCCTAATTAAAATGGTTTTCACCTAACATTTATCATAGAGTCATAAATTATGGCATATTCATATTGGTATGTCATACCAAGACTTGCAAGTCATTCATTTCATGCCAAAATCAACTATCATGAACATTATCATCTCCTTAACTCCATCATTCTAACTTATGGTCAAGTTCATCAATAAGTTGCATGAAAATCTCAAAGTAAATCATGAAGTTCAATACATTCAATATATAAAAAGATGGGTTAAATTATATAGAATCCTCGTTTAAAGCCAATTTAACAATGTGGGGTGACGTTCATGTCCATAACATCATACAAATTTCATAATCATTGTGAAGTAACAAATTGTCAATTCCACCATTATTATGAGACCCACTTTTAGTGCACAATCCACCATTTAGACCATAAATGAACCATTAAAATAAGAAAAAATAATGCAATTGGTTAATAACTCAAAAACTCTCAACAGTTTAATCATTCATTCAAAACACATAAATAACAGTTGAATTAATACAATGTTTAAATTAGGGAGTATTCAACATGCCTGAAAAATGAAAGAATTTGGAGTTTAGAGCCCGGAGTAGTGAATTCTTGAAATAACCCTTATGTTTCTTAACTTGGAAATTGGAGAGGAGAAAAGCAATTTTGAAAGTTGATAACTGGTGGTTATGAGGGATTAAAATGTGTTTTATATCATTTAATAGGGTAAAGGACCAAAAATTCCTTGCCCCCTTTTGAAAAAAATGAACTGGCAATTTTTGCCTAAGGGCATGTCACGCCCTTATCACGGGGCATAGGCAGTGTTCCACGCCCTTATCGTGGGGTGTAGGTAGTGCCACGCTCTTATCATGGACCCTCACTGGTTTGAGGTCTCAAAATAATCCCTGACCATTTTTGAAAATTTCAAAACATTCTCATATCATTCCTTTAACATCCCTTATCATGATTCAAGTTAAAAATTACCACTAAACACAAGAGAGGGTCCGAAATAAATTAGTCACAAATTTACGGGGTCATACAACTTCTTTCCCGATGAATCTTTTATTTATCGAAGTCGGCATTTCAATCATTATTGAGTCCTTTTTCACCTTATCTTCTTGGAGCTATTACCATTTGTAGTGAAGGCAAAGAGCTTCAAGAATAGATAGAGATAACATCAATGATTTTAGATGTGTTTCTCTTCATTTACGTTAACTTTGAAGCTTTAAATTTGACTAATATTGCTTTATATTATTATTTAATAATAAGGGTAAGGGTAGAAAGGAAAACAAAATAAAATTCTCTTTATTTCATAAATTGGACAAATAATTTTAAATAATTATTTTTCATAAAGGGACAAGTAAAATAGAATGGAGGAGTATTTATTATTTTAATTTTACAATTGTAAACATTAATAAAGTCAATTCGATCAATTTACCCTTTCTAACGTTATTCTGTTTGGATTAATTAATATTGTGAATTTTCTGTAATTCAAAAAAATTGATAGCTCGGTATACAAAACATCCAGTATTAGTAGGGCCCCAAAAGGACCGCATCATAAGGGGTGTTATGTAGATGACATATATCCTAATGCTTGCATTAATTAATGAATAACTGTTTTTACGCTTTGAGCACGCAACCTATAACTCACATAGAAACAACTTTGTAGATATTTTTTGGATAATTTACACCACTAGACAGAGTGTCCAATGATCCTTTATTAATGATAAAATAAGAGCCTTACTGTGAATAAATACAAGCAAAGAGGGCTAGATTTACTTTATGAATCCTAATGAGGCAAGTAAATATTTTATGATCATCGCATAATTTAGAGTACGCTCCACAATAATATTGCAAAAATGAGAATGTGGAAGTAATGCAGAAAGGTAAATGCCGAGAAGATGATTGAATTGTCAACTTCAAACATATTATATTTTACAGATTAGAAAAGATAGTTTGTATGCTAAAGTTTTGTCATAACACATAAATGTGTCCTTTTAACTTGGCTTCAATTTGTATATATGCCTTTCAACTCTGAGAGTGCATAAGTAAATACTTAAACTTGTATAAAGTTGAACAAGCATACATGTCCTTTAACAAATAAGCATGCCCTTTAAATTGGCATTAAATTACATCTATGACCTCCAACTTTGTGTGTGCACAAGTAGACACTTAATGTTGTCTAAAGTTGAACAAGTGGACACACACGTCCTATTTGGCATAATACATGTTGGCCACCATGTAGGACAAGAATTAGCCACGTAGGACACCACATAGGACATATGTGTCTACTTGTTAACTTTATACAAGTTTAAATGTCTACTTGTGCACACCCATGTTGGAGGTCATAGATGTGATGTCAAGTTAAAGGACATGTCTATGTATTATGCCAATTCTTTTCCTATATGGCATGCTACGTGTACTATGTCACGTAGGATGTGTGTCTCTACTTGCTCAACTTTATACAAATTTATGTGCCCACTTCTACACTTTCAAAGTTTGAAATCAACATATGTGATCTGAGGCCAAATTAAAAAAACATGTATATGTATTATGCTTAAAGTTTTTTCCTCTTGTTTTTGTTTAAATCTGTCCAACAATTGTTTGAAAGTACATCACATCTTCTTCAATCTTCAATTTATTGGATCTTGTTAAAATTATTAACTTTATCATATGATTTTGTTTTACCATTGTGAAGTATATATCTTCTAAATAAATTTTTTAGAAAAGCAAAAAATGATACAAATAACCTTTTTTCCTCTTTCACAGGATAAAGTTTCAAGAATTGATTTTGTTGATCACTTGCAATTTTTTTGTTTAGTTTTATGGCCTTTTTATAAGAAATATTCATTTTTACACATAAGATATCTTCATTATTATACAAAAATTTTTAAAAGACCATTTTCATCTCATTTCCTTGACAGGATCCAATTGCACATAGAAGATTCATCATAACCAATTTTTGACGCCATATTTTTTTATAAAAAGAAAGCAGAGAATAATAATAGATGGTTTATCATAATCAATTGTATATTTTTTGAGGAATCCGAATAGAAACTTTGCGGAGGAGTTGGGATAGTAGGCAACATCGAGGCCTACGCAAAGCTGGAGAAGTGTGATCGTATGATTTTCCTCTAGGTTGAAACATAGGAGCCACTCGATATAGAGACCTACAAAGAGCTTGTTGTTGGATTTTTTGTTTAAAATAAATTAATGGAACAATACATAAATATGTCATTTAACTTGGCCGTAGATCACATCTATGATCTCTAACTTTAGATGCACACAAGTGGGTACTTAAACTTATATAGAATTAAACAAGTAGACACATATGTCCTATGTGGCATCCTACATGGACAAATCTTGTCCTACATGGATTCCTATGTGTATTATGCCACATGGGACGTATGTGTCTACTTGTTTAACTTTATACAAGTTTAACTGTCTACTTGTGCACACCCAAAGTTGAAAGACATGAATGTGATTTGAGGTTATGTTAAATGGCATGTGTATATATTATGCCTAAATTAATTAAAAAGGTTTTGAATGAAGAATTGTCTTTTAATGAAAGGGCGTGACTTTTATTGAAAAGATGTCAGTTATTGACAGAGTGTGTCTCTTATTAAAGGATGTCTTTTTATTAAAAGGGTATGTCTCTTATAAAAGGGTGTATTGATTAATGAACTATTCAAGTGTTGTTTTGCAGAATAACTTTTCTTTCTTCTAAACTCTCTACAAATAATCTTTTTCTTCCCCACAAAAGATCAGGTTTTAGAGTTCTTGCTTTCCAATAGGACTATCTTCACTATTTGCTTAGTGCAGAAATTCAAAAAGCTGTCATATCCACTAAACTATTTGTGTTAAATCCCATAGCAATCTCGCAGAGGAGAGGGAGCAAGTATCAATTTTAGAAAAGCGTTCCGTACGTGTTTCAAGCCTTTAACTCTATGTTTGTTGTTTAGATTATTAAGCCTTCATCTTCATGTTATTCTTCATATATTTGTATATATATTCATGGAACATATTCTCAAACAGTCTAAAAATGATATTTTGTTAAGAAGAAGAAGTGATTCACACTGATTGAGAGAAGTGAAATACGGTAAATTAAGAACATCATATTATCAAGAACATCGGTGTGATGTCTACTGTGATAGCATTGCTTTTATTTATATGGAATAACAAAGACAAGTGAAGAAACTAATGGCTAAGAAACAGTGGTTGGCCATTAGATTACACGTAAATTGCAAGCCTAAACATATTTTCTTTCACACAAAGGAAATTAGGATCAATTTCTCTTTTTAGACGCAACACCAATTTGTTTTATTAGCGCACAAGATTCAGGGATTTGGAGAACAAACTCCAGCATGTGTGTTGAATTCGAAGGAGAAGAAAGCGTCGATTGCCAACGGATGCATAAGTTAAAGTCGGGGAGAAATTGTTAAGAGAATAATGAAGTCAAATTTAAACTGGATGGAATCCATTCAGTTGTGGAGTTTTTCTGATGAAATATGTGACAACTCAACAGAACACGTCAACTGCTCCGAGGCATAGTACAAGAGATAGGCAGTTACCGAAACACCTCAGATAGTACATTGTCCCCAAATCAAGTAGAATATTGCCTTATCCAAAGCAGTTATAGAATAGGTTAGAGAAGCACATATATATAGTAGAACACTAGCCTAAAATAAACTATCGATGATCTTGCTTTTATTTGTTTCTGGTGTTTATCTCTGGAACCTCTCTTTTCTTGTTTTCCATTTGTTTATCAGTGTATTTCTTAAATAAAAAACAGAGGAGCAGATCCCTCTTTGTGAATCTGCAAATCAGTTTATTTTAATATTAACTATCATCATTACATTTGGTGCTTTCATTGACCCTCCTTCTCAAAATGGATGATGGTACACATAATAATTATTTGAAATCTTTGGGTGAGGCTGTTAAATAACTCCAAAAGCAGTCCACCTCTCAGACTAAATTTGTGGAATCCATTAACAGTGCTCTTCAAGACATAATTGCGTGCCGAATCTAAAGCACCACCGGTGTCGGCGGCACACAACCCTTCTTCTTCTGTTTTGGGTCGTTCTTCAACACCAGTACTACAAATATTTTATCAACAACATACTTCTTCTTCATCTTCTAACCCTGCCCTTGTTCCACAACCTCACCAACAACTCCATTCACTAACAAAAAATCCTTGTAAATAATTTCGCAGGGACAAACCAGCCTTAATTGATTTACCCAAATGTGATGGTAGCAATGCAGAAAGTTGGATATTCCAGGCTCAACAATATTTTGAGACTTATAACTTGCCCGGTGATCATCATATAAATCTTTTCTCCTTCTTTCTTAAAGGTAATATCCGTGAATAGTATCAATGGATTTACTGAAATCGTTAATTGTGTAGTTGGGATCACTTCCTGAAGGCCATGGTCACTCATTTTGGCTATAAATCATTGGAGTCCCTAGAGAGTTTGATAGAAAAATTACAAATGTCATCATCAGTACAGGATAATCTTTCTGTATTTGAGAAATTAGCTAATCAGACAATAGAAGTCTCACCGCTGATGCTAAAACATTGTTTCACACCTGGGCTTTATCCAGCTACTAAATTCGATGTGTTATCATTTAGGCCAACAGACCTTAATGAGGCTATTGGACTCGCATTCTTGCAAAAACAAAAACACTTGGTGCAGCCCAAACCTTTAACTCGGCCTCCATTCTTTGTAAAATCTGCCCCAACTACTCACTCACCACATAATACACAAAGTTCTAAATCATTTTCCCTTATTTATTCTTTACCAATTGCTCTGAATACATCACTTCTAAGAGTTGGTCAAACTCCATTCAGGAAACTCACGCCGGCAGAAATTCAACGAAAACGCAAATGCAAACTGAACTTGTGTTTTAATTGTGATGAGAAATATCACAAGGGTCACCGTTGCTCAACCCATTCTCAGCTGTTTCTTCTTCTACCAGATGATGAACCAAGCTTGGAACCATCTCCAGTACCATCAGATTCACCTTCTCCAAATATTATTATTGTTAGTTCCTCTCTTTTTACTCTCAGTCTTCATGCTTTTTCTGGGGTTCTATACGTGATGACTCTCCATTTTACTGGTTTCATCAAAGGCATATCTTTTCAGATTCTAATTAGTGGAGGCAACACACACAACTTCATTCATCCCTGAGTTGCCCAAAAACTCAAATTACCAATAGAACCCTTCTCAGGTTTTTCTGTTATGGTCGGGAATGGACAATTTTTATATTGTTTGGAGGTAATTCATGGAACTTTCATTACCATTCACGGGTTTTCCTTTAGTACAACTATTTTTGTTGTTGATCTACAAGGATCTGACTTAGTTTTAGGAGTGTCTTGGCTTGCTACTTTGGGGCCTAGTGTGACAGATTATGTTAAATGTGTGTTTGAATTTACTATTTCTGGGCAACATATTCATTAGGTGGCTGATCCTATTTCTTCCCCAGTTCAAATCAATCTTTCTACCCTTCGACATTTTTCCCAGACTAATTGCATTTATTACCTTCTTCATCTGGATCTTTACTCCACTGAAAATTCCACCACCACCACAGATCATCCTCCTGCATCAACTTTACTACTTGAGGGTTACACTGATATTTTTCAGTCACCTGTATCTCTCCCACCCTCTCAACTTTAAGACCATTGTATTTCACTTTTTCCAGGAGAAAATCCTGTAAATGTCCGTCCATATCGCTATCCCCATTTTTAGAAAGAAAAAATTGAGCGTCAGGTATCCAAAATGCTTAAAATAGGTGTGATTCATCCTAGTTCAAGCCCATATTCATCCCCTATTCTTTTGGTGTGAAAGAAGGATGGGACTTGGGATTTCTGTGTAGACTATCGGGCATTGAATTCCATTACTGTAAAAGATCGCTTTTCGATTCCAACAGTGGATGAATTATTTGATGAGCTACATAATGCCATATTTTTCTCAAAATTGGATCTACTTGCCGGGTATCACCAAATTTGCCTTCATCCCCCCGATAATGAAAAATGGTTTTTCGCACATAAGATAGTCATTTTGAGATTACAGTAATGCCATTTGGGCTTTACAATGCTCCTTCCACTTTTCAATCCACAATGAATTCTATTCTTAAGCCTTTTCTTTGTCAATTTGTCCTAGTTATTTTTAATGATATTCTTGTTTATATAAAATACTAGCCAGCTCATTTGGATCATCTAAAATTAGTGTTTTACACTCTTCGCTAGAACTCTTTGGTGGTTAAGCATTCAAAATGTCATTTTGGACAATCTTTAATTTCATACTTGGGACATGTTATTTTATCTGAAGGCCTCCGAGTAGATCCAGAGAAAATCTCTTCTATAATTTCCTTGCCTTTACTAGAATCAATGAAGGATGTTCGTGGATTTCTAGGTTTGGTTGGCTATTATCGTCATTTTGTCAAAGGATATGCTCAGCTTGCCTCTCCACTTACTAATCTTTTAAAAAAGATTCTTTTCACTGGTCAGAAGCTCCTTCAACTACTTTTGTTCAACTCAAAAAATCCTTGAACTCAGTTCCTGTTCTTTCTTTGCCATATTTTACCAAAGTGTTTACGGTGGAAACTGATGCATCGGGTACTAGGATTGGTGCAGTTCTAGCACAAGAGGGACATCCTATTGCATTCTTCAGTCAAAAGTTAGATTCTGGAATGCAAGCCTCTTCCACCTACAACAGGGAAATATTCACCATAACTGAAACAGTCCAAAAATGGCAGCACTATTTGTTGGGTAATCATTTCATTATTATCACTGGTCAGCAACCCTTGAAGTCACTCACAAACAAGGTTATCCAAACTCCTGAGCAACAACGTTGGCTAAGTAAACTTATTGTCTATGATTTTGAGATTCATTATCATCCAAGAAAGCTTAACTCCGCTGTTGATGATTTATCTCGGGTCCCTACACTTCATGCCTTAACAATGGTTGTAACCAAATTAGCCTTGATTGATCAGTTACGCATTTTAAAAAAATTTGATGATGTTTTATTAGTTACAGCAAAAATTACAGACGATCCAACTTCTTTGCCCCATTTTTTATTTCAAGAATTGCTATTATTTTGCAATTGTTTGGTTGTTCCTACAGTTCCAACATTGTGTTCTTTATTGCTTGCTGAATTTCATTCTTCAAAAATTGGTGGTCATACTATAGTATCATATATATTTTATCACTTATCTTCCAATTTTTATAGGGTAGGGATGCAAGCTAATGTCCAAATATTTGTCTTGGAATGTCAAATTTGTCAACAAATGAAGGATTTCACTTTGAAACCAGCAAGTTTACTCTCTCCTTCTAATGACCCGAGACTAACCCCTAGTTATTACACAGTGCTTACGGTCCCAAGAGACCACAAGCTAACTTATGAACTGGTACCTGCTGTGAGCACTGAATAATGTAATCACGAATGCGAAAGAATAACTGAAATTCCATAAGGTTTTAATAATGAGAGAACTACTGAATTATGAATCTGGTAAAAATACTAAAATATGAATAGTCCGAATAGCTAACTGTAGTGTGTGAAAAGCCTCTAAATTGGATATTGTGAGTTGATGTAACAGGCCCCAACTAACTCTACTAACTACTGAGATAATGCATGAAGTAATATAATTTGTCCTCGGATGATGAGGACTCACCACTACTACTGCACTGCTGATGATCTGAGGGACTAAGTGCGATTTGGGAACTGAGCATCAACACCTATAATATGAGACATCATAGTGTAAAAGAAAAGGTATGCGATCAATACTTTAAATGTACTGGTATGCTAAATGAGGTGGGCTGATATGCATGGTTCATGAACAGAACTAATAATTAACTGGATATGCATTTAAAGCTTATAGTACTAAGTAGAGAGCATGAAATCTATAGATACTGATAATGCATGGAAATCTGTAAATATTGAGGATGCATGACCAAGCATATAACATAACTGAGTAAAAATCAGTAAACTGAAATACTGAAATAACGGAAATCTATATGCTTTGGTCAAACAACACTAAGACTGAATAACTGAGTTGGGACTGTAACTAAGACTATATCCGAGACTGTGGGAGGTATTATCTAACCAACATTCTCCAATTTTAGATAATTGGGATCCAACCTTTAATCCCAGCTGGAAGGGTGTTAATACCATGCCACGGGTACTAACAATGGCAGCGTGAATCCACTAAACTGATATAATGTCCAAAGGACTAAGGGTGACAAGCCTGAACTGATGGGTGACCCCTGCGAGATAGTCAAGCCTAATCTGATGGGTGACTACTCATATCATATATTGGCTATGTAGTTCTAGAGTATAGGCACTGTACTAATGACTCTGCCTATCTGACGGGGAAGTCGCCATCCCTACACTCACTCGGTGCTAAATGCTACTCCCAACTGAAAGACACTGAGATACTAGACTGTTCTGAGTTGAATAACTATTATCTGACTATTCTGATGATGCTCATAACATAATCTGGAGACTATTCTGTAATTTACTGAGGCTAGACTAAATAAATAGCTATGGTTTTCAGGTATTCAATACCCTCAGGATTCAAATCAACAATACTGAAAAGACACTAAAGCTTGAAGGCCAAAACATGAAGGCTCTTATTAAAGAAATCACTCTTGTAGGCAATTTATCAAACACTTGTAGTTCATAGTTTAGTCAATTCATGCGAATAGTATAAAACTTGAAACAATAGCATGACTTCAACAGTTATAACACTAAATCATGATCTAATTTGAAGAATGACAATATTAAAACATGGGGGATTTGATAATAATGATAATTCCATTAAAGTATGGTATAAAATCAATATTCATGGAAATTCATGGAGATTCATAGTTTTAAATCACAATTTAATATCATAAATCTTGAAAAAATGATAGATTTGTAATCAAAACAGATATTTGAACTCCATGGATGAATTAATCCATGTATAAACATCTAACATACCTGGGTTAATGAATTTTAAGAGATGGGTGGAGAGTTCTTGAGAAATTACCTTGAATTTGAGAGCTAGGGTTTCTTGTTCTTGAAAAGGAGACCTTTAATTTTGAAGAAGAATTGAATAATGATGAGTACTTAGGTCAATAATAGAATAAATCTCGTGTTTTAGACAGATTAGGACCGTGGAAAAAGATCCAAATACCCATAAATGAATTTAAAAATGAAAGTTGGAAACTCACCATCCCGATTTTTGGCCTTCAATAAAGATCTAAATACCCATAAACGAATTTAAAAATGAAAGCTGGAAACTCACCATCCCGATTTTTGGCCTTCAATCATAGTTCTATTCAATGGCTGATTTATTATGAACATGACATGTCACTATCACACCAAGCCACTAGAAAAGTGATAATTAGGATCTGGACAGACGCCACGATGCGCTACATCGTTGTAAGCCTGTGGATGCCATTTTGGCCACCTCCGTGAGGTGCCAATATCGTGGAGGCCCACTGGAAATTGACAAATGGAAAATTGGTCTGCTCCACATACGCTATTATCGCAGAGTTACACTGAAAATTGACAATTGTCATTTGGCCTGTCTATGCGTTGTGCTAAGGGTTTAAATAACGGTGTTTAATGACTGAAACTTAAATTACCATAACTTCTTACCCAGTTATTGGATTTAGGTGAATTTTTTATCGTTGGAAAGCTAACTGAATTTTCTACACAATGGCTGGCTCTAAACTGAAAAATAATGAGTATTTCAAAAGTTTCATATATGAATACTTGTGTATTGGGACTTAGATTATGCTAGGAAAATACAAGGTGTTACAATATATCCCTCTTATGATCATTCATCCCTGAATAAAACTTGTTAAGCTGAGGGAACTGATGGACTGAGCTTACACACTGAATATGCATGTCTGATGTATAGAATGAATGACTGAACCGATTCATAAATGCACAGATGATACACACACCCCTTAGAAATCATTTTCCTTGCCCGAAGGTAGGAAACAAATTGACCCCTGAACGCTGAAATGCTACCCTTCCACTCTAGGAAGGGCTCATTTGGGAACTGAAACTGAACTATCATGTTTCTGCAGTTGACTGTGGCATATCAAGAATGAAGCCAATCCATGTTGAGAATGACATCAAAATCAGTCATCTCTATCTCCACTAAATCTACTGACGTGGATTTCTGAGATATCATAATCGGGCAGTTCCTGTATACCCGCCGGGCTATGATGGTCTTATCCACTGGGGTAGAGACTGAGAAGGGCTCTGCTAGGACTTTAGGACTGATTCTGAAATTGCCTCTATGTATGGAGTAACAAAAGACAAAGATGCAACTGGGTCTAGCAAAGCATAAACATGAACATAGAAAATCTATAACGTACCAGTAATGACATCAGGAGAATTTTCCTGATCCTACCGGGACTGAAGAGTATAACTTGTGATTATGCCCACTAGCATGACATGAATAATGAAGAAAGGGGACTGTTCCTAAAACATCTTATAGCCTCCCGCACATAAATGTGGCACGCAACACACCATGTATAAGACTCTACTAGATGCGGCTTTCAGACTTCCTAGGACTCTATTGAATCATAGGCTCTGATACCAAGTTTGTAACACCCCGATTCGCTAAACCAAAATGCTACACGGTGCTCATGACCCCGAGGGACTACAAGCTAACCCATGACTGATATCTGTACCTGTATACTACAAATCATGATATAATAATGTGGAATACATAGAACTGTAAGGCCATAAGGTTCAACTGAATACAATCATGTGGGTGAAAATACCCAAAACAACTCAATCTTAACCTAAATCTGAACATAAATCTGAAAACCCCTAAACTATTTGAATAAGGAGTTGAAGGAACATGTCTCTAACTAACTCCATAAAACTAAAATGAAGAAATAAATAAATGTATCAAAACATATTATTCTTGAATCAATGAGGACTCACTGTGTCTCTGCGACTGGAATGCTACCGCTACTGCTGGACTGGAGCTCGTGTCTCGGAACCTATGATGTAACATGAAAAGAAAGCACCATAGCGAAAATGCATCAGTACAACTAGAGTACTGAGTATACGAGGAAGGTAGGGTTTCATGCATGAATAACACTGACTGACTAATATGAACGTGGGAGTGCAAACACACATATATAGAAACTGGGACCATGAATATGTGATAGCATGACCTGTAAGCTAATACATGGTTTACTTATAACTGTCATGACTGATACTGAAACTGATAACATGGACGATTGCATCTGACAGTCCTGTATATACTGAAATCTGAAGAACGCCCTGAGTTCTTTTAATGAGACTGATACTGAAACTGTGGGAAGTGGTGTCTAACCAACATGCCCCATGTATGCCGTTATGGCTAAGCTGGGGTCCAATCTCTGCCCTGACTAGAGGGGTGTCAATACCGTGCCATGGGTAAGGACAGCCTGTGAGTGACCCTTATCTGACGGGTACTCAATGAGAATAGTGAGAACCCTAAACTGATGGTTAAGCTACCTCATTAACCCTAATCAGATGGGTTAAGATGTCTCAACCTACGCTGGCAACGTCGTTCTGGAATACAAGGATGACTACTAAGAATCACACCCTGAACTGGCGAGTGAGTTCCCATACTTGGGTTCACTCGGTGCTAACCTCTACTCCCATCTGGAGGGACTGGACATGAATAACTAACTGCATATGACTTAATCTTACTGAATTCCGTTGAATGACAAAATGTTACTGATATCTGACAACTGACTAAGATCATGAGGTTTTCCTGAGTCACATGGCTGACTGAAGTCTATAGAATCATAGCTTGAGTTCGGATATCGTGAAACATGACATGGATCTAGGCACACAGCTATAGTTTTCGAGTACAAGTACCCTCAGGACTCGATGGAAGGAAACTGACACACATGACTGACTTGATCATAAGAGTAGAGTCCATAATTTATAATATCATAAGTAGGGATCTCATACTAAGCATGGTTATCAACAATGTATTGCATAGAAAGGATTTCATATCACATGGAAGTACTAGCATAATCTTACTATCATATTCATTGCATAATCATATTGGCAACACATACTAATAGCATGGAAGTTGGTGTGAATTGCAGGGTTATCATACATCTTGTTCATAAGTAGGATTTGCAAGTAAACATATCATAATCTCATAAGAATAGTTCATGAGTATTCCAACAACATTTACAAGGCACATTAACAACATAGAAGTCATTGGAACGTAAGGGCATATCATGAATCCTTCACTTAGTCACAATTTAGCTATATCTCATGATTTCTAGTTTCTTAGGCATTTTATCAAACACCTTACATGCACATATGAAGCATAGGTGAAATCATCAAATTATACATCATGAACAACCAAATTACATGTTTCCAACTCATATGATATCATGAGATTCAAAAAAAAACATATAAAGATTCCATCTTGGGAATCACCCAATATCAACAACATGATCATCAATATCCAATAACATAGAAATCATACTTTATAATGAAAAAGAGGGTTTTCGAACTTTATGGATGAAAGGGATCCATAAATCAACTCACGCATACTTTAGAAGGAAGATTCTTGATGATTGACAGAGGAATTTCCTTGAAATCGGATCTTCAAGCTTAGTTACGCAACTCTAGTTGTTTTTCTCTTTTAGTGCTCTTGGATGATGAGCTTTGAGATGAAAATAGGGTTGTAATATGTTTAAAAGCTATATATTTCATAGGGTTAAGTTTAGGGACGTGTAAGGAGTGTTAAAAGACTTAATTACCCTTAAAATAACTCAAAATGGAGTGTTTTTTGGCACCTGGAACTGGCTTAGGCAGCGCCCAAGTGATTGCCTAAGCTAGGTTGGGAGGCGCCTAACCAATCGCCTATGCTTGGGTTGGGCGGCGCCTAACCAATCGCCTATGCTTACTGTCTCTCACGAAAATGGGCATAACTTTTCGCTCGGGTATTGGATTAAGGCAAAATTGGTATCGTTGGAAAGATTATTTAATTCTCTACAATTTGGTGGGTATAAATCAGCCAAAATACCACATTAACATCGAGTTATACTCGTTCAATGATGACCCTTGAAAAATCAAACACTAAAACTTGATGGATTCAAAAACTCTTAGCTTGTATTACCTTAAATGACTAATATGAACATGCTTAATGTATCATAAGATATCCTATCACTAGGATATTCATTTTAAGTCATGTACTCAAGTATGAATCACAGAATAGGAGATTTCATACGTAGGAATACTTATTCACTTCCTAGCTTAGAAACATGCGGGGTATTACAGGAAGGTTGTACTGAGGTGGACTTGGGTACCAAGACCCTTTTGGAATGCTTTCCAGAAGTGAGAGGTAAACTAAGTACCTCTATCTAAGATAATAGATAAAGGAACACTGTGTGACCTAACCAACTCTCTAAGATAGAGATTTGCATAGTCCTCGACTGAATAAGAGGTATGGACTGGCAAGAAATATACTGATTTTATCATCCTATCTATGATAACCCAAATAGAGCCATGT